>NW_024519206.1:13826212-14286136 GCF_017590135.1 Pyrgilauda ruficollis | reverse complement strand
TTTTTATATTTTAAACCCCCGCCCCCCTCCATAAAAAAAAAAAAAAAAAAAAAAGCAGATAAAATTTCCATTACACTTACTGAATTCACTGGCATATTATGATAAAAATGATGTAATACTGTACCCAACAGTGGCATTTTCTCCATTTAAGTGGAAAAAACATCGGAACAGACTCATGGTTTCACTTTTTCAGCCTACCTTTCCTCTCTCACCTCTTTTTGAAATGTTTTATATTCTAAAAACGCATACATGGAAATTTTTTTCTTTCTTCAGAAAGAAGCAAGACAAGATTATGCCATAATACTTTGCAGGATCAAAAGATATGAAATCCACTTACCAAAACTAATTCTTGTAGGCCTGAGGAAAAAATAGGACATAATCTGTTCTTAATTCTGCGGCATCCCAAAATGAATTCATTTCTCCCAGTTTAAGAAAATTTACCAAAGGAGCAAACAGTCCACAAGTCCTCCATTAAAGAGAACTATCTGTTCTTAATTCCTCATGAGTCAAATATGTGAGAAAGACTTGGTTGAAGACAGAGTAAATATAATAATCAGCAGCTCTCTTCCAACCTATGTACCCAAGGACAATAAACCCTTTTTAAATCCAATAGTCACTGCTTTTCACTTTCATGATAATCTGCTTTTTGTAGCAAAATTATTTTCATAATTTTAAATCTAAAGCTGATAGAATGAAAAACCTTGTGAAAAGTGGACAATAAGTGAGGACGTGTATATGAAATGAAAATATCCTCTATCTGTATAAGAAGCAAAAATCTATCATCTGTGTGAAAAAATTAATAGGTAGTTAATAGGTTATTTCTGAAATGAGAACCATCAGTAGCAGTTCTAATAGCCACAATTTTTTTCCACACAGATGGAATCAAAAAGACAAACACCAAATTTAAAATTTATTGAGAAAGAGAACTCCAGTTAGAAATATGTAATACATACGAGAAGTTGCTACGCATCTGACCTATTTTTATGTTCCTCCATAAACATTTCATTGGACTACATTAAAACAGGACAGAAGGCTACATGCACTCCTCTTCCTAAGTAGCCGTATTATTTTATACTCTTATGAATACTGTGAGTCAGCCATTAGACATAATGGGATTAGTGAGAGGATACAAAAAGCTTCACCGTCCATGCTCTCAACAAGAAATGCAGAAATCTTGACTTCACAGAAGCATTAAATTGTCATTATCAGAGCTTTTCAATCAATGCAAAACAGCTCATACTTTACAACATTTGGCACTGGAGTCTTGAGTACCCAAAATTAGACATTTGCTTTGTGGACTGAAAAAGCCCAGCATAAGCTAAGGTTATCATCTGCAGCTCTGTTTTTGGAAGCATAATTGCAACCTTCATGTTGTTATAAAACAGGAAAATAAAAACTGATAATAAGCAGCACAACTCTTTCTGAAGAAACTGTCCAAGCTAGTCACTATATTTTCCATGAATGCTTTGTTTTCAGTTTTTATGACAGACTAACAGCTACACAATCAGCAACAATTTCAATTCATCTCAAAAACCAGGATCTACAATTACTATAATTTATTAAACATGGCAAAAACCATTACCTGGGCTATTTGCAATATTAAATTGCAATGAATGATGTATGTTTTCCCTTAGATCTCTTCACCACCAAACTATACCCATTTATTACTTAAATAAAGACAGTTCCATTCGGCAGAGACTGATAACAAAAGTAAGCAATACTGCAGAAAGCCAGAGGCAATAATGGAAACAGTAAGACACTGTGTGTTATCACAATTTAAATACTGCATTTGTGTTGCCAACTCTGAAACTTACTGTTTTAACACACGTTATAACAATCTACCACTAAGACTGAGAAAATTGAAAGTCTAAGCAGCTACATACTTCACACCTTGATGATCTTTGCAAATCTGGGGGCAGCATTAATTGATACCGCTTCCAGAGTGCTTAGCTACTTTAGCTAGATCAAAGTTGCAGGAGCTACACCTACTATCTCTAATCCACTTATTTGGAAAACACACCCTTAATGCAAAAAAGTCAACACAAGCAACTGTCTTTAACAGTTCTTTTCCTGCTGGAGCACCAGGTTGAGTCCAACATTCACTTTAGCTATCAGAAAAGATCTAATAACTTCAAAAGTCTAAAAATTTAGTGGTAACTTTATTTTAATATGAGCATTTGAAAGGAAACTTTGTCAAATGCTTTGGAAAATCTAACCAGACTGATCTGCTGTGTCTACATGCTTTTTGACATCAAAGAACTCCAAGGGATTAAGCCCTTCATTTTATAAAAGCTGTATTGACTCTTCCCCAACATGACACATTTCTCCATGTTTCCTCTAATTTTCTTCTTCAAAACTGTTTCCACCCATTTTCACAGTACAGATGTCAGCCTGTCTGATGTGTAATTTCATCATCTTCCCTGAAAACCTCTGAAAACACTGGTACCACACTAACAACTTTGATAGTCAGTTTCAAGTGAGAGAATACACACAACAATTAGCAGTTTTGATACATCAACTCTTGAGTTCTTTCAGAACTCTTAAATGAGTATCTCCTCTTTCTGGTGTATTATTTTCCCAGTCTTTTGCCTTTCCTATGTAGTATCTTCTGTCAGCATTTCACTTACAGATGAATTCTGCAATTAGTCTTTCATAAGGAAGCGTTTAATGTGAAACCTTGATCTCTACAGGTATATGGATGCAAAAACTAATTAAGTGTTGTGGCTTTGCCTCTTTAGTTGGGGCTTTCTTTTAAACATTGCTCAGCTAGTGAACTTACATAATCTTTGACTGACTTCTCTTTCTACTTTTTCAAAAAAGTGGATACTGTTATTTTTAAGTCTGTGCAGATCACTTTTTTGAATTGTTCACTGTCAGTTCTCTTTTATTTCTTATTTAACCATGGCAGGATTAAATATGGATCCTGTCTTCCCCATTTGCACATTGCTTCAGCTATTTGGAAGATGACTTCTTTTCATGAGAACCTCCTCCATTTTGTTCTCCCCAAGTGATTTTTGATAAGTGGTACATATTTACTTCAAACTCCCCAGGCGGTATCTTTAGTGTCTGTGATGTCTGTTCTTTTGACTACTTCTTTTATCTTTTTGTTTTGTTTTATGTAGTTACGCTCTCAAGTATAAAAGCAAGGAATAATAGCTTTTCAACCTTCCATGCAAAGCATTAAATTCTCTTCTTCATAAGCCAGATAATGCTAAGAAGTAAACTCTAACATGGAAAACTCATGGAGCCCAACTTCAAAGTCATGGGCTCAAGGACAACATTCTGAACCAATTGGGCTCAGAACACAGCTACAATTGTCTATGCCAGTCACATATTCCTCAGGAACAGTACTGTACAGACAAATCTGAATTTTCTTGAAGTGCACAATGCAAGTGATGAGCAGATGCTATGATGTGATTTAAAATCATGTCATATCCAAAGATTGGGTCCTACTACAGGAGATTAGTGACAGTGAACTCAGCCTCCCCTGACGCAATCAGAAACTGAATATTTAGGCCTGTGCATGAGTTGAAGCAACATATTTACTCAGTTTTAGGAGAGAATTACTAGCAACTTTTGGTTGCCCCAGAAGTATGCAACCACAAAGGGTAATTTGGGGAACAAAGGCATCTCAGCTGAATAACCCGGACGCATTAGTAGGCTGAGCTGAAATAGAAAAGTCTTGCTCTATTTGTTTCTCAAGCTACAAATCTATAATCACAGCATGACTGTAATCCTCCTTACCTTATTTGCACAGTAACCATAACCAAGGACCCACATCAACAACAGGAAACTAATACAGATTTTACGAGCTAAATGTAAATCAAAACAGATCTGCTAATCACTCTTTCTTAGGCCCTGTGAAAGAGGCAATGGATATAACCTTTGCTTCCTTCAGAATTATGGAGTTCAATCCAACATGCCCAATAAGGAAGTGCTCCGCTCAATTAATCTATATCAATATCAAGATGAGTTTTAAAAGCGAAGAATATTTAAAATTTCGAGCAGCAGATGAAGTTTGAGAGGACTACTAACACTTTACCAAAACCTTGACAATCGGTCCTTTTCAGATAAGCTTTTAATAAGCCCTATTAGTATCAGTCCAGTCTGTAACTCAACCAGGTATAGCATCAACTTATCTGCTTTCAAGTTCAAAATATAGCCTATCTTATTTATTTTATGTCATTGCTGAAATTTCCAGCTCTGTAACCTGAAGTTAACTTCTGCATGATTGCACCTGCAATCTGCTGTATTGAGTCAGTAGCTGGAAAGAGCCAAAAATAAGGTAACCGGATTTAAGCTTACTACAGCACTGCTCATCCCCAGTGATATGGTGTTTTCCAATTTAATGGAGAGAGTGCCACTCTCTTTTAATACCTCTCATTTTCATTATCTCACAACCCCCACCACCAATAAACACAACTTGCTTTCAAGTCCTTCCCTAGGGTGTATATATAATATCTATTAATCATGTTTTATTTCATTTAAATCAAATACAGACCTATACCGCATTCTGTAGACATTCTGAATTACAAAATCAGCTCAAAATTTAAAAAAAAAATTAAAAACCACCCCAAAAACTGAAAGAAAAAGAAATTGAACTAGCAGCATTATCTAATTAGGATTTAATAACATCTAATCACAATTACTGTAGCAGCACTACTGATTTTTCACACAAGTAGTTATCTGCCTGTTCTATGTTAGTTTTTCTCTTAGAAGTAAATGCCTGCTTGCAAAGTTCAGAAAACCTTATCCTCAGCAAATGGGATACTTCATCCCTCACTAAGGGCAGAGACAGTCAAGTTCTCAACAGTATCTGGCTTTATTTGTATGGTACTATAGCATATCTCTAAAGTGCTCTTATACTCATCACTGAATAATGCTGCAGACTGAGGGCGAGATAATTTATTTTTTCTCTTGCCATAGTCTAACTTTTAAGTTTTACTTACTGTTTATCTTAAAGGTTATAAGACATTTTTAAAAACATGCAATGGTGTGGAAGAGGCACTTGCCTTAACTCCAAGCTTCAGTCTGCAGCACTGATCAGTGATGGGTGTGATGACACCAACAGAGTGCATGCTGAAGTATCACATAAAGGAAGCTGAAGTTCATGAACAAGAGGGGAAAAATAAAACATTGTTAAACAGTGAAAAGATGGTAGGGTGAAAAATACTCAGGAGCATGGAGAAGTTAAAGAAAAATACACACCTGAAATTTCTGCTTTTCTCAAAAATTCCAGATATATTTGATTTTTTATTATCCATTAATGATACTCCAGTTCCTATAACATGGGGTTTTTGACTCATGACTAGTACTAGCCTTGATCACTTGACAGCTCCTCCATTAAGTGAATGCAGATAATTTAAGAAAGCACAATGTGCTATTTGTTTAAAGAAAAAAAACCCCAAATATCTACTGACACACTCATTATTTTATTATCATTGTTTCTTTAAAAAAACCTATGTTACACTGAAGATACTCCTTCCTTTCCATGTGCTCCTGCAGTATTACACTTATCTGCAATTACTTCAAGGTGGACTGACTGTCCTGCTGTTAAGGTCTTGCATCCTTTCTCACTTGACAGAGCAATGAGTCCTTCAAGCACTGCCAATGTAAACAAATTCTGAATAATTAAAATCTTTAATATTACTTTCTATGTTTATTATAATTTTATAGAAAAGAGAGTATTTCTGACACATAAGAATCCCTTCATAAGCTAAAAAAATCATAAACCTGAGACAATCACACTTTGAGAATGCCATTACATGTGCCACAATGAGAGGACACACAAGGCAGTGACAGCCTACGCATGCATTTATGATATACCAATCCAGGTGTGTTTCATAAACATTAAACTCTATCTTTGTTATCCACATGATCTCTTACAGTACTTGACACCCTGGAACTACACAGTTACATCATTCTGACTTGTACCTAGGCCTAAGCCAGCAGAAAGTAACACAAGTAGGTAATCATTACTTCGTCAGTACATCTACCCTTTCTCAATTTGGCATGAAGAACTCTCATTATTAAGCGGAATTTTACACCCACGTATTAATTAATCGTGACAAAAATATCCCAAGTCAAAACTAGTGAGGTAAGATTTGTCCTTCTGAGGGCTCATTATATAAATACAAAGCAAAATCATACAAACCCCCCCAATCTATAAAACTGTCAGACTCTAAACACCTGCCATTACAGCAAATACCCATATATGAACTAAACACTCACATTTCTTCACATTTCTTCTTCTCTCTTTCAGGAAAGGATGATACAGATGTCTCCCACTCTTTCATAATGTGCTTTCAGAAATAAGAGCACTTAATGGCTGACTTCATTTTCCAGCATACCCTACAGATTTTAATTGCCTAAAATCTTTTGTCAAACTGAACAGAGTATTGGCAAAAGCCAAATGTCACAAATTTAAATGCATCTCATTATTTTAACTTATAACTTATATTTGATTAAAATAACCTTAAATTTACTTATCTTCAATACCATTTAGAGCTAGAAGCACTATCATACTCCTTGTTTGAAATTGAGTGTATTTTAGGAACAAGAAGATGGAAAAAATGCTTTTGTTGCCAGTAAAAAAATGTTCAATTACTTTTACATGCATAAGTAGAGTACAGATTTCTCAAGTACAGAAATATTCAAATCATGTATAGAGTATAAGATGTCTGTGGGGGAAAAAAACATATGTGAGAGCCAAAGAGCAAACCAAACTTTGATTGTATAGATTTCTGGAGTCACAAGTCACCTTTGTCTAAGTGATATTCAAACAAAAAATGTATTCCGGAATGTATTCCAGATTTAGAATTCAGATTTTAAAGTAGCCAGAATAGCTTACTCACTAACAAGCAGCATCACCACATCAGAACAAACTGCAGGTAGAGACATCTCCAGCAAGAAAACAGAACTTCTTTACGTGTTGCAGCTCTAATCCCAACAGTCAAGCTTGTTTACATCCTAATTACAGCGATATCCTGTAAGCCACCACTAAGAGGATATACACTATCTTCTTGTAGCTCTGCTATCATTCCAACCAGATTTTTGTCGTATTTATGGCACAACTGAACTACACAAACTCTGCCTACATTACTAATTATCAGTGAGTGGTTTTTTGACTTTGGGGTAGCATAAGTCTAAAGCTACCTTTTCTTTAGAAAGCAGTTTACAAGATATATATGAAACTGGGACACTGGTTAATTTTTGTCCTTTTTTTTTTTTCAGGCAAGTGACCTGATGCTGCCAGGAAAGGTTTCTCATTTTAGCACACAAAATTATTGTAAAATTATAATTACGTGAAAGAAAGCATTAAATAAATTAATAAATAATCAATTACAATCTGCCCGATTATTTCAGTGGAAGTAAGGAGGACATTTCAAATCACACTCTTCTTGAGCTTTTTTCCACATTTCAAATTAGTGCAAAGAAGATGTAAATCAGTATTTATTGGCGTATTAGTTCTTCCTTCTTTTTTTCCTGCAAGATGTTCAATTCCAGTCTCTAAAGAACACAATTTATGTATTTACTGAAACATAATGTCTGAAGTTAATGTTACAGCTGCTTACATGTGTAAAAATGGCTAATCAAATGACATCTGTAAGAATGATAGAGAAAAGGAAAATAAAAGAGCATGTATAGAATTTTACATGCCAAGGTGCTTATACAACTACAATGTCTAAAAGCAGTGCCTGATGTTTTTGTATTTGATGTGGAGTCAAAGCTAACATAAACCAAAGTCCCTAAAGTGGAAAATGTAAAGTAGTAAGAGGTTTATAGATATACAGTAAGCTTCAAACTACTGAAAAACAGGTAAATCAATACATCCTCTTCATGTTAAATCCTCTTGATTATAATCACTTTACCTTCTGAAGTGTACAAGCATGTGTTTGCATGCAGTGTATCAACAATCTCTAAGTCTTACTCTGTATGGAAACACTACCATTGCTGTACATTCATGGGAATAACTCAAGCACAAGTAATGAAACACGAAATAGGAAGCCACAGGTTAAAATTACTTTTAAAACAGGCATGGTACAGTATATTACATATATATTTTACAAGTCGTTCAAACAGAAAATATAAGACAATCACAAAAACTACTCACCATTTCATATGCTGTTACAATCTTTTTCAAGACCTCTGGAACAATCCCTTGGAGCTCCATAGTTGGATACTGATCACTGAGATTCACTACTACCAAGGGTGTATTATCAGGCCCAACCAAGTGCATAGACACTGCCAAAATGCACTGCATAAGATTTGCTACAGGAGAGAGGCCACATAATTCTTTGAATGAAACTACTGCATTCTGCAAAAAGGAAAGAAAGAGTTTCCTTTACAGTTAAATATGAAATTTAAAGTCTTGTTATTTCAGGATAAAACACTTCACTGTTATACCTGAGCTACAATGGATGTGCTACAATTACCACAGCTTTTCCCTGAAGAACTGGCATTTTCAAAACCAACCAATATTACACATACATTTTACAAAAATCTTAAAAATTCAAGGAATGCAGTACATGCCACAGAAAAAAACATCTATTTAGAACAAGTATATCTCCTCTCTATCATGGCTAACATTAACTATGGAAATAAACAGATTCTAAAACATAGTGGTTATATATTTTGAACATTTTCGAGACATTTTTTTAAATGCCACCAAAAGAAAAAAAGATTAGACGCTGAATGTCCCAATTAAGCAAAGTGAAGCAGGAGGAATTCAGCACATTTGTAACTTTAAACATACCTAAACTACAGTCCAGACATGCTGTGGATCTGTGGGCTCCCATTTGGTGTGATTCACAAACCCAGCACTACACTATTGAAGCTGTACCTTTCCCTAAGGTTTTTTAAGTCATATTTTATATCCAGTATTGTAGAATATAAAGCCATAAGTTTAAACTTGAAGAAAGTTTACAGCACTGGAAACACAGTGTGACTCCAAGTAGCCACTGACATTCCATGATGGGAATACTGTCAGCACTGTACAGAATTTAGGATTTTGTACCAAATGGGAACTGGTGATCTATGGCAGGTCTGGAGTTTGTGTTCCTGTAGGAAACAAAAATGAAAATATGGTATATTTAAGTTACAAATGTGCTCAGTGCTCCTTTCTCTCATGTTGCACACAGGCAGAGTACCTGGTACAAATTTTTACTTTAATCCAAACCACTTTCCATCTTGCTGGCATGGTAAGACTCATTTGTGAACATGCCTCCTAGAAAGACATAATGCCAACAGGAATCAAACGTGAAATATTTTGCTGTTCTTTGATCAGACAACATACCAAAGCAGACTTCCAAATATGTATATACAGCATATTCATGCAAAATTATGTGAACACTAAATTGCACCTACCCAGTCACTTAGAGTGTATTTTTAGTAAATGTCCAGGAAACAGAAACTTCTTTTATCAACTGATGTACACTTCAATGACACAATAATTACACAGCTCAAGAGACAGACATTGGGAAATCCATTCAAAGAGATTTTGCTTGAGATAAGTACATGGCTTTTTGGCTTGAGATAAGCCATTATGAACAACCATTTTACAGAGAGGCTAACAAGGGCCCAGGGATTGTATCTATTCATTAATGACAGGCAGTACAGGACTAATATGTACTACTACTGTAACTCCTGCCTTTGGACTTCCAATTCTATATCCAGAGACTACTCCTCTTGCTGTTAAGTAACTTAAACATGTAACATCACATCCAGTTCAATCACCCATACTATACTTTTATCAGTGATTGATATGCAATAAGTTATAACATCAGTTTTTGTCATGGTAATATAGGAACAAAAGAAACAAAAAAGGCTATTCTTATACAGATTTAAAGAAACTATTAAACTCGCTGCTGCACATTTTCTTTTTCCCTCTTATTCCATCTTGTATTAAAAAAAAATCAAACTAACCAACTTTGCCCTTTATATTCTGGCTTCTGAAGATATATTGGTCATAAAAACCATTACAATTTGTAACACAAAATTTCAGTAATACAAAAATTAAATAAATCTCAAATTCCCTGGCATAAATTGATACTTATTTTAATTGAGTGGCTGATTTGCTTTTATTAGCTGTAAAAACTTAGTTACACAGAGTTTAAATGGTGCACATTATATAATCTGTTAGCAAAGTTAAGAAAAACTAATCTTCCCTCATGTGCTTAAAATATCTTCTTGATAGCATTCTGAGATAATGATAAATTCAGTTGATAGCATATCTTTCAAACTGACAGAATAAAATACATAAAATACCTTTTAATATCTCATGTTCAAAGAAACCCCACTGTAGAGTCTGTTTTCAATTATATCATTATACTGTGCATACTGCAGCATGCACATTCAAGAGTTTAATGTAGCTACACAAAATTCTGTGTTTTCACTGCTTCCTCAATTCAGTTCTTCCTTGAAAAGTATCTTAAAATACAGTACTCTTCACATGACAGAATTCTAGCCTTCAGTAGGTTAACTACAGGTAAAGTTCAATGCAGCCTGTAATTTGAAACATTCATTAGTCAAAGTATCATCCCTGTATTTTTAAAATTATCTTTTAAAAGAGCAAATTTATATACCAAGTGGAACGGGAGAACTGCATAATGATATACTAATTTCTTCTTTCATATAAAATTAGCTTTAAAATTGTATTACTATCAGAATATTTTTAATATAAGATTATTTATATATCTTATATTAAAAATATAAGGAAATTTATATACAATGATGTGTCTTTAAAATCCAGAATCAGGTCTCAGACGTCTCCTTTAATCTCTTTTCCTTTAACAGTGTATAACACCAAGAGGATTTGATAGGTCAGTCCATTTGAAATGACAATTCTTAATTTTGTTGATCAATGCTAGTATTCCATCAGAAGTTAATAAATAGTTTAAAGGTTTATTAAATGAAATGTAACTTTAAAACTCAATTTTAATACATTTCTAAAAGGACTTGGAATTTCTAAAAGGACTTGGAATCTCCAAGTAACTCACGTTTTTAAGTGACATCTCTTAGTTTCCACAAAACACAGCACCTCAGACTCCACTTTTTCCCTAAATTCAATGTGTTTACTAATATGATATCTAAAGTAGGACAACTTCTTCTAGAAGATGCCTTCTAACACCTTAGTGCTAATGCCATGTATTTCTAACATAACTAGGAAGAATCATGGAAAGCAAATGGATCTTTCTTGAAAGTGCTGCCTTCTATTTGGGACTAAAGGAAAAACCTAACTTTGGTGAAACTATGCTAAACATTCTTAAGACATACAAATAAGGTCTCTGATAAGCATTAAAGTCTCCCTTTTCTACCTGTTGTATATTCTTCCCACATTTCTACTTAATTTTTAAAAACTAAAATATTGCCACACTTTCTTTTAGTGTATTTCTAATATTCCTTCAACGATATAGGACGAGGGTTGAGTTCTAACACTGGAGTCATATTTCCACTTCGCACTCAACAATATACACATGTGCATTCAAGGCTGCATTAGTAGAGAGTTCACCTAAAAGGCTCCTCTGACATGATCCATTCTTAGAGCTGTTCAGAATTAGAGTCAAATAGTTCAACATACAAGACACTTTAAAAAGCAGGTATTCCATATGCACCATAATACAAAGGTACGCACATGAACCAATAAACTGATTATAAAACTGTACCTGCATATTTTCTCTCAAATCCGTAGCATCCCGAATAGGTTGGAGGGCATTCTTGAATACTTCATCTACTGTTTTAATCCATAATGTTCTCATTGAAGCATATTCCCTTGATTTCTTGCCCTTCCTCACAGAGAGGCCCCTCTTATGAGGTTTCCCACCACCCCTTCGATTAGTAATGGCCACATGCACAAACAAGGAAGCATGAGCTAAACTTTCACCAGTCAATGACTGCAGAGGAACGTGCCGATACCCAGTCTGGAGACACTCAAAGGGAATAGTGTACTGCCCAATAAACTCGTCCCCAATGTAATCATCATCCAGTACTACAAAACGCACCATAGCTAGCTCTGGTAAATTTATTTGAAATTCAAAGCTTTCATCAAAAATTGGATTATCCCCGTTCTGATGCATAGTTTTCGTCCTTTGCTCAGCACAGTCAGCAGGGATTCCATGTATTTCAACATAGACATAAGGATCCACAACATCACCTTTGGCACCTGACCCTTTGGGTTTAGGGAAGTTTTGCCCACTAATGATTTTAATATGAAGCAGCTGAGGTGAAACTCCAGGCACGGTGTCTTTTGTATTCGCGCTAAAGAAGGAAACTTCTTCTCTCATGATAGCAGGACGAAGGACGTAGCCACAGTTTCCATTTTGTCGAAACCAACCAATGTTAAGGTCCATCATTAAGCCAGGCGTTTGAAAGTTCATTGCTACTATCTGACAACCACATTTCCAAAAGTCCTGGGGATTCATATTACTAGAGTCAATCCTCATAGGACTGGGGAAAACCCTTGCGAGAAAACGTTTGTTATAATTTACAAAGTCTCCTGGGTTTTCATTGGCATATTTGCTAGCAAGCACTTCGTTAAAAGAGCACACTTCCCAATACTTCTGGAGCTGAAATGAAACTTGAAACTCCTTGAACTGAACTGATTTACATATGCTTACCAGCTCAGAGAGATCTTTGCAGAGCTGAAATCGTTTCCCTGTCATTGAGTTTTGCTGTTCCACCCCCTCTTTTGCAACTCTCTGTGACATTTCTGCTCCTTCGTCTTCATCTGTAACATCTCCCTCTAGTCCAGAACAATTAGCAGAAAGCTTCTTTGCTTTAATTAGTATTTTCCCTTTAAGTGATTCCGGTGATGGTAGATAAGACTCTTCAATGTTTGGAGACTGCGTATGCAGTTTGTCTCCCAAAATTTTCTTCATGTGTTGTACCATCACTTTCTGCTGCTTAATAGAACAATGATTTTCTAAACACAAAATGAGAGGGTATTCTGAAGCAAAAAAGGCATACTTGTTAATAATGTCAATCACACTACGGAAGACAATTTGTGATGTCATTGTATGCCCTGTGTAAATCACAGGCTCATTATCTGGACCATCCCATACGTCCAGTTCAACACTTCGACAACCCATTTTTAGAGCACGAATGTAACCCGTGATGTCAGAAGGCCCTCGAAACTGATCCTCTATCAAGTATGTATTGTGAGATGAATTTATAAAATAATGAGATAAAGGTTGTTTCATATCTTGACAAACTTTTTTATGCTCTGGATCAAATATGTGGCAGTCTGGTGAAGTAAGGTAATTCGTAAACCCATCTATAGAAAGACAACCCTTTTCCTGGCCCTCTTTGGCTGGCTCATATTTCTGAATAATTTCAAGGCTTATTTCTTCTGTGACCTGTGCCATACCCTGCTCTGCTTCCAAAAACATCATGAGGTCCTTGGTATCTAGAAATTCTTTATTGCTTGAAAACTGAACTAACAGGAAATAGATTTCAGGTCTGGTACAAAGCTCATGAAAAACTTCAATAAATTCTTCCTTTGTTACTTCAGTACCAGCTTTTTCCCTGGATCTATGTAGCTCCTTGAATTTTAATTCAATTTTATTAGTTTTTAAACCAGGGTTTAAGTCTTTTATAAATTGTACAGCATTACAGAGGGGTATATGTCCCAAATTATCTACATCTGATTCACTGAATATTTGTGAAAGCCACGAAGTCCGCATATTATCTTGAGTAGTTCCTAACATATCTAGAGTATGTTTTCCATAAGAAATCAGGTATCTTAAGCCAGTAACCCAAATATTTGCAACATCTGCTGAATTAGCAACCAGATCTAGTGACTCATAATTTTCTCCATATATAATGGAAAACGCACAATCTTCTGATATCTGGTCATATATTCCATTGCTGCGAAAGATATCCGTATTTTTTCCTGTTCTTACTTCTTTGATTGACTTGATATCAATCTTTGCTTTCTCAGAATCCTTTTTTGAAGGCTCCCAGCGCAGAGACTGCATATCAGCATCCAAAAGGAAGTATCGGTGATACACCCTGGAGTTGGATCGGACCTTTTTGAGCTCAGAGCCTTCCACCATGGCGTTGATACAGTCGCTTGCACTGCTGATCTTCTTCTCTGTGGGCATGCTGCTGAACGACACAGTCTTCTTCCTTTCTCGCTTCTGTTTTGTGCCATCCTGGTAAATAAGGGGGTGGGGGGAGAAAAAATAATGTATCAGTGTGATTTTGCTCAACATTGAAATAGGTTTCAACTTAAAGCTGAAAGTTCATCAAGCAGTTCAATAAAGTCAGTGTAATGACCAGTAAGATGGAAATTCTTACTGACATCATCACAGTGAAAATACTAATAATGCCTTCACATTTGCTCTTGCCTCTATAAGTAATCTTCCAGAGTTTATTTTTAGTACTTTTCATGGACACAAAATTGAAAAAACTGAGTTTTGAATGCTACCAAAATAATAATGCTGAATTATTGCATACATGTATGTGCATTTTATTTTATGAGTTGTACCCTATTTAGAGAGAGAACAGGTTCTAAAGTCAAGGCAGTAGGAAGCAAGCTTTTCTCTAAGTAAGTCCTTATACAGTCCTACAGATACTTGCCAAACTTGTCAGTACAGAATATACTGTTTTAGTACCATGCTGACAGGGTCCTTGGACCACAGAAACATTAATACACAATTAACTACATAAAATCCATAGGACACAGTCCTAACTACATAAAATCCACAGGACATGGCCCTAATCTAAGCATACAAGACTTAGCAAGCACTTCTTTATGCAAAGCTACCTTCACTAGAGCACCCATCCATGTTCTTCCCACAGGCTGCCCCCAGCACTCATACATCCCTGCCCTTAGCAGGAAAATACCCACAAGAGTCTAAAGAAGCTGCACTGAAACACAAGGAACTGGACTGGAGCAGATGTAGCTTGCAAGTTCTGAGCTTCAGAAAATACAGCAGTGACTCAGAAGGGAACTTCTGAGACTAGTAAAGTTTAACTGTTTTCAAAAAACCTTCATGTCATTAGAGAGAACTTGAGTAGAAGATCTGGTCAGGAAGGGAAGCAAAAGTGATTCACCATTGCTCTTAAAGCAATCAGATAACCCAGAGGTCTTACTTTCCTACAGAAAGCTTGGGTATATAAGGATATATAAGCATAAAAAAAGGGGGAAAGGTAATTTAGCTACCTTTATTGTACCTATTTGTATTAACTAAAACAAGTGCAAATAAATCAGCAACACATGATTTAAGTACAAACAATTTCATAAGAACTGAATTTAAGAAACTTGTGTGCTTTCATTATCTGCATTTTCTGAGACTGAAAAATGCTAGGATTTTTCTTCTGAAAGCAAGCGTGTCTTGAGGAGCTAACTTTTAGCTTGAAATAACACTTGCATTAAAATATTTTATATTAGATATCTTAATTAAAAGTGTTCTTCTTATAAACCAGCACAGTGCAAAAATTACTTTTCCAGCTTTATTAAAAAAACCAAAATTTATACTCTCTGAAACAGTTTTCCATTTGAAGTATGTTCCAGTGCAAATCAACATTGCTTAAATGGCAGAAAGGAAAGTGAAAGAAAACTTTTAACAATTGCTATGCTGAACAGATGTTCAAATAAAAACCATCCATTACAAAATGCATTTCCAGCTCAGTACACATGTGCTGTATGTTTAATTTCATTAAATTAAAAATGCAGAGTCCTGGTTTTGTGATTTAATTTATAAGCATCTGAAAAGTCTGTCACTGAAAACAATGATTAGTAAAGTGAGCAGCCTTAATATTTGATGTTCTGTGTTTGAGAAAATTAATCAACCATACTATTCTTGCACCTTTAATGACAGCAGAATTTGCTTTGTTCAAGTTCTCAAGAGACCAGTAAAAGTGAATAACCCTGCAAAGGACTGTTTCTTTTCAAACTGCAGATCAAACACCTGCAATGGATACTGCACAAGGTTGACTCTCAGAATCTCATTGCATGTAGTTTAGGCATAAGGATTGTTTTCAAACAACAGCAAATTTCCTTAACTTTAAAAAAAAAAAATCAAACGTGATTTTTGTTTACAGAGTTTTTTGTTCTATTTTAAGCCTAGCTTTTTTGTTTACCTATTTACATCCTAACCTGAAAAAGTGGCAAAGGACAGTCCCAGATAAATGAGCAATGACATTCCTGCCTGATACTTCAGGGCTTGGAATTAAGCATTTTGAAACTCCTTAATGCTCCAGATTTCTCAGTCACAGACCTGGGAGAGGAATACTGTTGATTGAGCGACAGCTGACACCAAAACCATCAAGGCCTGGCAAGTATTACCTGACCATGATCAGAAGAAATGTCTACACCTTTCTCCATGATCAGGACTGTATCTGATCCAAGTCACTGAACCATGAAGGAAAAAAAAAATATTTTCTATTTCTTGATGCAGTCTGATGTAAACAAGCCCATCTCAAGGCAGTTCCATTGCCAGCTCTGGTTACTGAAAGCTTAAATGGGAGTTCATGCATGTGGACCAGAGGAGCAATTCAATATATCACCTGCAAAATTATTTTGCCTGCCTGCCAGATGAATTCACAGCCAGTTCAGCAGTACTCTTCATTTTTGCAGGGTAAAGGAGTCTAGCCACTCAGATTATTTATATAAAGCCAGCACCACAGTGTGAATTACTGTGAAAACATTCTGAGCCCCAGAACACCCTTCATAAGTTTTTGCTTCTCCAGAGATCAATAATCCTGAGTTACCACGCTGCCTGTGCAAGTCCCCATCCTGACAGACATGGAAGCCATGATCAATCTCTGTGTGATCACATTAACCTCAAGGATATTTTAGCAAAGACACTGTTGAGAAGAACTCACTTGTCTGAATTACCCACCTGTCTGAAAAGACAGAGAAAAGAAACTCTCACTCTACAAGCTGAGCATGCAATTGCACAGAGCATGCACAAACTGTGTGAAACTCATTTCTGAGCCTTCGCAATATAGTCTAGCATGGAGGAGACAGATTTATTCTGCAATAAAATGTGGAGGATTTCACCCCAAAAGTGAGGTGGCTTTCATGAACCAGGTCAAGTCTCTCATGGCCTTAGGTCTGCCTTGAATCAAAAAGAATGGCACCTCAGAAAACTGCATCTGAACAAACACAGGAGTGATTTCTTGGCATTCATAAGACTTACAGAGTTCTTGCTGTTCAACATGCTCAAAGTGACAGACTCTAGAGTGCAGATGCAGTCCAAGGCAGCAGCTACAATTTTGTGCTGAAACAACTTTCAGTCATTCGAGGATCTCTCACACAAGAACCGTGTCTACCTACAGTTTATAGCATGTCCTGTCATCATTACAGGATTCCCCCTAAAGACTGTCTGTGCTTCATAAGACTTAATCACTGAAACCAGAACAACCACCTCATCAAGACATTTCCTAATACTCTTCATGCCCCAGCCAAGGTCACCAGCAAAATGTTTGGAGGAATAGACGGGACCACAAATAAAACTGTTTTGAAACATTGCTCATAACCACTACAAGCGACTATACAAAAGTTTAGTTTATCCAGAAGTTCCTAGCAACAGAAAGCAAAGCACCTAGCAGTTTAAAAAACAGAAATAATCCCAGCTGTCACCTGTGGCACTTAAGAGACAGAGACAGCTGGAGAAAATAGATTAAAAGCACAAGGAGGGAAGAATATATCCATAATAACTTTTTTTATTCCTCTCAAGGTACCAACAAAGAAATAGCTATGTGACTAAGCACTATCTACAAAAGAGAGTTCTGGAGACAACAGGGAATCTTGAATCAGACATTGAGAGAGATGCACTTCATTCCTGAACTGCAATGCTTTTAATTTATGCAACTTTATGATAAAATTACTTAAAAGGCAGTTCCAATAACCACTGGTACTGATAGGGGCAGAGTTCAAACAGAGATTTGATAATGTAACAGATTGGGATGATAGAGCAAATGATAAATAGTGTATGGTTTGTAAATATCTCCCAGAGGAAAGGAAGCAGAGAGACAACTTTATGACCTGTAAATGCCCAAATGAATCATGCCCCAGAAGCAGTACTTAAAAAATATTTAAACACCAAGTTGCCAAGATGTTTAAGTACCACATGGTTGAGTGGAATTAAGAACACAGCCCAAGGCAGGAGCTTGCCAACCCCCTCAAAGTGGCAAGTTTAGGGCTTCAGCAGGAGCACAGTGCAGGACACTCCTTCCACCTGCCAATACAGAACGCTCCTCACACTGCCCCATGCAAACTTTGGAGATGGATGTCTGTGATCCTGCCTCTCTCCATGACTGAAGACACCTGCTCTTTTCAGAAAAGAGGATTTCAAACAGAAAAGACAACAGTAAGAAGAGGAAGTGACACAATGACAGATTTTAGAGCGCTCGTCTGGGAAGTGAAAGTCCCTGATGTCACAAAACACAAACATTTCACTTGGTGACCCTGAATGTAAAACTTAGTCCACATAGCAAGGACCTGAACACAGAATTTTTTCCTCTCAATATGCACCTCCCCAGGTGACAGGTCCTGCTACTACCTGTTTGTGCTCTAACCATAAAGAATTTCCATTCATTTTTATATACCAAAGGTTCACCAAAGCATGGAAGGCAGCTCCAGGCTCATCTTGAGAGCGCATGGCTGAGCACTCCAAGGTGCCCAGGCAGAGGGGACAGAGCCCAGCCACTCCACGAGGAGCTGAGTGCTCTGCCAGCCGAGCAATTACATAAGAAACAAGAACACAAAACACACCTCCTGAAGTGCAGCACCTCACTGCAGGATTTTTGATTGCCAAGGGCTGAGCTTAGACAACCCCTGAGAAAACTCACACACCTTGAGGCAATGATAGTACGCAGTCTGTAGGAGCCACATTCCCAACAATGCCCACTTAGTTCATCCCAAAGAGGCTTAGAAACAAGATAAATGTGAACTATTCAGCCTAGCAAGGTCTGTACAGTAATAAGACTGTTATCATATACAGCATCTCAAGAGCTTTCAAATTTATTTTTCTTTTGCATGTAAGTTCTGAATTGAGTGGCATGCTCGTGAACCTGAAGGCCAGTGGTGCGCCAAAACCCTGAGCAATTACAGGTGAGTAGGTGAGAAGAAATGCCAGACCTAAGTTTGGTAATTTTAATTTTTATCAAATTACACCATTATTTCATATAATACAGAGTGAAAGCTATTTTAGATGCAATTTAATGTACATCTGTAGCCAAATGTTTCAGTAAAATTCAATACTTTATGACGAGAACAGGCAGCCTGATGATCTACATAATGAACACAGAGTGCACTACTCTTCTGACACTATGCAACTCATTGATTACTTTTTTTTTATACTAGAATTGATACTTATGTAGCAAATTTGAATACAAGACCTGCCTGTTTTCATCAAATGCAATTCAGCAGTAATTGCAACATCACCTAGCTTGAAGACGTGATATGTATAATAAGCCTATTTCAGGAAGTGGTAAGTTAAAAAAGAATACAATTGATGCTTTATTTAATTAAGATTCTTAAGTCTTTTTCATCAAAACAAAAACCTTGAAATTTATAGATTTTCCTCATACTTAAGGAAGCATATCTATACATAATTAAGTCTACTCAAAGGAAAATAAACACATCTTCAAGTTAGTACTTTAAAATACTAATTTTTAATGCATTTTGTTAAAAGTGCTATAATATCAGTAACTTGCTCTTTTCCAAGGTTCCACCTGTGGTTTTAGCGACACAAATGCTGGTGTACATGAGCAAATGAGATACAAAAGCAATGTCAATATCATATCATCTTTATAAATATTTTTAGCACAAAAATATGTAGGGTTTTCTTTGAAAAAAACACCTGTAACTGAAACAGCAATGATGAACAGGACCACTTGTTTTTGCCAACATATACAAAAAAAAAATCATATTATCTATAGTTTACCTATGCACAGCTGCCAACTCATTTTACAACATAGAATGCAGCATTATAAAAGAAGCTAAGGAAGTTTTTGTGTAAAAGAGGCAGTAAGAAAAAAGGAAGGAAAATATCAGGTAACTGAATTTAGCAGTGATTTCAAAAGTTATATGCAGTTAAAGGCAGAGTGAGAATCCTCTTTGGAAGAGTGCAGGGAAAAAGGGAGAAAAGAGCTGGGAGGAGGAAGGAGAAAGGTGGTGGTGCAGAAAAGGCACTTCACCATCCTTGTCCTCGAGGTCCCCTCTCTCAGCCTAATTCTCCTGGAATCAACAACTCAGCAGAAGAATCTGCTGACAGCCACCACTCAGCCCCTCTCTTCCAGCCAAGCATCCTCTCTTCCTAGTCAGCACCTTTCAATGCATTTGCCATTACCAGGAGATTCTTACTAACACAGTGACCCCGATTCAGTAAAAGGCACATCCTTTCTAACGCTGTTCCACAGCTGCCTAAAGCTTCCAGAGCATGTAGAAACCAGACGAAAAAACTCTCCAAGCAATCAGCAGCTCAGCTGACAGGATCCCAAACACTTCAGAAATGGCACCTGTTAAATCAGACTGTGTCCAACAGATTCAGCAGCCGCTGTTTAACTGCACACAGCTCCCAGCAGTTGTATAAAACAAAGCAGAGTCCGCGACTGAAACAACAACTGTCTGAGGAGTGACAAAAACATCAGCTATTTGGAGAACACAAGTCCTCCCACTTGTTGTGAATCACTGTATTTGTGCTCAGCATTTAAATATTTCCTCAAAAACCGGCACTCATGACATATCTGTTGTTTGCAGAAATCTTTGAAGAGGAACATGTTTTTCGAATGTGTGGCAGGTTGACCCCAGCCAGACCCAGTTACAGCATGTTATAAATAACAACGAGGAGGACTGAAAATAGGATTAGCTGAATAAGTAACAATTCCAGGCTGATTTTTTTGTTGATGTTGGGTGGTTTTTTTGGTTTTTTGTTTTTTAGTAAAGGTGTGATTAAAGGAATATGGACACAGGTGCTCAATATTCAAACAAAAATGACCTATATTATTTCAGATGAGCAAGCTGCATGGTTCATTACACAGTTAAACCAATTCTCTCTTCAACCCCTCTTCAAAATATTAATTTTCTGTCCTGTCTCTTCCTCCTCCTGCCCCAGTTGCATCTCCCTTCTCCCCAGTTCAGCTCCTCAGGCCCTCATTAGCAGCTGTCTAACACACAGTAAGTTAATTTACCTCACTACCTCAGGAAACAAAAAATCTATTTTCTTCCAAATTAGTTTTCTGCAATTTTAGTGAGCTGAAACAATTGTCCATGTGACCAGCTAAGTATCAGAGCTGGTTCAAATTAACCACTAGAAGCAAGGAACCAATTAAAAATGGGAGGAAAGAACAGAATCACTCACTTTTATCAAGAAATTAATTCAATTAAAATCAATGTAGTTGAAACTCTTCTGTTGAAATCTGATCCTTCATGAACTGACAGTAGAGCTTTATGTCATTAGGTTCTGTGGTGGACCTTAAAAGGTCTTTTTCCAGCATAATTCTGTTAGGGAAAACAAAATCTCTCATCTTGATCCACCTCACAGAGTACAGCCACAATTTCACAAATACATAAAACATAAAGGCAAGCTATAAGAAAGAACTGCCAACATCATAAAATAACAGAATTGAGGCTCTCAGGCTCTTGGGCTCATTTTGTTCTGCCTCATTTCAAGAAAACAGGACACAAGGAAATTTATGATTCAATGACATGAGAGAGATCACTTTCATACTACCTATTAGAAAGACCAGAGAAAAATAGTAGCCTTTGTTGGCCTTGTTGCTGTTATAGCAGCAATTTAACACAAAAGACTGTGACCCTGACGAGCCAGGAAATAACAGGATATGGTTTTGCAAATAGAGTCTAGACTAAAGGCTTTCTTTGCAAAACTTCCTACAGAAGAGCTTATTTAGTCATTTGATCAGCTTACCAAGAGTAAAGAAACCATCTTTTAATACGTTTTTTATGTTGCTGTCTAAAGTATCCTCAGGTTTTTCATTATTCAAGTGCTCTCACAGAATGTCACAGGGGAGATTTCCTTGTGCTCCATGGCACAGACACAGATTCACAGAATATTCTGAATTGGAAGGGACCCACAAGGATCATCAAGTCCAAGGCAAACACTTCCTCCACAAATATTCCAAAGATATCCACGGGCATTATGCTGTTGCTCCCTTCTCACTTGGCTCTAACATAAATCCAATCCATATTCTTTTGAAGAGAAACTAAACAATCTGATATTGCCTACTCTGCAGAAAATAAAGGACTTGGACTGAAAATAAAGGTTTGACTTTGACCTAAATTTTAAAAAGTCTGTGGCAACTAAGACTTCTACATTCCGCAGTTCCATGATGCCATTTATGTTTGCATTCTAGCAGCAATTACTAGGATATACCATTCCAGGATTCTGTCATTTTATAACATAATTTTATAATTATATTATACTATGTATGACATTATAATTCTATAATACATTGATCTATTATACAAATAATATTGTATCTGAACATTAAAACACAGTAGCAAAACCAAAATTCAAACACCACTGAGGCATTCTTCCTTGTATCAGTTCATCTGCATATCTATGAAATTAAAATGAAGGGTCATTTGGTTTCGGTGGTTAATTTCCAATACAGATTAGCAGGGCAAAGGGGAAAAAAAGTCTGATCTGAAAAGAAAATAAATAAGAAGCATTTAAGGAAACTCCCCAGACTGCTGTGAGCACTGAGAGCCAAAGCCTGAGTTATGCTCGGCATGAATGTCTCAGTTCTCGGTGTTACTGAGTCAGTTGCAGTTCAGCCTTCTGGGGAGCATTTCCAACAGAGCAAAAGAGGTATCCCATTTTCACAAACCCAATAAAAGCAAAACATGCATATTTCAAATCCAAACAAACAACATCTTAACCAAATCCATATAAATGGCAATAATTATTTATTAAAAACCACAGTTACTAAGTCCTTAGTCTTAAACTGAGGAAACTGCACTGACAGAAGGCTGTTAAAAATGCTTGATGGTATGAAGAGTTTTAACCTTATGTAAGTAAGTAGAGAGGTTTATAGATTTCTAATTTCTCACATACTAAGAAATCATATATGAACTATGACAAACAGGTAATTTTAACTACTACAGAGAAACTTACATTTATTATAACCATTTATTTTTTCTGCCATCAGTTATCAGAAAAAGTAATAGAAGGTACAGATGCTTTTAGCTTGAATAATAACTGAAGGTGTCAAAGCTGATGCTGCATGTAAAGGTACTAAAGGATTTGAAACTGGCTCAACAAAAAATGTTCAACAGGTTTCAGCACAGCTCAGGAGAGAAGAAGGCTCTGAGTTTTTACAGTTATCCCTAAAACCAGCAAGATGCTCTTTCTGCACACATGCACATCTATTTAACCTCTGAGCATTTTCATTTTCAGGTCATCAATAACATTTTAAATACCCAAACATTATAGCTAAGATACACTTTCAGGAGCACTCTAATCAAGGCTTATAAACAAGATTTAATATGCAGCAGTCTGAAGTTGAGTATCAGATTCCCTTCAAGAATTCATAGCTGCGTGTTAGTTCCACTGGTTGAAAGCGCGGCTTTTTTCCATTTCTTGTTTCAGTCATAAACAGCAATTTGACCAAATTGGCAAAATACGTAGCACAGCTGTCAGCCTTTAAAGAGAAAGTACAGCATGTGGGTGATTTTGAAAAATAACAGAGTAACTATGTTCAAGATTTCTGCAATTTCAGATGCAGGCTCTGTAGGAAGCTGCTTCACCTCTCCCTTCTGCTGTTCAGTGTTATAGGGGAAGAGAAGCCAACAGCATCACCAGCAAGAGGTGAGACTGAGCGCTGGCTCAAGACTCCCAACCCTTTTCCACTCTTGGGAAAGCCTTCTTAGCAGCTTTTCCAGATCTTCCCACAGACATAAGTGTTAGCTTTGCTTTACTCGTTTTTTTACCAACATTCCTGCACAGCAGGCTGAGACTCTATCCTACCTGATTCAAAACAAACCAGGACAAAACCACCTGACAAAAACAAGCTTGTAGAGTGTGCATCTTAGGATGCCACTACAGGTATGTACTCCATGAAATTACACAAATTTAAATAATAAAAAAACACTAATATGGAAAACAATTACTTACTCCATGCGGACAAGATTCTTATTTTCAATGCTGCATATGCAGCCAACAAATGAAAATAATTGTGTTTTTTATGATTGACAAATATAGTCAGAAAGCAGAAAAGTACCTCATCTCTCTCCTTTACTGTAACAGGAAGTCTACATGATATTCCCTTAACTGGCAGCATCTCTTGCTCACAAAAAATATACAGCAGATTGACCAGAAATGTGTTATCTGATTTACAGGAATGGCTTTTTCACACATCCTTACAGGTCAATCTTCTGACTAAATCATGCATTTTTACTTTCCCTCATGTGGCAAAATGTTCACTTCCACCTGTGCTGTCAATTTGTGCATTTTGTCCAAATTTCAATCCAAATGTCATCTGTTCTCATGGAAAGCTCCTGGTGTTTTTGTGTCCTTTCCTATCGCTGAGTGTTTTCCAGGGAACAACACAGAAGTAAAACTATCACATACAGATTATTTATTCCAAGTCAGACATTCAGGCTACAGAGTAATAAAATGTAATTTTTTTTTTAGTTCTAAAAACTATCATTACCACTGCCCTGCAGCTTTCAATTCATCAGCTGATTTTCTTCACTCTAGTGATTGATGAGTGGTGTCTAAAGATTTGCTTCTGGACTAATTTTAATTGGACTAGCAAATTTCACAAGATAAGTTTAAAGAAAGAAATGGAACTTCACAGACTGAGTTGTTCTCCTTGTGTGGTTTGAGACAAGTTCCTTTTTGTCAATTAGGAGGGTGACTACTACCAATATTAACTCTTTAATGCTACAAAGAGTTCATGCAAGTAATTCAGTATTAAATTAAATTAAAAAGTTGGAACTTTTAGAAACTTATAGCTTGCTAAACAAATATTATCTTGCAAATTCTTGAGTTGCTACTTCAGCCCTTACTTAGGTGGCAACGATAATTAAACAGTGATAACTAGCTGTTGATTTTTAAGGACAATTCTTATGATATAGATACAAAATACTTACTAGGTTATCACACGGGCAGACAAGACATGAGTACCCAAGTACCTTTGCTAACCACATAAGGCTGTTTCTGACTTGTTTTCCTTGTTGATTTTCAGGTGTATGAAATTTAGAGTTGTCAAAAAATTACAGGAAATTCTCAGGCTGAATACTACATCAATGCCCTTCTCCCCCCCTTAACTCAGTTCTTTAATTATTCATGGCAGTTACAGGCACTTAGGAAAGAACAGTGAACTATAAATATTTAATACAAGATGCCTGTAACAGAAAGACATGAGAGAGACTACAAAAATCAAATAAAGTATTTGTTTATCCTAAGCAAAATAAAAATCAAGGCAGGTGATCTTTATATAAACGTTCATAGCTTTGACAAACCAAACCTAGTAAGTTGTCAGCACGCTTTACCAAATAATCACAACAGAACAAATAAAAATTGGCGGGTATACCAATTTTCTTCAGACTTTCAGTATTTTAAAGGGATCTATTTTGATCACTTGCCATAAGTTCCCTTGTGAGGAATGCTGAAGGAGTATCACTACAGGACATTACAGTTCCAAGATGTTAAAGGATGCAAGAGTCAAGAGCAAACACACTGAAGGCAATTTTTAAATTCTCATCTACAATAGCAGCATCTTAGCAAGTAGCTGCTGAGAAATTCTCAATATAAATTAGAATTATAGCACTTGGAATGGAAAAAAGTATGAAATAACTTAAAAATATTGTCAAATACATTTTATAAGCTTTCTAGTTGTGGAGGAAGGCTAAGGACACAGTGTGCACTCAAACTTCAGTATAGTATGGCAGGCAAAAAAATTCCAACTTTTAATTTCCAGAACTCACTGTATTTAATATTTGGTACAGGCAATAATGAAAAAATGTTAATATCATAATTGTCTTCTGTGGAGGAAAAAAAAATTACTAGGAAAACAAGACTCCTTTTTTAAACCACTAAGTCATACAAGAAACATCATTAATCTTTCATTACCATGTTCACATACCGTATCTCAGTACCCTGTGTGCAGCTTTCTAAATTTTTTACACACCACAAATACTCAAAAAGTCACAGTGTAGAGCACAAAAATTAACTCCCATGATATCCAAAACTAAAACCAATCACAGAAGCAAAACAATGTTCTCATCTGTTTTCTTCAAATTGAATTACTTTCTGCTCACTCTGAAACCACAGGCCTCCACTGATTCTGCTCACAGCTATCCCTGTCCTCTGAAATCAGCTCAGGGTCCCACCATGAAGGCTCCCTTGCCTAAACCAACAGGAAAAAACGTGCATGCCTGGGGTGGGCAAGAAAAGGCTGAAGAAGGAAAGTTTAGATAATCCTTAGAAACTACATTAATTTTCCTTATCTCAACATTATAGCCACCCACCACGAAAACTCACAGTGATTAAATGATTTCATGGGGAGAAGTTTTATTCTTGTTCGACGCAACAGAATCAGAGATACAGAAACTAGAACTGTTCCCTTGCAGTCAACACCCTCACTCTCCCAGCTTCCTATTCCAACTCCTCTTTTGTTATAACTGCTGGTTAAACAACACTTTCAAAACATATTATTTTAATAGTTCATATTTTCTTGTTTTAAAATGATTTGAACATTCATCTTCAACATGGAAACCTTTGTGAAAAAAATGTTTTTCTTTTCCTAACACTGTTAGTCAGAACTGAAAATGTATCACAGGAGCGAATTGTGTACCTAAAGCATGCTTATAGTTTAATCAAGATGTGGTGGAGAATATATTTAGATTGTACTTGAAAGTTTGCCTGTACAGTGTACAGTAATGAAAAGAAAATCCCAGCTGTAAATGACATCAGTGTACCAGGAAAAGTACTAGAACGGACACAGTTATATCTGCAAATGTGTCTTTTGGTTACCTGCCTTACTTCTCCCAGTAGTTGAATTATGCCAAGAAAAAAAAGCCTTCTGTTAGAATTTGTGTGGTCCCTAAAAATGGAGTTGGCCCTCATGTCACCTATACCAATAAATCTAGCCAAAAGCAGACAAGCCTTTGGTATTAATACTTACTCTTGAAACCTGGAAATAAAGGTAAGCATTCAAATGCCATAATGAAATCTGAAGGAACAACATTTTATATATCTAAGAACTCTCAGAATAGTTCAATGGATACAAAGACTAAAATATAAATCCTTCCCTTCTTACAAAACCAGAGAGATTATTAGATTAAAAAAAAAGAAAAAAAAAATCAACCCAAAAAAAAGGGCAATGAAAAGCATTGACACTAACATTCAAAACTTTTGGGGTTTAATTTTTTTCTTTAGAAACACATTGTATGTAAAACATTTTAAAAGCATGTCTTCAACAAATTTCCACGTTTCTGTAAATTCATGCTTGCCCCATTGGACTCAACAGAACTAACTTCTTACAACCAGAGAGATTATTAGATTAAAAAAAAAGAAAAAAAAAATCAACCCAAAAAAAAGGGCAATGAAAAGCATTGACACTAACATTCAAAACTTTTGGGGTTTAATTTTTTTCTTTAGAAACACATTGTATGTAAAACATTTTAAAAGCATGTCTTCAACAAATTTCCACGTTTCTGTAAATTCATGCTTGCCCCATTGGACTCAACAGAACTGAAGTTTAAAATGACAGAGGAGCTAAACAGAAGCATGAGAAGTGAGAGAAAGCAGATGTGCCATTAAAGGAATGCTGCTTTGGAAGATTTAGATTTTTGTACTAAGAACAGAAAGAATACATCCAAAGGAAAATCATTTGCTGAACTAACTTGATGCAATGGCTAATTGGAAAGTTAACCAAAACATTAATTATTTGAATAGTGCATTTTGTATACATATATACACGTAAATATAGAATTCAGTATCTATTTCCCACTTTGAATCCTGAACTAAAAATAGTCACATTATCACTGAAAATGCTATAAATCAACCAATTCTCTGAGACACAAAGTTAACTGAACACAGCAAAAATATTCTGGCAATATTAACAGTACTGTCTATTCATGTTTAGACCAACTTGTTGCTGGCCAATTTTTCCTTATCATTGGACTTTAACTGTCAGTATGGTGCAGTAGAAAAGAACAAACAATAAGTGGTATAACTATTTCACACTGACATTTGATAACATCTCATTTGATATATGTTGAATGCTTATTTCAGCACCTTGTTTTATGATGCAACTCTATCTCAATCTTCCAACCAAGTGTAAATTAGCTATTTAAACTTGTAGAAATATGACACAAATTTTACAAATTTGGAAAATCAACAACAATTTGGTCCCAGCCTGTTGCACTGGATTATTTACTTTAACATTTTTTAAGAACAATTCTAGCTGCACACATTACATAATAAAGAATAAATTTTGGCCTCCGTAACTTATTATAAATACTCTTCTTTTAAATACCCATCATCTTCTGCCAGTCTCATCCAGCACAATATTATTTCCAGAAGGTTAAGGAGCTGAACCTTCAGATACCTCTGTTAAATGATCTGTTCTCAAATACAGCAGAAATGTCCCAGTTTATACAGAATTCCTACCACAGTATTTGCACACTTCTCACAATTGCATTTAGTTACAATGAAAACTATTTCTTAAAAGATTTATGAGAAGGAAGGAATTCGTGACAGAGTAAGCTTCGTGATGATAAAAGTGATTGAGACAGAAGCAGGCTGTTTCCAGGGCTACCAATGAACCATATATTATGTTTTAGATGGTTTCCTAGGAAAATAATCCTAGGGATCACATCATCTAAGAATACATAAGAGACACACATTCTCCTAACTTTAAAATGTATTTATTTCTTTTAAATAAATCTGATAAAAGACGAGATGTAAAGATGATCTAAAGTCCATAGACTTGCCAAAACCGTTGGGAATAAAAAAAGAATCAGCAAAATTCAGATTATTAAAGAAAGCATAGATCAAAAGTTCACACCTCCTTTGACCCCCAAGTCCACCCACAAGACACAGTCCCAGTGGAGCTGGTGTGTTACTTGATACTTCCACGATTTAAAATTTTAGCCTAAAAAACAATTTTTTCCCTTCGTTTTTTTTGCATTCTGGCTTCACTTAAGTGGAACAGATATACAATCCCGAGATCTAAACATCTGAACTCTTTACTGCCTCTCACTGAGATTTCCTCAGCAGACATTACGGCACAGCCGAGAACTCCCAAGGGCTGGATAAGAAAAACAAAAGCTTGTTGTTTAACATTATCAATCAAACCCTGCTCCAAGAAGGGCAGGTGTAGAGCACCTGCCTCTTTAAAGACAACGTTCTCTGCTACTACACAGACTAAGATTCCTTATCTCTTCTAGGCAAGACACCAGAAAGGCTTATCTCATCAGAGCATGACCTGCTGTCTTCCCACAGAAGTTCCCAGTAATTTGAAAGAAGACAGGAAAGGTTTCAGAAGAGATCTTAACCTGTGAAAATCCCCACTGTAGTAAACTGTTTTTTTCAATGTAGGAAATTCATGTATTGCCTGAAGTGCTTAAAACTAGCACTGTACTCTTCACCTTCTTTTTCTACCAAGAGAGTTGCAAACTGCATCTGACCAAAACCAGCCACCCCAGTGCCCTTAGCAGATACTGACAGGTGACACACACACAAGAAAGTAATGAAACTTCCTTGTATGAACACATTTTCATCTGTGTTGGAACACCTGAATTAAACTGTAAAATTTCAGAAATTACTCCTCCTCAGATTACCCTAATCTCAAATGATTTATTTTCTTCAGGGAGATCAGAGCTTTGTACGAGGGTGACAGGAGCAGCCTTCTGCAGACATTGCTCCTCAGGGGCAGTGGGCTTTGAGCTTCCCACACACAGGTCAGTAACCTCAGGATACTCAGAATCACATTTACTGATAAGTGATTGTTAAGACAATTTAGTGCACATCTGTTCAAAGGATAACAGTAACTGGAGAGCTCTTTACATGTGGATAGATAATCCTGTGTAATTTTTGCCTCAAATATACCCAGAACACTTAGTAATTGATAAATTAAGCTGCTATCTCCCTTGACCGGCTGACAGCACTCTACTCAACACATACAGGATACTGTTGTCCCTCTTTGCTGCAAGGATGCATTATTGACCAAGTGTCAGATTCTAATCCAGCAGAGTCCTAAGGTCCCTCCTCAGTAAAATATGAACAGTTTTCATTGATAGCTCTTAAAAATGGCTAAAGGACTGTCAATAGGAAAAAGAAAAGTTAATATGGTAGTGATACATGTACTACTGGTAATTTTTATCACAACTTAGAATCATTTCTGTGTAATTTGTTTGTTTTAAACACAGTCCTTTTAGGAGGTTTGGTCCTAAAGGTAGTGTTCTCAGTGACATAAACTGAATGAAAATTCATTATGCAGAAGGTTCATATTGGCTGCAACCTATTATAATTCCAGTACAATTTAGCAGTTGCTTGTGTTCTCAACAAAGTGCCAATGTGGTCACGGTTTCTTTATCCATTGTTAGGAACACCTTTACCTATTATTTAATAACCTATTTCACTAATCATCATCAGCCTCACCAGTGCCGAGTGCAGGGCAACACTCACTGCCCTGGTCCTGCTGGCCACACTACTGCTGATACAGGCCAGGATGCCAATGGCCTTTTTGGCCACCTGGGATTGCTCCTGGCTCATGTTCAGCTGCTGTAAACCAGCAGCACCCCCAGGTCCTTTTCCTCCAGGCAGCTTTCCAGGCACTCCGCCCCAGCCTGTAGCACTGCTGGGGATGACGTGACCCAAGTGCAGGACCCACCACTTGGCCTTGTTGAACCTCTCATGATTGGCCTCAGCACATTGATCCAGCCTGTTCAGATCCCTCTGCAGAGCCTTCCCAACTTCCAGAGGATCAACACTCCTGTCCAACTTAGCATCACCTGCAAACTTACTGAGGGTGCACTCCATCCCCCATCCAGATAATTGACAAAGATATTAAACAGGGCTGGCCCAATACTCAGCCCTGGGCAATGCCATTTGAGACCAGCCACCAGATGGATATAATTCCATTCACCACCACCCTTCAGACCTGTCCAATGATCAGTTAACTCACATATTTGTCTATATGCTGTATATTAGAGACAAAAGATACCAATGGGAAGGCTGTATGCTCAGAGGGTTAATTAGAAAACACCAAAAGATGCAGTGTTGAAAAATCTTTAAAAGCCATATTATACATACCACAGTTTCCTGATTAGCTTTCTAATGATGATTATAAACATTCTGAAAATTTCAAGAGAATATCTTCTACACTCTTCAAGACTTACGACTTACACTCTATGCTTTTCCCAGAGTTTCTGGTTAATTTCTAAGCAATACAGAAAACACAAAGCAAGCACAATGTTAGAAACTTTCCCTAGTATAACTTTGGATGTCTATAAACTAGACAAGACTAAAATACACTTAAAAACCCATGAGAAAGTTCCAAAATGTTATTGTTATTACATAGACCCAAACTTTCTGAAACAGCTATTTATTTTTGGAGTTCAACTTTCAGCTCTTCCAGCAAACCTTTTTAAATGATCCATTTTCCTGATCCCTAGCAACAATCAGCCACTCTTTTAAGGAGCCCCAAAGTGAACAGTCCAACATCATTATCAGTTCCTCATTAATGCATGTTCAACTTCAAGCAAATCTTACAGGACTGTAATCCTTTTTCAGTTCCTAACCAACTAATAGTTGGTGAAGTAACATCATACCAACAGTATTATGTTTCAAGATGCATGAAAACATAGCCAAAAATTTTCTCCTCCATTTAGCCGTTCACTGCACTTTGTGTGAATGTATCACAGCTACAGAATTAAAATTCTAGTTTTGTTCCCATATGCCAGATTGAACAAATGTTAAGCAGAGAAAATAGATACATTTTATGGATGTATGCAAGTATATTATTCACTGATTTATAAGACACTGGTGGCTAACAAGAAATGTTTACACAGGCAACCTTCCTAAAATTCTATGTTGTATGGTAATAGGACTGCAATTCTGCCTGAGATTAGAAGTAAATTACTGTATCCAAAACCACACTCCAGGTATAAACATAACTTTATGAACAGCAAGTCTGCCATACATATCATTTTGTCATGGACATAACTGAACAACACACACATTAGCAATGCAAGACTCCTCAAGAAAAACTGGCAGACTTGTCACAGCTCTGGATCCAGCAGTGTGTGGAAAACTTCTAAAAATGTGTGACTGGAAGGCACCAAGTGCTGCTGGTGAGACTGCACACACATCCGCTGGCTGGTTCCAGAAACAAACTGAACAGCTGAACCCAAAGGCTAAACAACAGCAAAATCTTTTGGATGCTTCTCATCCTAAGACTTTGACCAGTTTTAGGAAAATGTTCCAAATCCAGACTGCAACTCTGCCTCACTGTGTAAGATTCACTTGTTTTGACTAACTTTAGATGTCACAAATGTAGCCAAAGTCTGAGGAAAATGGACAGGGTCACTTACTGTCATCAGATGAAGAATGACAAAGAAGACGGAAAATATAAAGACAAAGATTCAGGAACATGAAAGACACGGGCTTTGATCATATATTCTTTACCTCACAGCCATCTCCCTAATATACAGCAACAGAGATGAATACTACTTTTGTACTTTTGTTTTAATTTAGTTTATTTCCATGTTATCCCAGTAGGCCGGTATTTATAGAATGAGTAACATTGTGAAGCTTCTTTGATACAGTCATAACATTCACCTGGTAAGCTTTTTTATTTATTTAAAGACAGTATTTAGCATTAATTACTTCTGTAACCACAGACTGGTTTAAAGAATATCGCTTTGATTCCCTTTGAAAAATAAATCAGCATTTCCTTCAGGAGTGGACCACTCTCACTTCACTGCAAGATGCAAAAACATATCAGTTGCATACACTGTTACGCCCTTTGATATTTTAACATTGTTGTTCAATTCTTTTATTCACCATCCAATAATTGTCAGCAGTGTATACTTTTCTGGTTTTCTTATTTTATTGAGATTACAGCAGAACTAGTCTAAATTCTTGTTTTACTAAGGAAATTCCATTGAGGTATGTTTTGAAACCAAGCTGTACAGTGACTAAATTTAAATCCTCACCACATGTCATGATTTAAGTAAGGATTCAGAAGTCCCACTTTTTCTTACATGGAACAAACTAGACTTCTTTCTACCATTCTTATTTATAGCTCATCATGAAAACCACAAAAAAAAAAAAAAAAAAAAAAAAAAAAAAAAAAAAAAATTTTTAAAACCAAAGAAAAATATGAGATGGCCTTTCCCAACCACACTAAGCTGGAACCCTACAAATGCCTCAATGCACAGGCAATCCACAGGCACAAAAAAAAAAAAAAAAAAAAAAAAAAAAAAAAATCATTTTTTTTTTAAATCCAAAAAAAAAAAACAAAAAAAAAAAAAAAAAAAAAAAAAAAAAAAAAAAAAAAAGCATTTTAGAAGCCAAGGTAACTATGAGAGAGAAGGCATTCTATGACTTAGGCAATACTGTGCACCTTCCAACTAAAAGCTGGTACTAACACAGCTCAATATTCCTCTGAACTGCATAAACAAATGCAAGGTGCCAGCACTGCTAAGTCACTTTATGCTCCAGGTCTGCAACTAGAAGAGTGGGAGGCAAAGAAAGGGAAGAAATGCCTAAAATTATGACAATTATTCCTTAAGATGAAAAGATGTTGAACATTCCACCATTGCATAACTGCTTTCTACTGAAGCTTTTATAAAAGAAGCGCTTAAGGCAGCATTATTTTTGTCTCCCATTTAAAAAATTGTATCCTCTTGGCTTCCTTCTTTTAGAGACCAACAGTACTAAAGTACTTTAATCCACACTTCTCCCTTTTATGTCATATGAAGGCAGAATTCATTCTTCTAATGAATACTACATGAATTCAATTTTTTAGTTATGTTATTAAAGTAGAAGGCATCATCAAATAATGGTTCATCATTTAGGAGAGTGCTCATGATGCCTTTTTAGGAATTTTTAAACTACATAATTTCGAAGTGCATGCAATCTTTCTTATTTTATATTTGGGGAAGTCTGCTACCACAGACACCTTGATAACCAGTTTTAAATATAAACATAATTACTCAAATTTTTAGACATTACATTGGCATGTAGACTTTGAGACATTTTTCAAGGGTATTTCCAGAGGCTCCTGGGACACCAGTTACCAGGGCAACCTCTGAGGTCACACGAGCTACTGTAAATTACAGAAGTTTCAAGAGACTCCAATTTATGTTAAAATTGCATGTACCATGCATGCCTGCAACCCACTGCACCGCATCGAACCCATGCAGCTGCTGCAGCCCTACAAGACAACCCAAGTACAAAAGGGTGCTTCAGGGAGAATTCCTGTCAACAAAAGTGACAGAGGGGAATATGGGGAGGAAAACAGCAATTCTCAGCCTCAGCACACCTCATCACTACCTGAGCCATGTCTTCTCACATCTCCAGATTCCACAAGAGTCTCATGTCACACTAAGCCCTGTGTTCGATCACATTCCTGATTTTCCCAAGCACACTCACTCCTCTCCACTAACCTCTTCCCATCTTGTATGGTCCCCTCCCAACTCCAGCAATGCTCCTAACCAAGCTCATGCAAATCCTGAAGCTTTCCTTTGTTGCCATGGCTTGCAGGACAGCCAAGAGAGAGCATGTGTTGCAGCTCATTTGGAACAACACCTGGGCTGGAAGGGCTGGCAAGGCAGACCTGGCACCTGCTCAGTAAGTCAATGCTAAAAGAACAGATAGTGACTGCACTTTCCCCAAGTTACTGCCACGAAAAAGAAATACTGCCTCTTTTGGCTTTTTTTTTCCCCCAGCTAAGTAAGGAGATCCATCTGAATCTCTGGATCATTAAAGGGAAAACACATTATATGGCAAACATATTGTCTGAGCACTTCAGACAGGAAGCACATACTAAAGATCTGTCTCCTGCTGGCTTTACAAAAACCAGATATCTTTTATAGAAAAGACTACAGACTTGGAGAAAACACAGTAAAACCTGGGTGTTTTCTCATTTATCAAAAATGCTTCCATTCACATACAGTAAGTCATGCTGCCACACAGAACTTTCTCATCTGTTTACTTTACTATAGCCACTCTTACATTTGAAACTAATTTGCACTATTCTCTGAAAAAAAATCACAGCTTTCTGTTTAGTTTAGTTTAAAAACCTTTTGGTACAATTTTTAATCAGCAATATAGAAGAGTATCTGTTCTTTATTATGTCCTGTTCTTGGAAGGAGGCTAGACAAGCCAGCCTGTAGTATTAAAAAAAAAAAAAAAAAAACCTCATATGTAGAAGATGCCATCAGTTAGTAAAAAAGCCAGCAGACTTCCATTATCTGTAGATTCTTTCAACAAAACACATTCAGATAATCAGTAAGAGTTTTGGCATCTTCCTCCAAACTCACGACTCCAGACAGAATAAAGCACAGCTCTGAACCACTTCCAGAAGAGCTGTCCCTATTCCTTTTCAGCACAGTGGTAACAGAGGAAAAACAGGTCATCCCACTCTCCAAACCTCATACTAAAAAAAAAAAAATAAAAAACAACCACCAAACTCTACAATATATTAAAAACTGATATAAAAATTTTGAAGATTCTCAGAATTTTTTCATTCATTCAAAAAAGCAAAAGTAATATGCTTTCCAGAAGTAAAAAAAAAAAAACTACTTTCTTATACTTTGACTTTCTTATGCATTTTATTTCAATATTAAAATAATGTCTAACATACGTCTTATTTTCTAGAGTTAAGAACACTTAACAGTAAAGTTCAAATTTTGGAAAAAGGACATGTTTTTCTGTTTTTTTCAGTGGAACCAAGCCATGACTCCCAAGCGTTGCACATCACATGCTCTAATAAATGAATATACACGTGTACTGAAACAGCAATGATTCTACCTGGGAGGGTAGAGAAATTTAGGGAATACTGGGTATGCAGATATAAATATATGTAAACACAAAAAGTCAAAGAGAACGGGGAAATAGCCATCTTCCAGTCTCATACATTTACTGCTTTGAAAAGAAGAACAAGGCCCTGCATTCCATCTAGTTTTGCTACCTCTGTTACACATATTCTGTCCCATGTGTAGGACTGTATGGTTCTGATTGAATCAGAACGTTTCTATACCATTTGTCATAGGCAGAAGTGCCCCAATTTCAGAGAAACAAGCTTTCAAAACTTAAACAACACACTTCAACCTGATTTTTCAGTGCTTTACAATTAGTAAGAATTATTCAGATCCATAAATTATGGGGGATTGCATTCAATAAACTATATAGATAAGCACTGGAAAAAACTGTTTACAAGAGTTTCTAGAAACAATGTGCTTTCCTTCCAATGAAAAATGTTATTTGAATTACAAGGTTCACCCACAACATCTGAGGCCCAAATGATGCATAAAATATTGCATGCACTATATAAATGTGAAAGAGAAAACAATAGCTGGTATTCATTCTGAAAGCTCAGTGAAATGTACCAAAAAGGAATGAAAATGAAAACAGAATTATAAATGTTTATTTAGATTGGTCTCCAACTATTACCCAAACATACTCTCTATGACTTTACATCTGTACAGTACATTCTCCACAGTTTATAACAATGAAAGTATGCAATATCGTTCTCAGGAGTAAGAGTCAGAAAACTTCTCCAGGCATTTCCTTACTTCTAAATACACAGTCAAGTTCGCATACCTATAAAAGAAGAAGCAGAAGCTCCTTTACTGTTGCAAAAAGTGACATTCTCAACATTCTCTAAGTCTCGAAATTCCCCCCAGAGAGTGCTAGCCCTTCACATTTCAATGCAAATATTTTAAGACATATTCAATTACTATCAAGCAAGTAGCGAATTACTCCCAAAGGAATGTCCTGTACTTTCAGAACAAATGTTTTGAAGGGTATTAGCTTCATATTCTGATGGGAAAGAGGGAAGAATCTTTTGATCCATGTACTTCTGAATCACAATTGTTTTCTAATCTCCTCTAGAAACACCTGCATTTAGAAAGCCATACCATATACACAAACATACATAAGGGACTGATCTGGAACTTCCGTGATACAGATAATTTTTGAATTCTTTATGTTTGCTTGGGTAACACTTGACTCCATAGGTTTAACCTGAATCAACTTTGTGTGTAAAACCAGGCAAAACTGAAAACTCAGAGATGACTAAAAATAAGTTTATCCAGTTCAGACAAAGCAGACAATGCCAGTGAATGAAGATCATGTCTGCTCTGCAACCCATCCTTGCAACTGATTCTAAACCCATAAATTCAACATCCACAAATTAGCAGAAAATACAGTGGAATAAGAAACATTCATTTTTATAAGAATGACTATATGTGACAAAAATTACCTCTTATAAGACAAAAATAAAGGTTCAACTTCTAATCAAATATACTATCACATTTTTATATGAATCAAATGGTCTCTTCCCCTCTTCTTTACTACACGCATTATTTGCCTTCAATTGAATTTCTTCAGTAAGTGCAAGCAACTTGCAAAATGAAAACATGCCTGAGGTCTTTCAGGAGTTACTGAAAAGCACAGGAAACAAAGTTATTAAAAAATTTCAGGCAAAAACTGAAAAAAATAAATAGAAAATAGAAAACAAGAGAAAAAAAATTGTAATGCCATTTTAAATAAGAATTTTCTGTTCCAAATTTGATGACCCTGTCTCTAATTTCCCCAAGAGAAACTTTCTCAGCTCAGGCACTCTCTTAACTACTACCTGCAGAATAGCAAACAGATTTCCCCTTATTGACCTGCTTTTAAACCAAATGTTAAAATCAAGTATTCTGGTTTTGTAGTGCAGTGCAACTAAGCAGAATTTGACTCAACAGCCTTAAAATTACACTAGAACTAGCTTGTTCTGGACATTTTTAGAACATAACTGTGATCATATTGTTCACAGACTCCACTGCCTTCCTTATATAATTTGGTAGGAAGTTTATTCTAGTATGCACAAGTTTTAGTTCATGTGTGGGGTTTTTTCCCTTGCAGACACTACAAAAATGATCATAGCATGCATTCAAAAACAATAATCATGATAGAGAAAGTCAAAATTATTCATCATTTCCTAAACATGGTACTGTGTGTTTTGTGAAATGCCACAATTCTGGACTTTTCAGTATTGTAAACCAATTGTTCCTAGGCAGGTAAAAGGATAAGAAAGGATGAAACCAATTTTGTGTTAACCCAGTGATAACAAAGTTAGAAAGCAAATTCTTTAGTTAACAGCAAAAAAAAAATGTGTTTTTTCATCTGATAATGCTACTTTAGATTGCCAGAAAGATTACCACCCATTTTGCAAAAACTAGCAAGTGTTTTTCATTTAGAATTATTCGCCAAGTCCCCAACCACAAGATCCTCTAACTGCCGCTCATAAAGCCACTGACTATACCACAAACATTAATTAATCAACCACTGCAATAAAAAAAGAAGAAAAATCAACCCACACACACAAAAAAAATTTAAAAAAAAAAAAAAAAAGCTCTTGGAACACATATTTTAATTTTATAGGCTGTACAAAATATGTTTACTAAAATTAGCTTGGTAAAGCACTGGGCCAAAAAGAGTTTAAGTACAGTTTATTCTCTTTCCTGCTGCAGCTGTTTTAGGAATACTCAAAAGCTCCCCTGCCTCCCTTTCAGGCTGTAGGGTTCAAAGGACAGAGTAACCTGGCAACAGGAGTTAGAGAGGATGCAGCAGATTGAAGGAATACAAAACATATTCACTAGGAAGCTTCTTCAGCCAGGCTACAGTTACAAACTACAGTACATGAAAAAATTACATAGCATGAGAGGTAACAGTCATATTACAATCACATTTCCATAGCAAAAAGCTCCCCTAAAAAGAAAGCCAGCTCCTGCAGAAGAATGTCAGGCAGGAAGTTTATGACAGATTGACAACTGAAGCACAAGAGAAGTCACATAAGGTCTTGGCATTCTTTCAAACAAAGGGGTTTTTATCCTTATTGATGCAATTAAGTGTCATCCTTCAGACACAGGTAAGTCTGTATTTTAAACTAACTTTCTCTAAGAACACACAGATCATCATTAAAATACTGTAAATGTTCACCTAGCTGTCTGTCTCCTCCTCTTGCGGTCCCCTACCTAGAGCTATTAAATGTACTAGCCTGTGTTAAAGAAATCTGAAAAAGGAAACAGATGTCTCAACATTATTTTATTGCAGTGTTTTTCCTAAAAGTTGGTGTTAGAAAGAAGGAGAAAAAAGGGACAAAATTAAGATGCCCATGAAAAGCCACCACCCAAATCACCAATCTATATCTACCTATACATCTGCCTCTTCAAGAATGGGGCTTAACATGAGAACTTCACCATTGTGTTCATAACGTTCTTCATTTCCTGAAGGTATCTATCAAACTTTACAATTATTTTTGTAAAGCCTCATTTCTTCAACTAACTGTAAAACACCTTGTATTCCTAAACAGAAATATGCACTAGTGTTCAAGAATCTCAAGATGTGCACTGAATCAGATGTCTTAGAATTTCAAACAAAGGCATATCCTGCACTCATCTTCAGCTTCTTTAGACAGCAAAACTGTAGCTGCTGATTTGGCAAACTCCTACAATGTCACTTTGGCCAGTGTCTCACCTATACCGATTACATTTCCAGTTTCATCTTCTCCAAAATGGAAAAGTGGCATTCAAGAAATAAAAATCTCAGTTTTGACTGAAAAACTGTTTCACTAACACTGACTTCCAACAGCCAAGCTTCTTTTGCTGTAGACAAGGGCTCAGACACTCTGCTCAAGGAGATTTTACATAGTCTACCACTACTGATAAACAGCCTACAGCTGGATTTAAGATCTTAAGGTCTTGGTATACACAGTTAATCCACTCTGAAACTGGAGTAGTTGCAGCAGATGGTAATCAGAAATCTCTCATCAGCCCCAGAATATCCTCATGGTATATCTCCTATAAATAAGGCATACCCCTTTCCCTCGGGCTGTACAACTGATTATGGAACATCGGAAGTTTCTCTGGATTATAGAATGCTCAGAAAGATACAATGGTGCCAAAGCTTATATCTCATAGTTTTGGAGTGAAGTATTTTTATGACAAAGTTAATGTAGTTTAGAAAAATGTCTGATTCATTTGTAGCTTATGCAGTTGCAATTTTAAACTAGAATTTCTCAATTTACTAATGCAGTTTTTAAAGCATCTTTTGTCTTACTACCGCTATTACGGGCATATTTTGAGTTTTACAGAATTGCAGTCAGCTAAGAATAAAAATAATGAAAACTGATGACCTAATTTGGTTTTTAGAATAAATTAGCTCTATACTTTTAAAAGCTAGTGCTACTTATTCAAAGCAGAAAATGGTACATCTGAGGTTTGATCACTGTTGGTAGATAATGAGATATATTAAAAACAAGACATCTCCAAGAACATTTCAGCATGAGTCCCTTAAAGAATCCTGACTTTAATGTCAATCAGGGGAATAAGGAGTAAGGGGTGGGTATAAGCTGACTCCAAACATAAAAACAGTCATTATACTGACTAGAGCTTTTACATGTTTACTATTAATTTCTATGTCTTCCCATGCACATATAAATGTATAGAAATCTTATACATATCCAGTGCTTCTAAAAAATAGAACCTGAACCAAATATCACACCACTTTGAAATGCTCTTTCAACTTTACTTTCCAAAAATCAAAAAGTAATATTTATTTCTCCCCTTTAAATATCATCTGCCAATGAGACCATCATGTTCTGAAAATGTAGCAAAACAGTAACTTTCAATTACTTCTTGAATGTGGCAAAGTCAACAGTTGTTGTTACCTCTTCTTGCAACAAGTTGCAAGGTCTGGGTTTTCCTTGGCTGTATGGTCAAAATGAAACTTTCTTTTCATCTACTCTTACATGAGGTTATAAAAGTTCACCAATTAAGAACCACGTAAGCATCAAGATTTCTTGTTGGCCAGGAACCTGATTACTTGAAATGTAAAAGAAATGCAGACTCCATCTTTTGGTATACGTTTATATTTGCAAAAAATTTCCTCAGGCAACCCTGCCCAACAAAATTTCAGTGTTGCAGCAGAACATAATCCCTACCAGGACAATCATGTGAAACACTTCAGAATATCTCTGAAAGACTTCAGAACCCAGTGAACCCTAATACGACACCTTTAACTTCCAAGCATTTTATGGCAATTTTAACAACATCTGCATTAGCAATTAATTTATATTGTGTTCCTCAGAGATCTCTTCTCCCAAAACATATTTGTCTATATAGAATGTCAACAGATTAAGCTATTATGAAAGTTCTGATTACACCAGCAGCACAGTCAAGTATCCAAATAAATCTAAGTAATTGAAGTAATAATGTTTATTAAGCAATCAGTACTTCACACACTTCAGTTTTACATCTCCTATTTACAATGACACAAGTGTTGCAGACACAATCAATGCATGAAAACAATTACACATTTTTTCTAATAATATAGATCATAATGATCTGATAAAAAATTGTTCTGTATCAAACAAGTCTCTCAGATATTGGGGCGATTCAGGCAACTTTCAACACCAAATGTGGAATTGCTTTGGTTGGGAGGGGAAGAAATTACTTCCTGTGACCACTGACAATCAAACCCACACACAAAAATATCCTCTTGCTTCTCAATAAAGCAGTGAGGAATGTGCCTGAACTCTGCATTTACTAAGTGTATGTTACAACATTATATGAATGGTTAAGTGTACCCCAGTAAACCTTAAAATGTCAACACCAGTCACAAAATAATTTTCAAGTTCTGATTTCTAATGAAGCTATTTAAACACCTGTATTGATATGGAAGTTTACTATCACAGGCTTTAATAACAATGGGCAACATTGATTTACCTTTGTTCATTATACCTGGAAACTTGAAAGTCAATACCTTACCCATTTTTCTGCCATCACACTGTATATAACCTTGCCAAATTCAAGCTCTTATTGCTATTACCTTGTGATCTATAACACTAGCATTCTCTACCCACAAAGTCCTCAGTGAAAGGCGACATTCTATATGAATAGCAGGAGTAACTTTCAGAACACTGTCTTATCCATTATCTCACTTGAACTTCTGTTTAATCCACATATACACTGAAATAAATACCAGGAAACTGTGATGTCAGTAGGGCCAATATAAATATTTTTAAGCTTTACTAAATTATAAAATCTGGATAGTGTATTTATGGATACATGTCACAAAAACAGGCTGCTAATGTCAGTGCTGCACGCTACACCTATCATTATTTACAACTGGTAGAAGCTGCTGCTTTGTAATTAACTAATTCCTGTTAGTTACATGCTCACATTTTGAGCTGCCATGCCATAAAATCTAAGCAAACACTCACAGCTACTGCAAGCATACTAACTACAGACTTACCCCAGGAAATTTATTCTGCTCTTGGGTGAGAGATTACAAATGTTTGCACACATTTCACTAATTCCTGAAGGCCAGAAGTAGGAAGAGACATTAACCTCTACACTGACCTCCAAAGTTTGAACAGAAGTGGATGCAAAACTATGTCAGTTAAACAATTACTACAGTATGTTGTGATAATGCCCAGAGGCACAGTTAGGAAAGGCACCTGAATATAGTTATTAGACATTGCCAGTTTCAGAGTTTACAGAAATAAATCAAGAGTTCATAGGTTTTGCTCTGCAGTCTATAAACTGCTGAACAAGGCTGAATGTGTCATTAAAGGATCAGGAATTTTTTCATACACTGAGCTACCAGATCCTTCAGTATTAAATCATGCACAGGTATACTGCCTTTCACTGCTGTCAGGGCACACAGAATGAACAGCACAGAGGGAATAAGACAGCATTTGCAATCAGCAAGCTAAGAGTCCTTGAGGGTGTCCCACTGGGATGAAACCTAGGGAACTAGGACAAAACTGGATAGAACCTAAGGAAAGCACAAATAAAAGGAAAATGATGCATAGATAAGCAAGAGAAACAACAAGCTATTGTAGCACTATAGAAAGCAACATAATGAGGGCAACCAGAGGAAAACAATCAGCACTGGTGGAGAAGAAGGCAAAAGCCACATTACTTCTGTATAGTTTTTGTTTGATTGATTTTAAGAAATTAAGACTGGATTTTGTGCCAGTTGATAAAGACTGGCAAGAACTGGAAAGTTCTGCTTGATCCACAAGATCATGGAACTCAAGGAAAAGGCAAAGGCAGCCTGAAGAAGCCCTACAAGGAAAAGAGGGTAAGGAGGAAAGGAAGTGGTGACTTGTGAACACCATTTCACATGGTAACTAACCTATCACCTTTGGGCCACTTCCCACTGAAAAACACCACAGCACTGGAAAGACGCTCAATCCCAAGAAACTATGTCCTCAGGACAGAGGTAACACTCCTTCCCCAGCACACAAGACCCTTGCAAGGTAAATGCACTAGCCTCAGAATGGTGCGCAGACACATTTAGACATGGCAATACAGAACTATTTTCATTCTTACTCCTAGGAATAAGGATATAAACTATTATTAATAGCATTAAAAAACATTATCATTAATAATCTGCAGTTTTAAACATTTGCATCTTAACTGAGTACATCTCCAGCTAAAGATTCCTTTCTTACTCCTTTCAAAAGATATATTTATACTGTGACCAAGACCAGATAATAATAGGCAGACCAAATTAGGCTGCTGTGGCCTGCTACTGTCTCTGCAGGAGTACAAATCTTTGTACAAAAAGATCCTGAAAGTCATTCCATTTGTGTATTTCTGCAATCTTATCTTTATTAATTATATCCAAGCAACCTAAGAATCAACTATTTTCAAGCTTTCATGATTTTGCTATTATTTTACTGTGTTTTAACAAACTGCTCCTTGTCTAAATACTACAAGCAGTCTGATAAAAGTTGAAAAGAAATGGAAAAGTTATATTTTTAATTTCAGGTATCTTCAAACTATATACTCCTGCAACTCAGAGAAATGTTTTTGGTCATACAATTTTTTTGAAACAAAGTACTGAAGCTTATCTTCAATTTTTTTATTGTTTCTGACTAAAAGTCAAAAAAGCAGTGCTGTTCAGCTGACCTCAGAATCTAGAGAAAAGGTTCCTTCCACGGGTAAGCTTAATGAAGTGCGGGGAGCCAGCCACTCACAGTCACCCCTTTGGAGGCAATGCAGAAAAGTGTGATAATTATCTCATTGTTTAAAATTAGCAAACACAACCTTTCAGGTCAGAGCCTATTTTCAGAACAGCACGAGCAAAAATTCTCATACACCACACCAGAAGTTAATTTTTTGCTTTGTATGACCCTTGCACTAATATGTATAACACTGGGCCATATAACAGCTGCTTACTTTTGCTTTAGTGAGTGCAAAGTGCAATATAAGTAAGGTTTGCCTTCATTTCAGCACTCCACCAAAAAAAAATGCAGCTGGCTGTGTAACATGCAACATCTCACAAATCCTTTCTACCTTCATCTATTAAATGTAACCTTTTTCTGTTTTTAAGCTTCCAAACATTTTAAAAAACCACAACACTATCTTATACTTCAAAAACTAAGAACATAGTAACACATATAAGTATTAGAATCCAGAAGAAATATTAGATTCTGAGAAGTGGAATTTTCCCCCCACCGCTGTTTCCTAACTTTTAAATGGATGCTAATTAAGAACCATGCTCTTCCCATATTGTCTTTAACTTCGGCAAGTTTTATATGTTAAATTACAACAACTAAGGAGTGAGTGTAAAAATGCCAAGGAAATACATGATAAAAATACCAGCTTCAAAGTATTGTTTTTAACAGTGTAATGTCCTAGGTTCCAGCATTAACAATACTGTTCTGTTCCCAAATCTTAAAAAAAGACCAGTTTTCTCTTTTCCAGTTTAAAGATACCAAGTCTAATAGAACCCACATGCCTTAGCAGGACTAATGAACTTTTCCTAACAAAGACAAACAAAAATCCCAACTATCTGTCATTTCAGCAACAGCTGATCAAAACTTGTTTGATAACTCAGCACTCCTCTCTCTGCAGCTTCTGTGTGGTGTGAATGAAACACAGTCTGCATCTCACACTGTCCTTCTATCACTACTGCAGCGAGAAAGAAAACAGGCCAGAGGATAAATCCAACACGGTCCTGGTGCTGCTTTCTCCTGCTTCTGGTATTATTACTGTGCTTCTTTTTAACCTTTCCTTCCTAATGTTTCAGACAGAGTATTCACAAATTGAATTTTGGCTGTGACAGGCTCGGGAATGTACTTTTCCATCGGTAACAGCTCAGTGTCCGGCTGCCTTCCCAGCCCGTTGCTTCAAGCTCCCGAAGAGCTCTTTGCTTGCCCGTTCAGCAAAGCCAGAGCTCTGCACAGCAAACCAAAGTGCAAGACCAGGCAAAAGGGCTTTCCCATTCCTCCATTTGTGTTGCGCAAAACCACAAGAAGAGCCTGAGATGCTAAGGACACTCACACACTGAGCTCTGTAACAAAACAGAGGTAAAACTCCCTTGTTTTATAACATAATCAAAGAAACATTAAGCAGAGAGTGTACAATATGCATTCACATGTCAACCAAAGAGCACTTTAGCTGGCAATATTCTGATGGCTACAGAAAGTCGTAATAGATGTATGCCAATTCAATTAATGCTAATTTAGCACTTGGTGTATCTCTGATTTAATTCAAAACCATTCATGTATAAAATTGCACCTATTTGTGCCAATGTAGTTAAGTTACAGGAAAAGACTTCAAGTCAAGCTTTGCATTTTTTCTAAGCATATCATATTTTTACAAAAACCCATATAGGCTGAAGAATAACTAAGAGAATCAGAATCATTAGTTGTTTTTACACAAAGACACTAACTTTCAGTTTTAGTTATAGGTTCTATTAAGTCAACCATCTAAACCAAACTTTTATGCAAACTAAAATACACAATGGCATTGAGTACCAGTCAACTTAAGGTTCTGTTGTAAATATCTACACACAGGAAAAGAAGAATAGGAGATACAAAATCCAGGACCTATTTCTCTAACTCCTGCTAAGCTGTATAATAATAATAGAGGATATAAATCAGCCTGAACAACAGAACAATAACTATGATAATTTCTCAACAGTTTCTGTGTAACAGTTTTTATGTAAAAGATAAGCTTACTTTTCCCAAATATAAATACTTTAGAGTACAAGGCATAGCACTTCCTCTTAGAATTCAAGACAATTTTTATAGTTCAGAAGCAATTGTTTTACAGTGTTATTAAAATATTATCTTATCAGACTTTTTGACCTACATTCCTAAAAACTGGCATATGATTTCTGAAATTATAAGGAAGTTTGATGAACTGGATAGATTGTAAAGTGAAATGTAGAACTGATCAAAGTCTTCCCTTGTTACTATTATTAAAATTAGTACTTTGAAAATCCATGAAGATTTTAGCTCTCTGGCACTGAGAGGAATGAAACTACTCCTTTCCAAATGACCAACATCTGTCTTTTTTTTTCTTGTTAAGGCTGAAAATACATGACAAACTCAAGATTTTTTTATAAATGCCACTCTCCTCAACTGGCAAAATGACAAGAAGATGCATCTATGACTGTAGAAGAGACAGAAAATGGTATTAGCAGCAGCCAGGGAAGTTCGAAGACAGAGCAGTTTCAAAGCCAGGCTTGATGGCCTGCACACTGTGCCAGCTTTGCAATGATTCAATCTCTATGACAGATAGAATTAAAAACTGTAATTAATGTATGTAATACTTAAAAAATTAAGTACTCTGAGGAGCTGTTGAGCATTTACATGCAATCATTTGTAGCTGTGCAAAGGTTTCTGATCACAAATCTATCATACTCCTCACACTCATCAACATCAAACCACCAGAAGAGATTTATTTAAAAGACATCAGTGTACCAAATTGAAATATGCAGAGAAAAACTTCAGACCATACAATGATGTATTTATTTTAAGGACTTGTTTTACTCTGATGATTCCACCCTGGCACATGGGAAACCCATGGTCTGGCTGACAGTGTTGATTTTCTCCATAGCCTGTATGGAGCTGTGTTTTGAAGCTGTGTTTAAAAGGGTGTGGATAAGAGCAATGCTTTAGCTGCTGCTGGATAGTGCTCACACAGTGGTAGGGCTCCTTTTTCAAACCCTCACTCTGGCCCCATTCCAGCAAATAGGGCTAGGGGTGGACAAGAAACTGGGAGGGAAAAGAGCCAGAAGAAATGACCTGAGCTGGTCAAAGGGATATTACACACTGTATAACCTCATGCTCAGCCACAAAACTCAGGTAGCAGAAAGTAAAGGTCTGACTGCTGAGAGCCACCAAGATGCTTTTGGGAGGTAAAAAGTAATTTCCTTTGCATCACTTGTCTTTCCTCCCTCTTTTTGTCACTTGTTACACTGTCTTTACCTTAAATCAGGAGGTTTTTTGCTTTTGTAGCCATGGGACAGGCATGCAAGTGAGCAACTGTGTGGGTGCTTGGCTGCCCTCCAAGGTCAACCAACCCACTACATGCTGTAAGTTTAAGATCCTTTCCAACCCTGTCTTCTGCTAAAAGGATTAACACTGGCATCTTCTTGGGATTAATAACACTCTCCTCTTGTATTTAAAATGCCAGTATATAGAGGAAAAAAACATGGAGAAAAACAGCCAAGAAAAATACTGCAGAGAAATAACAAAATGGCTAAGTATCTGGCTAAGAAAACTTACCAACTCAATTTCTTCTCATTACTTTGATACTAAACCTTTATATATTTCTATAAGTCAGGGAAATAATTTTAGATCCTCAAGTCAGAAGGAGTCATTTTACCACGTCGCTCAACAGCTGTGTTGCCAAAGCATTTCCATTTTTTTTTCTCAGTATCACAGAAACTACCATTTGTTTAATCTAACCAGTCACAGTCCAGATTGTTTTTTCTAGATCCTACTCCAAATTATCCCTGGTTTCTAGTACTCTAGACAGAAAATGTGTCCAACAATCTTCTGAGGAACTATCCATTTTCTGTATTTCCCTTGGGAGAAAAGGAGGCTTCTCTCAAAGTTCTTGACATAGACTGGAGTTCAAAGCATCCAACTAATAACAAAAGTAACAAAGAAATTCTCACTTGAAAACAAAACTGTAACTCCTAAGAATCCTCCAGGCAGAAGCTGTCATTATAAGCAACCAGATTTACAAGGTCATCTTACTTACAGTTCTGGGGATTGTGTTTCATTCTGTGTTTTAACTTAGATTTACAATTAAAAATAAAAAATACTGGTTTAAAAAAGCACGAAAATACTATAAATAGTTTTTATCTCTTCTTTTGTTCAATCAATAATAAATATACATCAGCAACAAAGCCTGAATCCTTATCATGAGCTCTGGAAGAAAATTTCTCCTGCATCCTCAGTTTTTAGGGATGAACACTGAGAAGTGCCACCTCTGGAGAATATTCTTCAGTTCCAAATAATTCAGATTGACCTGCTAAGGACCCTTCAGATCAACTGGATTTTATCAATTCCCATCAGTATATTGCTAAACACTATGGACAACCACCAAAGATTTTCTGTTCATTTTCCTCTCTCGTACACACCACATTTCCCACTTCTCTGAGTGTGAAGGAATAATTTCAGTACCACCATGAGATTGCCATAGGTATCTTAAGTTCAATGCAAGAACTTTGCTAATAGATTCAAGCAGCAAGCAATTTCTGTTAACAAAAGACCAGCTTGAACTCCTCAAAAAGAGAAAAAGGCATCAAGAATGAAGAAAATAACTTTCCTCTCTCCCACATGCAGAAGTCATCAAATTGTTCAAATCATTTTCAGAGCTAAGGGCTTTTTTCTTATATGGGTGAAAGAGGTGAATGGAAGGGGAGGAGAATAAGTAATATACTAGCTCCTGAGAGAGGCCAGTTCTGGGAAGAATAATTCCAAGTAGATTTGCAGAAATTGGAAAAAAGAGAGTGAGCACATGCTAGAATAAGGCTTCCTATAAAGCAAAAAAGAACAGTGCCAGTGATTTAATTCAATACTTTCCTGTGACCTTTCAAATTTTAATACCTGAGAAAAGCTGTGAAGGATTCAATAGCTCACAGTTTATGAATCCTTTGTGGAATAACCACACTAACACTATATACTCAAAATAAGAGAGAGGATAGAAAGAGACTACACTTCAATAGAGACAGAGGATAAAACAGAACAGAGACATTTAAATAATGCACACAAACAAGATGGAGAAACAGGAATGCCAAACCTTAAACAAGGATGTTGATGTGACAGATGTTTCAGAAACTCCAGGTAATGAAGACTTTCACTGGGAAATTATTGCCAGCACAAAAGTTCATCAAGTTAAAATAAGTTGTTAGTGTAGAGAGTTCTGCTATCCATGGAAGTTGGATATAGTTAAATCAGATAAACTAATTCTATCAAAACATATCACAAGATCCATATGCACTGAGATTTCAAGTGTGACCAATCTACCTTCACATATTGAGGAAAAAGAGGCTGAGGGACACAGCACATTATTAATAAAAGGTTTCAATTCTTTCAAAGTAAATGCGGCAGCTGTTATGTTTCAAATAAGATGTCAAAGTCTTAAGAAATCTTTTAATCTATACATCATCCCTGACTACTTTATAAGAGAGCAAACATGGCATTAGAATACAAAGTAAAACAAAGAACAATAAGGAATGATTTCTCACCATCTCACCCTATAAAGAGAATAAAGACACATCAAATGAAATTAGCAGGTGGCAGATTCAAAATAGAGAAGAGTGGGTACCTTTTCCTCACCAGCACATCCCAGATACAAAACTCTGAGCCACAGGTTGTGCTACAGATGCCAAAGTGTACAGGGATGAAAAAGAAACTGGGAAAATAAATGGGAGCAAAATCTATCCTTTAAATGTAGATACGAAATATGAGAATACCATCACTGACTCCAAGAACCCTTGGGCAATAGGTCACTGGAAACTACTGGGTCAATACTGAGGGATAATGATACAGGTTAGTTCATCCTTGCACTTCTCCCTGCAAAAAGCAGGGCAGGGGGAAGCAATAAACTTTAGTAATGAAAAGTCAAAGCACTTCACTGCCTGTCTCCTCTTTTGTGCACTTTGAGGCTTCTGAGACAACAGGGGCTGCGGTCCTTGCTTCCACACATGGCTGAGCTTGAGAGGCTGTTACAGCACATGGACCTCCCTGGGGCCTCTCACCCTGCACACAGGTGAGGAGGCTGCACAGCTGGATGCTTGGCTGCCTGGTGCAGCTCTCACCAGAATCCCTGTGCTGGCAGCCTTGGCTGCAGTCAACAGCTCCAGGACCAAACAGCCCAGGAGGCAAAGGCAGCATTGAGGGATGGCTGCACTGGCCCCAATGTGGCCATATCCTCCAGGTGACCCTACTGGAAAGCACCTGGATTGGCAGAAGGGCTCCAGTGTGATACTCTGTTACCTTGTCCTTCCCAGTGCTAGAATCCAGCCAGCGCTTGTGGACAGTGAAGGGACAGTGAAGCCCGGACATTCAGCACTGCGTTCTCTTTCTCAGTTATTGAGAGTTCAGCCTTTACCAAACCATGCATCTGCATTCCCTGTACTCTTCTGAGCAGAGTTTCCCCATCTAGCATCTATTTAGTGGGCATACACATCAGTTGATTCTGTCTTCTCGCTTATCCTTTGCCTAGACAACCTTCAGCTTTGCCCTGCTTGCATGCTTCTCCGAGCCCGCATTCAAGCACTCTTCTGCAGGCCCAGTGGAGATAGGATGATGGGCTAGAGACAATGCTTAACAGAAGACTTCACACAGCTTATGAAAATATGTGTATTTAGGAATTTGTTTATTTGTGTGTTTGACTTTAATTTATATTCCAGTTTTTAATTTATTCTCTGATCCATTTCAGGCTATGGAGATTGTTGCATCACCATGCCTGCTTTACAGCACACCAATGAACAGAGCAGCTCATGACTACCAGATTAGGAGCTGCCAAAATCCACCTTTTGTTTTCCAGGAGCAACAAAAGCTAGATCAAAGTGTTTTACTGAGGAACTTGTATAGAGAGCTTTTGCAGCAAATCATGGCAACAATCCTACTACCACCTTTGTGGATGGCCCCACAAGGAATATATAATCACAGAATGGCTGACAATAGAGGGGACCTTAAAAATCACCTAGTTCCAATCCTCCCTTTCCCCATCATGGGCAGGGATGCCACCCACTAGAGCAGGTTGCTCAAAGAGCCATCCAGACTGGCCTTGAACACTTCTGGGGATGGGGCATCCTTCTCTGGGCAACCCATTCCAGTGCCCCACCACCCTCAGAATAAAGAATTTCTTCCTAGCATCTTATCTACATCTCTTCTCTTTTAGTTTAAAACCACTCCCCCTTGTAGCTCAAGGGTAGTTTTGAGATATTTTCCATTTCCTTTATCCTTGGCTGTTTGAAAGTGTAAAGGAAAATGAAATGTTAAAGAAGTTGAGCACAAAACGTGAAATTTCAGTACTCTGTAACTTTCTCTCTTTCCTTTAAATAAGCACTCTCCCTTAAGGCTGTGAGCTGCTTTGTTACATGTTTTTTTAACAATACAAACTTACTGGAACAGCAAACTGGTATCACAATGGACCAGATGCTGCTTGGCCCATTAGGAACACCACAGCAATACAATATTCTCTTCCTGTGTACTTAATAATCTCCAAGCCATGAAATAAACCCCAAAAGAAACTGTTTTTAATTAGTCTCAAATTAAATAAGGAACAGTTTAAATATCTCTGCTTTTACACTTATACTGACAATTTTAAATGCAAGGGAATTCTGTTTTATTCCCACATCTGGCTCTTCCAATGAACCCTATGAAGCAGGAACATTCCTATGAATCAGGAAAAAGATAATGAAACTACAATTCTGATTCACACATACTAAACTGAGAATTTTGTCTTCCTGGTAAATTCACCTTCCCCTTTATATATATATATATATATATATCCACCAAACTAAAACTAGTCTATTCAATTAATGCTGCGCACCAAGATAAATAGAATAAGCTTACAAGTTTGACCCAAGAAAATAACACCACCTTATGCAACTACCTTTAAAGAAAAAAAGAAGATGTTTCAAAAACATGGGGTGATACACAGTGAATACACATGCTACAGAATCAAGAACCACATATAATAAAATAATGCTATAGTAGAGATAAATAAAATTACTCTATTCTTTTTGTGGTTCTTCACTACCAACACAGGTTAACTATTAGAACTCACATAATACTCAGGCCAGACAAGAGACCTCCCAGTCTCACACACAAAAAAACCCCAAAAACATAAAACCCCAGAATCACAAAAAAAAGAGAAAAGGGTAACATGAACAGAATTGGAAGTGAAGATTTACATTATGCCACCTTAAAAGTCAGCTTTCTGCATCATTTGCTTATTTCCTGTATTTGGAAAACTGGCACATTTCTTTCCGAAGCATTTGTTAGGGAAGATTTTTCTTAATGACGCTTCTGCCCCTTACAGAGATTTCTGAGATCTTGTTTCTCATTGATATACAAGTCAAAAACAAATGTCTCAGACCCGAGAAGCTTTGCAATAACTGAAGGAAAACAGGTTATGACAGCTAAGTATAACAAGTATCTTCAGTAAAGAATTCCAAAAAATTTGGGCAATGAACTGGAGAAAAGGTACCCATAACCTCTGAAAGCTCTTTCAAGTTACAGTTTAAAATGTGGGTTTCTGTTTTTGGGAGGAGAGATGGGGTGGTTCTAAATTTTTACATGTAAACAAAACAGTGTTATAAAATTTTAGCAGGTGTCACCTTCTCCCAGTCATCTATTGTGAATACTGAAAGAAAAGGCATGTGAAATTAGTACATTTTTCAGTAACAGTTTGGTTCAAAGTCTCCTAGAGTTTTAGTACATTTGTTATTGTGTTTTACAGTAACAAATTACATTAAAACAAAGATTTCCTGGAGGCAAGAAGAAATGGCTTTTCATTGCTTATTTAAAACAAGTAATGAGTTTGGCAAGCTACAAAGACAACAGAGCTGGAAATGAAGTTTTAAGCAGCACAATTTCTGCCTCACAGAACTGCAGCTAATGTAAGGCACAGAATGACCACAGACATAGTGAAGAGAGTTCTCCTGTATGATCTGAACACAGCTGGATGAGAACATTTCTTAGCAGTAGTATAATGCAAGACACAAGTTCAAACATTTTTTATTTTCTCTGAAGTGCTGCCTCTCTCCCTTTCCTCAACATAGCAGGTGCAAGAATGGCAGTCTTGTTTTTTTTTTTCCCCACTGGAAGAAGCCTGCTCCCTGAGATGACCATAACTTTTATTAAAAACAGGGTAGCAACAAAACAAAAATATTAGACACAGATTTTATTCTGTCTATGTTAAAAAAGAAATCTTATAAACCAAGAACTGTCATTAAAAGAACCATATTTCCAGAAAGAGGGTTAAGAAATGTCACATTCATTTCATACACTGTAGTGCTGCAACATGATTTGACAAGCCACAGAGGGATTTTGCTGCTGCTCAACAGCACCTTTCACAATAAGATCTCCCAAGAGATTTCCAGCAAGAAATTAACTGATACTCCACATAAGAAAAACAAACAAACAAGGAAAAAACCTGCAAAATACTAGTAAATGCAAGCTTTCCACAAGGCTGTACAGTGCTGAAATCTGTGAAAACTATGAGCTACCAAAGTTGTAGGAAAAGGACTCAAAAATATTTGCCTCATTCAGTCATGTTATTCTTTGCATAAAACTCATCCTGACCTACAACCAAAAATCTATTCTTTTTTTAATCAGCTTTCAAAAACTGCCCTACTACTTAGCAACAAGGAACATATTCCACACCTAATGTACCTCTTTCTGTTTGTTATCATACGGAATATTACATTTTCCAAGTAACTCCTTTAAACATTGTGACTACGATTGATATCTCAGCTGTCTGTGAAATCATTGTATTTCCCCTGCAACCTGCTTGCATTCTCATGCCTCTGGTTTCAGGAACCTTGGACTCAGATTTCAATTGCTGCCAAGTTGTTGGCCTGAAATAATACAGAGCTTTTTTTCATCCTTTCTAGTTTAACAAATTGAGAGCTTTGAATTGAGGCCTTGCTCTTTTTTCTGAAGTTTTGTCTGTCAACAACAGCATTTTAAGAATCTTTAACTGTATAAGCACCTGATCAGTGCAAGACCAATACAGTTTACATTGTCCTGCAAGGACCCCCAAACTCCCAGAAGCTTGTAACCAAAGACTCCTCAGCAAGTAAAAAGAGGAAAGTTTATGCAACTACACTGTTAACTATTACATAAGAATTCTTGGACTTAGAATTCAGTCTGTAATATATTTTTGAAAAATCCTGGAATAAAGAAGCAAACACAAAAGCCCACCTGGCTTATGAGAAAAGCAGCCACCAGAAGTTTTCAGCAGAAACCCATGATTTATTGTAAGCAGTGCAGATGAGACATGTAAAATAAGAAAGGGTTATAAAGTGTACATTTCTAGAATACAGAACTGTATTCTAAATATTTTAAATAGTAAGGAAAAAAAAGTAGGGAGTAGCTCTTACCACAATTCTTTTTGATTCTTTCAAAATGCAGTGACACGGCAGCTAGGAGTAGGGCTCTGAACCAAACAGGGAAAACCATAATAGTGCTCTTCATTTGTCTTTTATACTAAAAAACTTTTATTTGCATTTATTTCACACAAAAAGGTCTTAAACATTTATCAGCTATGCTGTATTTTAACAGAATGCATCAAAAAAATCTTCTTTCTCCATCACTTCAGCCAAAGGTACCATTTGATAAAGTGCATTGAGCAGATTTACATAAAGCCTCTGTGATGGTGGATAATCAGGTTAAATCACCAGTCACCAGGTTAAATCACCAGGTGACAGGCTTTTTCCAGCAAAAGATGCATTTACTTGATGGCATCCCTTAATGTAATTTTACTAAATTCACCAGAAAAAGTGAGGAAGTCCTGAAACCAATTCAGTAATTCAATAAATTCACTGCAGAATACTTCCAATACATGAAGAAATGGTTTGCAGACCCTATTATAAATATAAATATTAGAATCTTTTTTTTTTTAATGAGATTAATTCAAGATTCTTCGGTATATGGCAAGTGGTTAATCTTGTAAATAATTCTTATTGGCCAAAGCTTTAATCACAAGGCACTCAAATGATTATAGTGAACTTTATATATCCACTAAGGACTGAGTTGAATTTGGCATTAGATGTAGAAGAAAAAAAATACATTTTCTGCAGCTGAACCCATTGAAAGTATATACTTGAGCTATGATTTCCAACTAATATAAAAATTCATCAGCAATTCTCAGGACAACAAATGGCGAAATTTCTCCCAGCAAGATAAAACCTTCAAAAATAGTAGTTTAGGAGATCAAGTTCAATATTTGTGGAAACAAATATTAATTTCCACATGTAAAACAATGAAAATCCATGTCAGGTTCTATTCTTGCTACTCCAACTGAGTGTATATCACTTACACACAGAAGAAAAATAGCACATAATTAGGCATTTTAGAACAAGCAGGAGAGTTACCTGAATCTTTGAGACTTAATTGCACAAAGATAACGCTGCTGACAGGGATGCTCAGAAATTATCAGTCAGACATTGGACTGTTGTCATAAAAGCACACAAAAGCATAAGGATTCAAAAATCTTCAGGAATTCAGGAATAACCAAGGCAGGTGTCAACAGAGCAGCCCAACTGAGAAGGAGCAGGCTAATAGGGATTACTTTCCCACTCAGTAGTCAGAAAGTAAAGAAGAATGGAAAGAAAAACCAGTTTCCTTACTCAAAGGAGAAAGGCAGACAAGCAACAGTGTTGGGATTTCCTTCCAAGATAAAGTTGTTGTATCAATCTTGTGGGACACAGAAACATCTAGTTATCTTTGTCCTTCGTTGCTTACTGTATTTAATAATCTTTTTAATCCTTGGTTGAATAATTCTCTGAAGTGAAACTTCAGATGTTCTATTTTCAGGAAGCTATCAGATCTCATTGTTATACTTTGTGTGGGTTTTTTAAAGCCTTCTTGACTCTTCTGGACTCTGACACAGGCATTCTGAAGAGCCTCAGACATTATAAAGTAAAATAAAAGCTTGAATAAAAAATTTCATTAACATGAGTGCTGGACAAGAACCTTGAAAGTCAACCACAGCTAGAAGAGCTTGATGTGCTAAGCAGTGTTGGTGTCACCAACACCATGAAAAGACTTTGTAACACTTTAAAAGACTTCTAACATAACAACTGTCTCCTGCAAGGAAGTTCATGGCAGCCACTTCCAGCACAAGTATCATCAGCAGCATTGCCCTTCTTACACAGTTCTTTAAAAAGAAGGTTTTAAATATTTAGCAAAAGGTTTTAACAGCACTCTCCCACTGTCAATTAGCAGCAATGATACCATTTAAATATTTGATGATGACAACACTAAAAATAAATAACTTAAAGTCCAATTTAGTATCACAATATTGCTAAACTTTCATTATGTTATAGTGGATCTACACATTTGACTGGCACACATTTGGAATACAATTTTAGTCCTGCACTGCAAAAAATTAATAAAATTGAAGGAAAAATACATATAAAAGAGCTCCAGAATAAAAAAAAAAAAAAAAAGGCATAGAAAAGTTTCAATAGGTGGAACAACTAAAACATTAAGATTTTTTTAGTCCAGAAAAAAAAATTACATAAAGCAAATGTGAGGAACACCTCTCAGCTCCTTTGTGGAAAAGAGAAAGTGTTGCTCTAATGTAAGAACCAGGGGATACAGATAAACAGCTGCCCAGAAAAACCATGCAAAGAAAAGACTTTTTCACCCAACATTTAGTTAAGAAACTGCCATAGGATGTGTTAAAAGCTTCCAAAGTCAAATTGGCCTTTGACAATTAATGGGGGGAAAAAACCACCTCTAAGGATTAAATGCGCCTTAGTTCCAGATCACTTAAGGCTGGAAGCAGATGTCAGGAAAGGAGGCTTTTCCATTCTTCCTGTTGGGAGGCAACATCATGAGCCAAATGGACTTTTGAGCCTGACCCCGGCAGCCATCCTTAAAATTCACAAGGGCTGGGAGCTTTTGAAGGCTGGGGGAGACAGGTGCATTTACCCCAAGCTGTGCAGTCAGCCTTTATCACAGACAGGTTCAAGCCCCAAAGCCCGTGGGACTCCAGCCCACTGTGAAGGTTGAGTGCCTTGCACTGGGCTCTGCACTCCCCTTTCATCACTCCTTTTCTGGGGATTCACAGGCAGACAACAAGTACTGCACAGAGCACACGGAGTTCTGCTCTGCTCCAGCCCTTTGCTGGGAATAAAAGGTTCTCCACCAGCTGTTCCAGACAAAAAGCAGAGTGTGGCCAGGCTGTCACTGCTGAAGCAGGAAGGCCAAGCTGTATGAAGGGTGCAGAGAGAGCCAAGAAAAGGAGGGACAAGCAGGCAGGGTGACACAACAGATGAGGTGACAGACACAATCCAGATCCAGGTCAAGGAGGCCAGTGAAAGACCAACACTATCAATTCCACAGCATCTTTCTAAATCTACAAAATACCACGAGATAATTCTCATAACTGAAAGCATTCAGCGCCTCCACACTACACCACCACTCTCAGAGCACATTCCAGCCCAGGCAGGCTGCTCCCTGAAGGACCACGCATGAGGCACAGGGAACACTTTATTTAAGCTGAAAAGTGCTAACCTGAAACAATGCTTGTGAAACACGTCTCTGCAACTACTACAATGGGGAAGAACAACGAGAAGTTAAAGGACACTTGGGTTTAACAAATGTAGTACATCCAATTAAGCCATGTAAAGAAAGTCCTTGGGGGGGTTCTTCAAAACCAAGGAAACCTATTACTGTAGGGACTCAAACCATTCATGTCTGATCTACCTTTCTCCACTATGTGGTAGTAATGTGCCATGCCTAAATACATTCTCATTTCACATAAATATTAGTCTTGAACTCTAGAATTAATACTGCCTTTTTGCAACAAACTGCCATCAACATATCTCAAAAAAAAAACCAATTATTTAGGGACCGTTCTCTGTAAACAACAAAATACATTTCAGTTGATCCAAGCCATTTCCTGAAGTGATTTATTTCCTACTATTATTGAGTTTTTCCTGCCTTATGTAGCAAAAATGTATGTATTTATATTGTAAAGTGAATATTGCAATGATGTAAGTATTATTTCAGCAGCTCAGAAACTGACATTTGCTACACGACATACATGAAAGAGATTCATTATGCTTTAAATTTACTAAACAAAGAAGCATGGTACAGTATACAAAGTCAAGTGTCATGGCTTTTTTTTGTGTGTTTTTGTACTGTTCACAGGAGTTACTTAAAATCAATAAATAACTGCCTAACCTAAAACCCCAGCAATTGGAAAGAAAACATTCTTAACAAAAGGTTCAACACAAGCTGAATTCCTGTCCTTTTAGTCCAAACTACACTTTGGTAATAAAAAGCAATGAAATTATATTTTTCTAAATAAGCAGTCATTTACATTTTATTTTATGGAATGCAGCTAGAGCAAACACTTGGCAACGTCAAACTCCTTTATCACAAGGAACTAGGTAATTAAATATATAAAGCATCCTGGATTTTCCATCATAAGGGGTACTTCACAAAACAAAACCCATGCAGACCATTCTGCTTCTGCAGAATTTCACAATCATTCTTCCTCTCCTATCCTACAGTAAAAAGGGCAGTAAAGGATGGGGATAGGTCCACAGATGCTAAAACACCAAAGCACACATAGAGCTGTAGAATGCTCTGCCTTTTTTTAGTGCAAGCAAAACAATAATGCTGGCAAGAAGAAAAAAACAAATATAAGAAAATATGGGGGGAAAGCTATAATCACAGAAACTCAGCGATAAAATGGTCTTGGAAATTCTGTAGATGTGTTTTTTACAAAAAAAAAAAAAAAAAAAAAAAAAAAGAAAACTTAAAAAAAAAAAATTACAAAAAAAAAAAAAACTGCAATACTGATTATCTCATAATTTAAAGGAAATAGCAAACCATTTTAATCAATTCTAGAAAAGGCATTAGGACAGTCATTACACTAATAGGCATAATACCAATTACCTGCTATATACTTGTAAGGTACCCATTTCTTATACCCAAATGAAACACCTAAATAACTTTCTTTTTTTTAAAGATGTTTAGAGTTAATTTTGGAATCCCGCTTAATATCTTGCTATTTTTTATTGTTCATTTGATAAAACTGTCAGCTGCTATTCTGAAAATGAGTTGGTGTTGTTTGTTTAAAGATACTTCCTGTCTGTCTGCACTTATTTCTAGAATGTGAATATTTGGTATCTGAAAAGATCCCTGAGCATGGTATACAATCTCAAGTACTCAGGGATATTTTATTACTGATTCCAAAAGGTCAAATGACATTAAAAGGAATCCCAAGAGAGGCAGAAATGAATCATAGCTATTTTACTTTGCCAAGGCTGCACCAGGTAACACTGTGAGCCTCAGTACTGCCAATTTCCAGTCACTCACTACAATGCACCCTTCACTGTTTTGACCATTCATGTTTTGTGGTCTAGGAGGGAACAGGTGAGTGAAACAGGGATGTTCCTCTTCAGAAACAAGGGACAGATGAGTCTGTACAGACAGCTCTGGAAAAGAAGCCATTTAAGTAGATATTAAGAGATGCACTGCAGCCAAGAGGATGGGCAACAATCCTTTCAAAGGACTGCTTCATGCACAGTCTTCCACAACAGGGAAAAGTGCAGAGATGGCACTGCCCTTTGTTTCAAAGGCACACCAGATGTGAAGATCAACTGTAAAACAGTAACAATACTCTTCATAAACACAGCTGCAAAACAGGCAAAGAGGCCATTTGCTACTTACTCTCCTTAAAGACAAACAAACCAGCCCCTTCCAAAGGGCTCTTTTTGTGCCAATGCTGCAATCCAGTAATAATAATAATATCAATTTGTATTTACCAACAATTATTTTAATATATTTAGAAGGAACAATATTTTCTCATAAATTGTATTTTTGAACTAGATTCTGCAACATCATATTGTTCTATTTAAATTTAAACCAACTTTTATTTTAACCATGGAATATATAATTTGATCTTGTACCAAAGACTACAATCAGTTAACAACAGCAGCAAAAAAAAAAAAAAAAAAATCACATACTATGTATGATAAAATGAGAGTATCATTAAAACAGGATGTTTACCTGAAGGTGGAAGAGCTGCATGTATGTTAGAAGGTAAGCTAAAACCAGAAAGAACCTGGCAAACTGAAGGTATAATCTGAAATAATTAGAATGCAGTTAGTAGGACAAGTACAAGGTTTTTGCAGATGATTGCTTTTGCCCATTACAAAGAGGAACAATCAAGCAACAGCCTGCATAGAAGGATCATAATGAAAAGGTGATTAAAAGACAAAAGCATCATACTGGAATTTATTAACAGTTGATCCTGTAGCAGAGCAGTGGAGCAGAGTAGACTGACCTCTTGAGGTCTCTTCCAGCCCTATTTTTAAACCTTCTTCAACACATATACATTGCTGATTTTTATCACATTTTTATAATTTCCTCTTCTCCATGTATATTACACATAAATTATTATATAACTTTCTTCCCCCAAAATTGACCTGCTAGTTTATATTTACACTTATACATTTTGAACACAATCCCACATTTATGTGAAAAGATAAATAATTTACAATCCATGTACTAATATTATAATATGCGTTCCAAATTAATTTGGCCCTTAGAGATTGATAATTGGTGAATTTTATATAAGAGTTTTTCCTAATAGAGTTAGTGCAAGTAATACAAGGATTGATAGCAATATCACCCATGGGCCAGCAAAGGCTGGGAAACTACACTATTAACTTATCCTGTCAGTCTCTGTTTAAATTCTTTTAATCTTCCATGAATGCAATCAAATCATGGGAGCACAGTGTATTACTTGTGAGCTGTGGGCAGGACACCACTGCTCTAATTCCTAGTTTAAAAATAGGCTAAACTAGTTGTGTCACTGATCAAGCCTGATAATAGGCATAAGTAAAAAATCTCATCAGGTATTCATAACGATTTTTAATTCCATTAATTAATTTTTCACCACTGAACAGAATGAACATGTTTTGTGTCTAAGGTTTTGTGGGCAGAGGGGGTGAAGGAGTTGCTATTATTCACACTAGCCAAACTCTTTACTCAGTCAAGAGAAATAGGCAGATAAGCTCTTCCAGAAGAGAAGTCAGAGAAGCTAAATTCATCCAAATTAAGTTCCCGCTCCAAGTCAGCTTTTGGAAAAAGTACTTCTCTTCATGGACTATAGTACATAAGCTAACTAAATCACATAAAGGCAGTATCCTCATATATACATTTCTACAAACAACTTTCTTTTATGTGTTGCATATCTTGAAATTAAATTTTGATTACTGTGGTTTACAGAAACTACTCATGCAAATAAAATACATTGCACAATATACACACTCAGTGGCTGTGACATACAATGCCATGGTTAACAAGTAGGAAACTGCCTGATACATAGGTCTAATGTATATATATATATATATGATACTCTATGCAAATTCTTAAGCTTTTGTATCACAGAGGATATACTCTTTATGGAGTTAAATATTCTTTTAAAAATATTATACTTTATAAAAAATAGGAAGCCAGTACATAATCAATAGAAGAGGATGGAGAAGGAATACAAAAATGAATAGGTGCTGGTAACCTTCTATAATCTAGCTGAGAGTCCAGCAAATCACACAGACAGCATCCTCTAAAACACAGCTCCAGGATTCATGGAGTAAAATTAGCTATTCAGATCTCTCATACTGCCAAGCCAGAGAGGTAAGACAGATCTGCATTAAAACAAAAAGCTAAGAAACAAACAAAAACAAACCCAGAAACTGCCTCTCAGAAAAGCCTACACTTTGGCTGCACAGTTGAATGGCTGTCCAGGGTAAGATGTAGGGGGAGCTCAACTATCACAGCCTTCTTTCCTAAATATATGCTTTTTTTGTGCTGTCATTTTTGGCATCAATTAGCACATGTGCTCTAGGCAAAATATCTTTTACTGCTGGGACATCCACGTCCTTCTTCCAAAGATCTTCTGTAACCAGAAGGAATTCAGCTGATACTGTCGCATTTTGTTTCCAAGGGGAAGGTCATAAGTAAACCAAATATGTTGTTTCCTTCTTTCCATGGCTGTTTTCAGTGAACTTAATGAACCTTAGCATCTTTGGGCCAAATCAAATTTACCTGCATCATTACACAGGTTTCTTCGCAATATGAAAAATTATTGAAATCAGGTAATTTCATATACTTTAAACTGTGCCCGGCAACCTAATTCCTTGATATTCTTTCAGATGGAAGGCAAATATGTATGACCTATTCCTGGGCCTCCATGAAGACCTGCAAACATTGTGGCTAAGATAATTTTGGACTGCAGAGAACCTAAGTCCACTGAAAATGCTACACTGGAGTTTACCATGAATGCAAAAGGGTTTATCTTAAAGCCTTTAAAATAATCATAGTTGTAGAAAACACTGTCCAACATTTTCTACGTTTCGTATTTTTTACACCTGATACAAATGGGTTTACAGTATGAACTAGAGATCACAGAAGACTGAACAAGTTAGCAACATACACTGGCATTCTAACAAGAAAGAAGATCTTTATGTACATGCTGTCTAAATCCCCTGTCATAGAAAGACACGGATATGTTTAGTTTCAAAGCAAAGCTCTGCTGAAAATTATACCCTAGAGTATCTACCTGCTAAATTTGGTTCCTCTCTTCTTACTGGATTTGAAAGATAGAAGTTTACAATGCTCAGCAAGTACATGACTACAGAATGAAAGCTTGAATTTAGACACATAAGCAAAAAAGAAAGATGCAAATTTGTTTAAGTTATCAGCCAAGAAATTTATTGACACTGAGATCAGTATTGGTACATGCAAAAGAACCACCCTGAACTTTGCTTCCACACACGTTGACAAAAAACACTCCTGCTCACAGAATGCTAAAGCCACCTTTCTTTACATGTTTCTCACTGCTGCCTTACTAAATAACTGCAGTCTCTCCTAAGTGTATCTCTTCTCATTTTATTACTGCAACCTGTCTCCTAATAAAGACATATTTATCCCCATGGATCTCTTTCTGTCTAGGTCTATAGCTTTGGGAAACCATGAGGTTCTGTAAGTATTTATTGGACACCCCAGGAAGCAGGCAGCCCTGAGGAAACATACCCATACACCACCAGTCTCTTGCTGCCTGAAAGATTCTCAAACGCCTACCACCTCAAAGTCTCTTTAAGAAAGGCGTGGAGGAACCTCACACAAAAATAAAGCAAGCTCACTGCCAACTGTCAGAGCAGCTAAGAAAAGTTCACAGGATGCTTAAACCCACTTTGAACTGAAAGATGTAAATTAATTTCACAGAATATTATAGGAAATGTTGTAGGAAATTACATAATAGGAAACCACAGCTAGCTGCACCAAGGAAAATATTATGGAAAAACAAAACCCCAAAACCCACTACATACAAACAAGTGGTATATAAATTAGTTCACAAGTCAGGTATCCAAGACCCTTAATCCCATGGATGCACAATGTATCACCACTATTGCCTTTTGAAAAATCAGAATCTCATAAATACAGAGAATAAGAAATAGAAAGTGAAAAACTCTCTATAAACGCATGTATGTAGTCTCTGGCCCTCAAATTTGGTTCAACAAAGGCAATCAATAAAATAGGTGATTCCATTAAAATTGCTACAAACGAAGAGTACAATCTTTAATCCTTTCAGCCTAAACACAGCTGATAGATGAAAGGCCAAGTAAACTACTATGTATAAAGACTGCGTTACTTTTTCCAGTAATAGCAGCTGCAGCACCTGTCATCATCCTAGGTGACACCTCAGCCTTGAAGAGTACATCATCTTATACCAAATGAGAAAGAAAAAGTCAAAATTAGCAGGTGCACAAAATAGATAAGATGGAAAAAATATGGAGCTACCGGAAAAAGGGAACAGATACTGCAAGTAAGAAAGGAAAGGGAAAAAGGCAGCAACTGCTCTTCTCAGAGTTATCAAAATAGACAGCCAATGGAAGCACAGACTGAAACCAAAATAAAACACGGATCTGTGCTCTTGATTTTCATGCACAAACATGTGGTTCTAAAGAATTTAATCTGAACTAGAACTGTTATTCAAATGTCAATTTTCCATTTGTGACCCAAGCACCTACACAGTAACTGGCAGACACAACATTTAAGTATTAGATATTCCATAAAGGTGCATTTTAAGATCAACTACAAAGGCACGTTTTGAGTGAATGTATGAAATCTACCTCTGCATGAAACAAACCTGTTCCTTAAGGTTACTGTATCTTCTTTAAGAGCAATTATAAGCTATTAAAACTCCAGGAACACTTTCCAAAAGCATATTACATCTTACTTTCTCCACTCTTTACAGACTTCTGCTCTGCAAGAACACAAAAGAAACATCTTCAGGTTTACTACCCATGCCAGATGTTCCAGAAGGTTTCATAGTGAAAACCAGGCACCAACACACCTGGACTCAAACCACCTGAACTGCTGAACTAAGCAGGCAGAACAATATTCTGAATATATTTAGACAAGTGATTTTTCCCAGAAGTATTAAAACAGTCATATCTAAAATAAATATGGACCACATAACTTTAAATGCAGTGTTGTCACATTTTTCCACCTGAGATAATTATTCAAATAATAACAGAAAGTTTTAGTAATCAGTTCTTGGCTGCTGCACAGATTACTGTTCACATCTGCAATATGGTTTTCAGCAGGAATAATAGCAGAAAGTTGAATGATTTCATATTCTGAAGTGCAGTCATTGCTGTAGAAACTAAGAACCTTGACTCGGGTATCCATGAAATGCAATTCAACACCTATTTCCTTATCTCATGCTTCTTGATCTTAATATATCAAAAATCCCTAGGTACTGTGAGCTTGCTTGGTCCTCAGAGAGGCAGAAGGTTGCAGCATAATTAAATCATACACTACAAAGTAGTAGAACAGCATGGTGCACACTGCAAACAACACTACCATCTTTCTTGGGCTACCACAGAAGAAAGAAGAAACTGTTAAGAAGTATCAGACCTCTAAAAAAAAATCACTGACAAATCCAGCAAATATGAAATTATTCCAATACCAAGCTCAGCTGCCCCCTGTCCATTGTTATGATTTCTTTAGCACACACACACACACACACACACACACCCCCAGCATCACTGCTCAAACAGGAAGGGTGGGTACAGCCTGTCAAATGTGTTCCACTGCTCGCTGCCCTTGCTCTCCCCTTGGCTTTTACAGCAAGGCCCAGGAGATGGTAACCCAACTTTCAATACACGATTGTGTATTGATATTCTTCATATTCTACACATTTTTCTATCCAAGCAACAGAACAACAGAGATAATGGGTAAAACACAGATTGATTGTGTGAAATTTATGTTCTAACTGTGGTGAATCGTGTGTGTTTTGTTTGGTGTTGTGATGGTGTTGTTTCTGATTTTGGCGTGGGGAATTCTTTTTTGTTGATGTGACTGAAATTTGTGAAGATTGCATGATGGATATGGATTTTAATGATAAGGGGTGGAATGTCTCTTGGGTTTGCATGACAAGATTTTGGGAGCAGGGAGGCTACAAGGGTGCCTTCTGTGAGAAGCTGCCAGTAGCTTCACCTATGACCAACATAACCAATGCTAGCCAGCTCCAAGATGGCCAAGCCAGCCCCACCAGTGACTGTGGTAGTGCCCCTGGGATAACAGACTTAACAGGGTAGGGAAAAAACACTGATCAGAAGCAACTGCAGCCACAGAAAGTGGGGGACAACAGACAAGTGAAACAACACTGCAGACACCAAGGTCAGTGAAGGGGTGGGAGGAGGTGCTCCAGGTGCTGGAGCTGACATTTTCCTGCAGCCCCCAGGGAAGACCATGGTGAGACAGGCTGTCCCCTAGCAGCCTGTGGAGGACTCCATGGCAGAGGAAGGAGGTGGATGCCTGAAGAAGGCTGCAACCCTGTGGGAAACCCACACTGGAGAGGGCTCCTGGCAGGATTTGTGACCCCCTGTGGGAGCCACACAGGAGCAGTTCATGAAGAACTACACTCTGTGGGTAAGACTCAGGCTATAGATGTTCATGGTCCCTCCCATGGGAGGAGACCCATTGCTGAAGCAGGGTAAAAGTGTGAGGAGTCCTCCCCCTGAGGAGGAAGGAACAGCAGAAACATGCGATGAACTGACCACAACCTGCAGCACAGGAGAGGGGCAGAACGAAGGGAAGGTGCTTTTAAGATTCGGTTTTATTTTTATTATCCTATACTAATTTGATTAGTAATAAATTAATCTCCCCAAATTAACTGTAATTAACAAATTACTGTCACATTTTGTCCTTGACAGTAATTTCTGAGAGATCTCTCCCTGTCCTTATCTCAACCTATGAGCCTTTCATTCTGTCTCCTCTTCCCTGTCCAGCTGAGGAGGGGAGTGATAGAGTGGCTTTGGTGGGTGTCTGGAATCCAGCCAAGGTCAGCCTACCACAGCCGATTTTGGAAGCATATAAATACTAAGAAGACAACACATCTAGCTTAATTTAGATCTAGCTGATCTTGATTAAACTCAGATCTTATTACTTGAAGTTGTGCCTCATTTCACAGCTGTTATACCATTGGAGCAATTTCTCTGTGTTGTTTCAACATTTTCATTGGAATTGAGAAAGCTAACCCAACATATATCTCAGGAGCCATGGATTTAAGAAACCAAAATGAGCGTATTTGTAGAAATAACTGTATTTTTTTTTTAAATCCCATTCCTTTTTGCCCAAGCTACATTCTACCACTGATGCTCCCCCTACTTTTCAAGCTGAAACATAAGGGTTCAGAATGTGCAGAGCTACATATAAAGATGTTTCTATAGGTGAAGTACAACTCAGCCTACTGCTAAACGAGCTGTCATTTTTAACAAGAAGAATGCTCCCTATTATATACATTCTCCCACCCCCAGCCCAATGAGATCCTGAATCTCTCATCACCTGCTGTGTGCCTGTCACACACACAAGCCAATGGAGCCACTAAATTGCTCTGCACAGGTGCATCCCACATAACAAGCATACTGTGCAATTCATGTCTTTCCCTGCCAGGCTGGTGCCCATGTTGTCTTATCACAAGCCAGCTAGTTTCTCTCACCTTCCCTAACAGGAGTTAGATCCTTCTACTTTAACAAACCTCAAAACATGACGCCCTGCTACCCCCAAGCGTGGATGTATACAAAGCCATCCTCTCACTGTTGTCCACTTCTGACAAAGGAAAAATCAAGTCCCCTCGCCACAGGGGGGAGGAAAAAAAGAGAAAGAAAAAACCTGCCTGTCCTTTCATCTAGAGCCAAGGCTCTGTGAACCCAATGTATCGCCCGCACCTCCCTGTCTCTGTCACAGAGAAATGACCCCGATGGGGAGGAGCAAGAGCTCTTACCTTAATTATGCTGCTCCTCCGGGGAATGCCGGGTTTGCCTTCTCGTTGTTGACTGGTGGAATATCCTCTTTCTTTGCTGCTGCTCTCCGGGCTTGCAGGAGGAGCTGATCCCGGCTCCTCACCGGCTCCCGGCTGGGCACAGTCCCCGTTGGAGACCCGGCTACCCGCACTGTCAAAGCGGGATCTCCCGCCGCCGCCTCCTCCTCCTTCCCCATCTCCTGCCTTGAACGCCACCTTGCCTTGGACCGGCCCGGGGGAGGAGGGCAGCCCCCCGCCGCCGGTGCCGCCACCGCTGCCAAACTCCGCCATCAGCCTCCCTGGCTACGGCAGAAGCACCACCGCTGCCCCCCTCCCCTCCTCCCGCGGCCGCTCGGCGGTGGCTCTCCTTCCGCTTTCTCTCTATTTACGATCGGGGGATTTTGAGCCTAAGTCTCTCCCCCCCGCGCATTTGGCAGCCGAGGCCGCGTAGCTCCAAGAGGGATGGGGGGACGGACGAAACGTGTCGGTGGCGGCTCGGCGAGCACCAGTCCCGCAGCACCTGAGGAGGGAAAAGGAGACGAAACGTGACAACCGGTCCTCACACGAGGCGGGGGAGCGTCGCACCGCGGCGCGCTGCCCTGCGCGCACACACGGACACGCGTGGGAGGAGAGGGGCTGCCCGGGGTCCCCGCCCGCACACGCGCGACCCGCCGGGGGCACGGAGCCGACAGAGCGCAGCCCCGCCGCGGGGACAGGGACCGGCCCGCCCCGGCCGCCACGGGGCGGGGGAGGCTGGAGGGGACCGAAGGAACTGCGATTTTGGGGCTGCTCAGCCGGGAAAAACGAGAGGCGTTGATGGCGGTATTTTCTCACCCAGACACAGCGACACCCACAATCGCTGAAGCAACGAAGCGGGAGCGAAAAGAGAACTTGCAGAACAACACGCCCCAAAGCCTCCGGCCCCGGCCCGGGGGGAAGCCCGTCCCACGCACGGCGGGGACGATCCGCCGCAGCCCCTCTCCGGCCACGAGCGGCGGCGAGAAGCGGCGGAACACGAGCAGGGTCGCCGCCGCCGTCGCCCCGCGGGGCAGCCCCCGGGCGCCCTCGGCAACTTTTCTCCCTTCCCGCTGCCTGCCGACATCCAGCCGCTCTAGAGCTGAGACAGCCCGGCCGGGGCAGCGGCAGTCCCGGCCCCCGCGGCACCCTCGCCCGCAGCCGCCCCCCGCCCGCACGCTGCGGCCCCGCTACCCACCTCGGCGGCGAGCGGAGCCCCCGGCTGCCGCCACTGCAGGAGCCGCTTTCCCCTTTTCCCCTCCTCCTCCCCGCTATGGTCGCCGCCTCTGCCCGGAGCCGGATACAGAGAGAAACTGATTCATGTGGCTGCTTCCCTCGCTCTCCGCTGCTGCTGCTACCGCCGCCGCCTTCCCCGGCCCAATGCTCGGTAGCAGTCCCGTGGGGGGAAACGCCGGCAGCGCCGAGGGGAGAGGCAGCCCCGGCCGCCCCCGCGAGGAAACTCTTCGGGGAAGGCTGAGCGAGCGATCCGGGCTCGCCCCCCCTCCCGCCGCCGCCAGTCACAGGGCCGGCCCGGCGCGGATTGGCGGCCCCGCCGCCAGCACCCCCTCCGGCAGCTCGGGGGCGCTCCGCCCGAGGGCAGGACCCGCGCCCGCCCCTTCCCGCGCCCCGCGCTCACCGGAGGATTTCTCCGCACGCTCCCGCCCCGCTCCTCTCGGCCGGGCTCCGGGCCGGCACAAAAGAGCCCGCTCCCCGGCCCCCCGCGCCCGGCCGCATCCTCTGCTCCCCTCCGGCCCGCACGGCTGCTCCTCCCGCCCCTCCCGTCGGGGCGCCGGGCCCTTCACCCGCCGTGCCCACCCGAGTGAGGGGCTGTGGCCGCCCGGGCCCAGGAAGGGCAGGGGGCGGCGGTGGAACGGCTGTTCCCGTGCCCTACCGGGCGCTGACAGCCCAATGAGAGCCCAATTAGTCCGATTAGAGCCGTTAATTATTAAAGGAATTATTTGGTGGAGAGCTGGAATATTAAAAGCTTAACGGAAACTGGAACTTGATGGTTACCTTCAAGCGTGTCCACAACACAGCGTGCTCGGCCGGCATGCCCTCACATACCCCATGCACAGTCGTTTAGGTTTGCTATGAGACAAGCAGGAGGGACTTAGTGGAAGAGCAGTAATTCAGAGAGACTCATATTTATTTTTGCCTCTTAACACAGCTGCATGTTGCAAGAGCTTGATATTTCACGATTAAGTTGAATAAAGGGAAATGAAATGCCATAGTTGAGGCACTTGGCCTGAAATTCAGAAATTGAGTCAGTTCGGCGGACAATACATTGAGAGCATGAGCAAAATAGGAAATTGCAGAAATAAGAGTGCAAAGAGTCACACTGAGCAAAGAGACACCTAAGACGGCCCACACCATCTGACCTTCAGCATTTGGCTGAAGTGCTTAATGCAGGAGCTTGACTCAGATTATAGTCGAATGAAAGCACTACACTTTTAATTTAGGTTCCCTCAGTTGCCCTCAGGAGATCACTGACTGTGCCTGGAACCGCTGGCACAGAGATCAGATACCTATCCTAAATAGCTTGAATAAGGCAGCAAAAATATCCCCCTTCAGCATACTGGTGGTGAAAACACTGGATTGAAGGGTACATTTTCAGTCCTGTTCCCCAGCTCCAGGGCTTTACTGCAGAGCACTGCCACCACACCTTTGTGGCCCCTGCCCTGAGCTGTCTCCAAAAGGAAGGCACCTCCATCTTTTCCTTCAGAACACCAAGGGAGAGCTTACTCCTGCAAAACATAGAGCCACAGGGATGATGTTTTCTGTTTGCTTTTACTGTTTAGATCACTTAGAGTACGAGACCCCCCATTTCAATCTCCACTTCCTGAAGAGATTGACATCTGTGTCCCCACGATCATTAAACAGCCACCAGCTTACAGACTGGTGCTGGTGAGAGCATTTTCTTCAATATTCTGTCTGCAATGGTGCTTGTCACTGCAACAGAAAAGAAACTATAAGGTGTGATGCAGATTGGAGGAAAGTATGAAGTTCTTTGGAAAATATTACTTATTCAGTATCATTTCTAGTGGGTCAAGGAAGTTCAGAACCTGACACTGCTATGTGACTCATATAGGGTCCCAATTTAATCAAACTATTAACAAAGCTTAAGGTTAAATGAAAATGTGCACATTTGCAGCATTTAGACTGTAAACACTAGGAACATCAATATTAAACTTAAGATCTGAAATAGCCAAAGTTTGTGGTTTTCATTAGTTGGTAATACAGTGATTTTACCATTTGCCCTTATGCGAACATCTCTTGCCTGAACATCTTGCCTTGCCATTTAACTAGGAAAAGCCAGCCTTGAATATTAAAGATTATCCAGTATTGTATCTACAGATGTGGACATCACAAACCATCCCTACGGGAGACACTTTGTCATTAGGACCGTCACTGTTTCTTCTGAAGGATGAAATTTATACGCAACAGGTACAAAATGTTATTAGAATAATTTGTCACAGAGTGTTGCCAGTGGTGAGGAAGATGTGTGCTTTCTGTCATCTTGCTGCTTAAGATGCACATAGTAGAATACCAGTTTTAAGGCCTTTAGCAAAATTTGATCAGGCCTGTCTCAGAGAAAAAAGGATTAAAAAAACCTTTTTCAACTCTGCTTATCAGTCCAACCTGTAAAGAAACAAGATAACAACACTGGAAAAGAAATAATTTAACTTTAGCCTTGGCAGTTCTGTAATGAATGATATGAAGACCTGCAGACATTGCCAGACTTTTGACTGTGAAGGTGATGAGTCAATACAAAGGAAATAGTAAAACTTCTGAATCTGGTCTTAAGGATACATGCACACAAATCAATACAATCGTATCTGTATTATGCTTATTCTAAATATTGACATTTAATTACTGATAAAAACATTGTATCAGACTCTAAATGAGAAAGGTTGTGCTAGCAAGATGGAGGTAGCAAATTCCCCAAATATGAGATTTCTTCTGATGACATTCACTGATTTTTCTTATTATGCCATACTGTTTTACAGGACTTCTTTAAATTAACCCAGTGTTTATTCAGATGCATTTTGAATGCTTAAAGTTGAAAAATATTTCCATATTCAAAAGGAGGCATTTCTGATAAACCAAATCCCAGAAATGGGAAAATCACCAAGACTGAGCTACTCATAGAGACCTTGTTTATCTCTGTGAGCTCAGGTTTCCAAAGTAGTTCATGTGATACTAATGTGAACTATATACTTTCTTTGCCAGAACTTTTTGAAGATCAAGGGGTGAAGAAACTTTTTCATTTTCATTATTCAATAGTGGCCTCAGCAGGCTCTATTTGTTTAATTGTTAAATGAAATAAGGATTATAATAGAATCAAAAGACCCTTCTATGACAATATTTAACTCTGAGAACTTGCTGCCATGTGCACATATTAGCTATTTTCATAAAATCCTATTAAATATCAGAGTTCCACAGCTAAGCTAACATTACCCATTGAACTTTTCTAACTCAAATAGTGTGGCAGTAGAAACGTGCCAAGAAACAGGATATGCTTAAACCCCTAACCAGTGACTAAATGACTAGTGTTTAAAGGAGCCAAATACCAGATTATTGCTAATATACTAAATACTTTTTATTCCAAACATGAAAAACTTTAATTAGCAATTATCTTGTTTAAATGTTGCTTTTCTGATGCCTCTGCTTGAAATATGTTTTTTCATTATTGTAAGTATCTCTACAATTCCAGTGATAATTTAAATTGCTTGACTTGATTGTTCAGGTCACAGTCTAGCACATACTTGTTTGTTATACTTGTTTATAATTAAGTATACATGTTTAAGCAGTCCCATTACAGTCAGAATCTGATTCATAATTAATCCAAAGCAAAGATTATCTATAAATAATGCATTATTGTATACAACATCTGTAAAGTGCAGGTGTGTTATATGCACATAAAATCTGCAGACTGTACAATGTGCACTAAAGGTGGCAAAAAGAGGTAGAAAAACATAAATTGACAGATTTGTCTACTGCAGAGCATTTATTAACATTGTGTACATGAATTTTTTTTTCCAACTTTAGGAAGTTCATTATACTAACAGTGACTATAGTAGTCAGCTGGGAGTTGGACTTTGATGATCCTTGTTGGTCCTTTCCAACTTAGGATATGCTGTGATTCTGTAACCCTAAGTACAAGGATTTTTTTTAATCAAGCAGCTCAACCATTTTAGCCTATTAAATACAGCTTAAGGAATGCTTGCTCTCTATCCTACCTATAATGCCTTTCAGTTTGGCTACCAGCCTACTCAATGTGATGGTTCAGAATTAACAAGAGCTTAACAGTAAATCTACTATTCCCCTACAGACTCTTGAATCCTGGAGGAGTGCTTTTCTAAATCAAGATAATGCAACAGTTCTTCTCTAAACTGTCTGTTTTTAAGACTATCATGCTGCAGTGGTTAGTTGGTTGCAGCATAGCTTTAAATCACATTGCCATGAAAATGAGACTCTTTGTATATATGTTTTTAAAAAAGGTCAAGGTTTTTAAAAACTGAAAGAGAGTATTCCCTTCCTGACCATTAAAAGAGAAGTCTTTAAGGGAAAGTTAAAGAGCAGACAGGAAGGACTTTCTGGATATCAGAGGCCTCCCTTAAGGCCTCAGTTTGCAAACTAGAAATTAAGTGTTTTTAAAAAGTCTTGACCTAGGCACTAAATCTGAGTAACTCTTTTGGGAATCCTGGAGTTATCTTTACAGGAAATTACAGTTTATCTCATTCTAATATCATGTTGTTAGTTTGCCATTCTTGAAAAGGCTGAAAATCAAATCTTTGTTTGTCTTTAATATCACCATTTGGAAAACTTATTTTGTAGCAATACTATTTGAGGTATTTTTTGATAAAGTTTCAGTGGAGCAAAATTTGCATTTTCTTCTACTAGGAAAGGCAGGCACCCTGGAAAAGACTTGTATAGTGCCCATTTCAGCAGAGGCACATGCATTTTATCAGGGAGACCAGGACAACAAACCTGTTCTTGAAGTGTTTCTGATGCATCATTAAAAAGAACATACATACAGTGTTTCCCATCTCCTGGCATTGTACTCTGCCCTCCGAGGAGAAGTTACAGTTACAAAAGCCAGACAAGAGCCAGGACTCTGCAAAGGATTGGATTTCATTTTTTCCCCCCTCCTGTTTGTTAGTAAGTGCTGGGTATATACAGAAGCATTTGACTTGTGAGACATAAGACATTTCATAAGTCATCTATTTTTGTCATTTGAAGCATCTGACTCTATTTTTACAGGAGCATGCCAATAAAATAGCCCACAATGAGCTTTTATAACTTATTCAAACACAACTTTTTTAAACCAACAAAAATGTTAATAGTGATCAAAAGCTTTCATTAAATTTGCACAAAGAAAAAGACATAAAACTTTTAATTTGTAATTTCAGCATTATATGCTTTGTGAATTCTCATCACAGCAGAATATGAAACACTTTCACTCCTTTGAGAAAAACTGCATTTTTTCCATCATAGGTGAGTGGGCAAATAAAATCAGTAGGATTTTTTTGACAGCCTGAGTTCCTTCTATATTTGTCTTCATTTTATCATGTCCATGAGGGTAGACACTGGGTCCACATGTGCTAAGTAGGAGTTGCAGTGTGTTGTGTCTTCACCTTTGAGGGTTTAATGGGAGAGTTAACACATACACACTTTTGCTGATAAACAATTGGCTGTGTGCTGGTGTCAGCTTGTCTTGTTAGAAATATTGCAACACAATACCACAGAAAGAGGAATATATATGTATAAAAGAGGAATTAAGTGCTTTTATTGAATGGCAGTCAAAATCCACATAATTTACTTTAGCCTAGCAACTTTTCTGAATTACAAGAAATCATATTTTATTCTTAGTATATGCCCACAACAGGGGTTGAGAGAGGAGTTGATTAAACTTGTTATATTCCAAGACCTAAATGCATTTCTTTTCAGTCATGTGAGAAACATCACACAACACAAATCATTTGAAGCAGGTTTAAAAAGGTCTGGTAACACATGGGGAACATAGTTTTTCATGCTGTTTGACATGGATACTGGTAGACTGCAAGACAACAGTCAATGAGATTGTATTCTGTTTTAAAGCTTGTAATGGAGTTCCTTAATCTCATTAATTTTTGTATTGCTCACATTAGCAATTAACATCAGTTACTGTCCCTTAGAGATGGTAGATTTGGGTATGTTGCACTAACCAGCACAGTTCTTAACAGAAGTCAATTCCATCATTTAATCTTTTAACCAGTATTCCAACTTGTGAAGCATAACTCAACAGTCATATTTGTTTTCTTTATTTTTAGTTCTAAAAATGCTAAAAAATTGCAGTATTTATAGATGGTTTCACATGCATATTCAAACTTCTTTTACTAGAAATAGGCTTATAGTTGAAACTTCAGGTCAGAAGACCTTAACAAAATATCTATTGTACAACTCTCACAAACTGACAGAGTCAGTAGAAGTAATAGACTTCCTAATTTTTTTGAAACATTTCTATTTTGCATGAACCAGACATGAAATTCAGGGTCCTGACCACTAATGTAACTTTTCCTATACTCTCTGAATTTTCAGAAAAACATCTTTATGTACAAAACTCTCTGCTGATGTACAGCCTTAATACAGTTAATATACTCACTTTCTGAGTAAACAGCAGCTGAAGTAAAGGGAAAGCACCACTTTTATTTCTGCCAAAAACCAGAAGGAAATTCCCAGCTTCTGTTCTGTTCTTTGCTATGGCAACCTACTCCTGGAAGAAGAGTCACCAGGAGTGAGAATCTCTGTTGGGATAACAGTAAAACGAAGCAGTATTTGAAGATTTTCTAGTTCTCTCACATTTTGACTTCATGTATCAGGAGACTGTGAAAATAAAGTTCTTACAGCTGGCACACATCTAATTCCTTTTTGTATGGAAAAAGCCCTTCCATCCTTCCTTTTCTCATCTGACTTCCCCTTTCTGTAGGGATCTATAAATTTTTCTTGAATTCGTTGTACAAATTGCTTTTTCCCCCTCCATCTAAGACAAGAAGTTGCAATGAAGTTTGATCCTCTGAGCATTCCTAAGTCACTGCTCAAGGACAGGAGAAACTACAGAAAAGTTAGGAAAATAGTAGGGGAAGAGCATGAATGAAGAAAATTTATGAAAAGGGACAGCAGAGAAGGACAATAGGACATAATGGTAAAAGCATTAACCTTTACTTATAATAAGTTTCAGGACTACTGTTATCATATTTCATAGCACTAATATAGACACAGGAAAAAAGAAAAGAGTGAACACTGAGCAAAAGAGCAAGTCAAAATTAGAGAGGGAGATAAAGCCATGGAACCATGGTGGCAGAAAGAGAATAAGAACTGTTAGTCATTAGAATTGAAAACAAGTTTGAAGACAGAAGAAGACAGAAGGAAATTAAGTAAGATTGATAAGATGGAAGAAAACTATTTTATTGCAGAGAAAGTCTTAAAATATAATATTAAAATAAAATTCAAATAACTTAACTTAGCTGCCAAGGGTTATGACTGTACAGGGGAAGAAAGAAACTAGACTGATCACATGGAATGATTATGAATGCAAGAGCTCCTCACATTCAGATGCAACGAGGAAGCAACAGACACAAGCTGAAGAAGGGATTTTCTCTTGCAGATTACATTGCCAACACTGATATGTTCCATATGTGTTTTGTCCAGCAGAAGCAGCTGAGGCCTAAATGCATGCTTGACCATTTGACATTGCTCATTTCAGTACTTAATAAAGTCACTTTCTGTGGAAAGAGATGCTGCATTTTTGCTCTATTTAAAATTCTTTCTTTTTTCCCTTTAAGTCCCTAAGTTCTTCCTAAGCAAGAAACAAGGCATTAATTCAACTGTCGATGAAGAAGAAGATCAAATTACTGATTTTAATATTTTTAAATTATTTATATTTGTACCTGTGCTACAGAAAAGCCTAAAAGCCCCAGTCAACATCGGCTTGCTGCTTACTGCTGTTGACACCATATAAATGTGTGGATCCAGTTCAGAGCTGGTATGTAGCCATCCAGTTTGGAGCACAAACTGTGTGATCTTGCATCTCCTCCCAAAAGACCACACAGACATTCTCTGGGGAATTTAGAAATCAGAACCTCCAAAATTTCTGGCCATCTTCCTGACCACTTGGTCATCTTTCTCTAAAAAAATGTTTTCTGGATCATATGTGTGTAGCTAGAAGGAATTTAGGATAAAGAGCAGTGAAGAACTGAGGCACCATGGATGCCAAAAGGATTCCCCAGTGTATACCCACTGATTTCTACCAGTCTGCATCTTTATTTTTTCATTTGTTTAAATTATTTTAAGGCACCTCATGCACTTAAATCTTATTTGAAGTCTCAACTAAAAGGCATTATAATAAGGGTGCAAAGGGTGATGGTGTCAAAGAAAGGAAAATTATCTTGATTAATCTTTGTTAAGTACAGCATTTTAACATAAGATAGGCAATGAAATCCAGACACTGAATTACTTAAGTAATAAGTTACTTCCTATCTTTTAAAGCCCCACAAAGGTTCCCTGGGCATTTCGAAGTGCAGGTGTGTTTAACCCAACTCCTCAAAACCATGTTCACCTCTTTTTCTGGCCAGTTATCTCAGAACTCTCAATTCTGCTGATTTTAGTAATTTCTTCTGACTGAAGAGGCAGACCACCTAAATTCCTTAAATATTGTTCATCTGGGAGAAAAAAACAATTTCTTTGACTTTTGCTTCCTGCTGCCTGGCTTCTTGAATTATTAATAATGCTTTGTTTCATGTTGTTTATCAGCAGGATTTCTGGATTATGACTATGCCCACACAGACACAGACACAGACATTCACAACTACATTCTTTCTTTTCACATTCTGAGTATTCTTGGTTTTCCCAAAAAAATACAAAGCTGTGCTCTTGGCGGGGGGGGGGGGGGGGGGAACAAACAACAAACAAACAAACAAACAAACAAACCTAGGTGAAGTTACATGAAGCAGATGAAATAGATGTTTCCAGCGAGACAAACTGTGTGAAAGGAGTGGATGAAGCTAGTACCAAGTATGGAAAACACCTCACGAATATTGGTTGTAAATGTAAACATGAGTTGTCCAAGGAAAAGAGAAAAATTGGCCAGAAAAACAGAAGGTATTTTAAATAGGTACTTTGTTTGAATTTCTGAGTTTTGAAATCAACTTAAGATTTTTGATATGTGAATTACTTATAAATCCATTGGGAGTCCAAAACTGATTCAGTGAAAGAAAAATCTTTACCCTAAGGCATTACAATTGTTTCATTATATGTGAACTAGTTTTCCTGAAATTGTCTAGGATATTTTTAAATTTAGATTGGGCTAGTGTAAGATATACAGATATACTCCATAGTAATTCTTCCTTTTCCTTGTAGCTGAAGACAGACCTTTCAGTTCCCTAGCACAAATTTCCTTGAAATACCTGGCAGGCAAAGCCAAGCTTCATCTTGGTTGTACATTTCAAAACAACAGTTTGACCATTACAAATCCACCAAGTATTAAAACATACCATTCTACATACAGAGCTGCTTTCCTTTCAAATGCAGACTATAATTAGCTAAAGGCTCCCCTCTGCTCTACCTGAACATAAAGAGTCGTGCTGGCTGTGTGTGGAAGTACATATAGTCAGGCATAACTGGTATACTCATTTCTTGGTTCTCACATTGGCAAAAAACTGTTATAATACAAAAAGGACAGTTATTCTCAGAGAGGCAAAAAGTGCTGGGCAGGAGTTTGACATTACATATTTTACATCTTGTGAATGGTGACTTAATTAAAACTACCAAGATTATCTGAATATCTGTATTTTGCTTTGAAAATAAGAAGAATTACATACAGGACATTTCTTTTTTCTTGTACAAAGGCAGCAGTTGAGAAATTTGCCACACTCTCAATTATTAATCTGAGCATGAAGTTAGGTTGGCCACACCAACTGAGAGTATGACCTGCAAAACCACAGCTACATTAGCTACCCTGAAAGGAATTCTATTTCATTTACAGTGACATGCTTGGGCTTACCTTATATGCACTTTCATCAAGGAAGAGACAATCACTGCTATTTACATTTTTTTCATTTTTTGAGGTTAAGAGCAATCCTCTACGATGGACCTTCATGGACAACAGTTCATGGACTTCAGTCTCTCCAGGGAGATAAGGATCCAGAGTGAGTGTACTCCACCCTCAGGCAAGCTGGTTTTGAAGCTCCATTGCTGGGACTGCAGAATCAGTAATGCACAAATTAGTCCCCTACTATTGATGGAAATAATGATGCAAAATGATGTCCAGAGAACCCCATAACTCTGAGTCACTAATAAGTCACTGATAAGATAGTCACTATCCGTCACAGCTCCTTTGCTTTTCAGGCCTATTCCATGTTTCAAATACCCGATCATATTTCCTACTGTTGCTGCCTTTAAATAGCAGTAATTCTGTCTACAATAATGCCAATCATTAATGATAAACTACATTCCTTAAATAAATGAACTGCTAAGTTATAATGTGATAGTGCCCTTTTTTATATTGCTTCGCCTTTCCAGGACTCTGTAGACTACAGCCATTTGCAACAGGTCTTCTCAGGACCTTGTCTTACAAAAGACAAAACGTTCTGGCCCTAATCCAGGAAAGCACTTAGATACATATTGACATTTAAGTAGATGAGTGGCCTTAGTGAGGTCAATTGGACTGCTTACTTGTGTAAAGCTAAACCTGTCCTGAAATATTTTGTTCAATGGACATAGACTATTCAACACTTTGAGTGATTGAACCCTTTGTGAGATCATATGCAATTACTATTATCATACAAAAATTTATATGATAATAATTGCCTTCCAGATTATTTGAAATATGTAATTTTATATTCAGTGAATAATTAATGTCTCAAATTCCAATCCAATCCAATGTAAAAGGTACACAATTACTACCAGTAAATATAAGGTGTTTCTAATTTGATTTATTTTCTAATTGAGGTTGTGTTTTCTTGCAGTGTTTTCATCTGTTGAGATTGCAAGGATAGGTCATACTAGGGTGTGAGTGTGGCCCCAAACCTGCCTCACAGAGCAGGGCAAAGTCTCTGTCACCCCTCATTTGCTCTCTGGCAAACACTTGCAGCAGTGGGTTTTGTAAAACAGGGCAAATGACCAGACCACAAACTTGCTAGCACTTTTGAAGGAAAAATAACATCAAGATACCAACATGGAAGCTGAATGCTGCTTTTTGCCCTATAATCCAGCAAGTCCACTTTTTAATGATAGATATAACTCAGACTTTGTTTTTATTCTTCCTCTGTAGAGACTGAATGGCTGTCTGCCCTCATTACATTTCTTAAGTAATGTTATTAACAGAAATTCACAAAATATGAAATTTTGTCATAATTTACAGGTTCTTTCTTGGAGGTAGAAAGCATGGAAAAGAAAGAGAATACACCTTTTATGATGTTTCACAGGAAAGTTCAGCTCTGTGTGGCACTTACAGACCTCTCCAAAATAGGGAGGGGTCTGTAAATGGTTTCTGCTGGGACATACTGAGAACAAGGCTTTGAGATCTCAGTGAACCACTCTACTAGGAGAAAATAATTTTTTTTTTTAAAAGGGCATAATGACAGAGTCACAACAACAGGGTTTATCTTGTAGCTTCCTCCAGACATCTGTCAAATAACTTAGATTAATTTTAGAAAAAAAATCCAAGGCTTTCTATTAGAGCTAAATTTCTTCTTGGTCCTGATATGTATGCAATACCTATATAAGTAAACAGGAAATAATAAATTGGTGAGATCCTAATTAGAATTTTCTAGTGCTTGTCTACTTGTATTTTTATGACCTTCAAATTGTTCTAGAAGAGGAAACGTGAAAAACTAACACACCAGTATGAAGGGTATCTTCTTTATGCTTTCATCATATGGTCCATGAGCTCTTTGCCTCCAGCAGAATGTCACAGAAGGTTGTAATGGAGGAGTTAAACTCTGGCCTTAATTTTTCCAGTAGCTAGTAATCAGTAAAGTGATCAACATACAGAGTGTGCAACTCCTCCTTCTTAGAATTCTGATGTTCACATGAAGTAAAGCACTACTCCACAGGTAAAGCCAACAAGGTTTACAAAGCTTCTTAGTTTAACTAGTTGCCAGAAAAAAAAAAAAAATTCAGTTCTATTCAAACTAACACCTTCAAATTTGAAGACTATCTCTAATTCACTCTTGGGCTACACACAAAACTCTGTTGTAAATCTTGCAGCAATAAAAGGCCTTACAGCACTTCCTGCTCACCCTGCGGCAAGGAAGGGCCATGGAAAGACCGTCTGACACTGGTCAGAAGCAGGAAGCCAGGGAGGCATCAAAGAACAACACAATAACCCAGACTCTTGAAACCCTCACCAGCACGTTGTCTGAGCTTGAACAAAGGTTAAACTGGCTCCTGTAAGCTCACCTCTTCTGCCTTGATTTTATGCTGACTTTCTATTGCTTGTAAAACAGGAAGCAATGGCCAGACTGAACTCCAGTGAAGATATTTTCTGGGTGTGTTTTGTGATTATTTGTTTGACTCAGCAAATCTACTATTTGTTAGTTGTTTGTATTATGATACCTAGGAGCTTCCTAATTCAGAAACTGTCAGAGCATTCTGGCTTTGAAAATACGTCCATGATCATTCACAGTTCATAAGAATATCAGTTCAAAACACTTCTGCATGTTTGTTTTGTTACAACACTATCAGTGCACTATTCTAAGGAGAACACACCTTCAAAAAGTATTCAAGAATGCATGTGAAGGAAAAAGGAACATTTCTCTTTCTGAAACATGCAAATTGTAAACATGGCTTGAAAAAATAAGCCTGGTCATTAAATTCTAGCACAAGAAAATGTCCTGCTGGGCTTTTTGATGTCAAAAAATTTACAAAACCCTATGAGAACCTTGACCCAAACTCCTCTTGAAATCTGCCTGGAAGAAATACCAGTTCTATAAGTCTTCTACTCAAGTGTGTGCAGTTGAGCTTTCTCTTTCTCTTTTTCTATCAGTGTTTCCAAAGTGCCTCCCTCTCATTGGTTACCAGGCAACAGAACAATATTGCTCTGCATGCACATCCAGCAATAAATGACATTATACTGTATTTTTGCAGAGTTTCTCAAAGAAAATAAAGATGTCCTGAAATACTGTCTTGTGAGATAAATAGCTACTGCCCAGAAGTCATTTAAATGCTTAAAATGCTGGGGTTTTTCTTCATAGAAGGCAGAGATTGAAAAAAACCAAACCACTTCTCTAATAGAGGAGCTCCCATCCAAAATGAATTTATAATGCTAAAACACACTCTAAAAGAAAGCTGCTTCAGCTGACATTTCAAACAATTAACAGCCTTTTAGGTTCTACAGGCACTTGCATAAACCTTTATCTTACAATCAAGGCAAGACTAATGAAGCAGCAAGAGACATCAAGTTAAAGTACTTTCAGTGTCCTAAACACTAAAATGCTGTGTGTGTGACAAAGCTCTTTTTTCCTGTTTTGTTTGATGGTTTGATGTCAATAAAACTCAAGAAAGTTTAGCAATTTTTCCAAAAAATCTTTGGTTTTGATAGCAGGTATTAAAGATGGGCCCAAATCAAATCAAACCCCACACCTTCTCTTAACCTACATAATCACCAAGAGGGAGGGATGGTTTGCAGCCCTTCATCAGTGATCAAAATGCATTTAAGAAAGGTCTGACTCTAGATCCTGACCAAAGTAACTTTAGATTGTTTCATGTAGTTTTGATTCAGTTTCATATTTCACATTGTAGGTCAAATTCACCTTTATGTAACACTAAGATAAGAAACTGAAGGCTTCTGCAGTTTTTTCACTCCAAAACAAGGGGCAAATCTTTATTATACACAGATATCCCAAGCAATCCTACCTGAACATGAAATGTTAATCCCTAATTCTTAAATACACAGGTATGCACTGGTACCAGAGAATAGCCCCCACGGGTGTATTACACAAATATATTTTAAAACAATGTCAAGACTGAAATATCAGAATACTCATTGGCCTGTTTTTTTGATTCTGTGGTGTTCAAATTACATCATTTTCTAGGACAGTTTTTATTTAAATTTATACGGAAAACTATTATTTTTTGTTACACTTCTGTTAGACTGGGTTTTGTTTGCTTGGCTTAGAAGTTAAATTGTAAGTGATTAATGGTTTTAGACTAGATAAAAATCTGTTCCCAGAATGACTTGACACATGACCTTCAGGACAGACAGAGCACTGGGATATATATGACACCTGAAAAATAGTTCCATTCCCCGCTGTTGTTGATTTAGTAGTGGTATAGAGTTACTTGCTAGATAACAGCAGAAAGATTTGTGGTTTGCTTTCTTGGATCTGGGAAAACGCAGTACAGCAAAATGATGCATTCTCAGCTTGTTTAGATAACATAAATAGCATTGCTCTATGCATACATTTGACTACTATTTACTCTGAAAGTCAGCAGAGATGAGCATTGAGTCTGTACTATAAACACCTCAGTTCTGTTTCTAGCTCCTGCAGGAAGAACCAAATGCAAACATAGGATTAACTTATTTACAGGATGGTTGGAGCATTAGCTGGCAATTGCCTGTAGTGGGAATATTTTGCCTTGGTCAAAAGAAAGACTCCAGTCTGCACTGAAATATAAATAGCAATCACAAGAACTAACACCTCAAGGCATGACCTGGCTCGTAGTTTACTGACATTTCTTGTATGCCAGTCCTCCCCAACACAGAGCTTGTTTTAACTGAGCAAAAAATATTGTCGGCTTATTTTACAGTTCATAAAATCCCATACACTCAAGAGTACTTGGTGAGACTTCTATAAAGTCCCCAAGCAGTAGGCAACAGCATGTTTTCTCTGCAGAAGAAAGCAAACAATTATATCAGCTGGGATGAGAGTGAGGGATAACATGACATGTCTAGAGAAATCAGTTAGATCCCTTATGTGTTCATTCTAACAGTTGACTTTATTAATAGAATTTTTTGGATAGAAATGTTCTAGTCACACAGCAAAGCGGAAATGGTGGCCTCTGCACTCTTCTGGAGCAAACTTCATTTTTCATCTTATTAAAATTATATTTGAGTAGTCCTGCTACACAACAGGGAAGAAAAAACACTTAGAAGTGAGTATTTATTTTTTATATGTTGTCAATGATGAGAAACAATATTTGCATATTGAGTCCCTTTCCACAGATAAAGGCACATCACTTGCAATCCAATTATTTTAAGCGAAGCTAAATGAAAAACTAGACTGTTCTATCTCCTAAAAAACAGTCAATAGCCACTGTAAGGATCAATAATCTAAAAAACTATTGATTGCTCATGTAACAACCTGTACTTTCCATTACACACTAAATACTATTGTAGATCAATATTTGCCAGATGTCCATTTATAAACTAAACATTTTGGCTATGGTGTCTGTCCTTAACCTTGCAAAAAGCACTGCTCCTTACATTTAATTTTAACATCTCCTTGTGTGCTGCTGTATTCCACCAACAGCATCTCCCAGAAGCCTTGCTATCTTCCTTTTCCAAACTTAGTGAGAGAGTTACTTTCCATGGTTTTTATTACTACTCTCTTGGTAACATTGTACAAATCAGTCTTCATCATTTTGACAGCAGAATTACGTTATTCAGAAAAGATGAGAGGAAAATGCCTGATCTAGTAATGAAGGGGAATTCCTTATCTTTGGAGATAGCTGACTGTCAAGACTAACACATTGGACAAGCAAGCAAAATTCTCATTTGCACCTGTTTTATTAATTGACCTCCTAAAAACAATCATCCTTTTTTTTTTTTTTCTAATGAAAGACTGAACAATAGAAAAAGCAGCTGTTAGAATCCCACTGCTACTCCCCCAAACAGCTTTGAGGCACTGAATTTGTTGAAATGTTCCCACCTCTTAGTTGGGGGTGGCATGGGCACAGGGCACTAGAGCTGCAGCACTGACTCCAGTGGTGGGGCACTGGTGGCACTGCCAACCGGATTTCTCTTCTCTGAGTCCTGCAATGAGAACTCAGAAAGCACTGGGGCACTTTGCATCTGAAAGAGGAGCTGGATTTTGTGTTGTCAGAGAGGGAGAGAAGGTTTAAATAGGTAATTTTTAGAGACTGTCAAAACTGAAAAGTGTAAACATTGTTAACATCTCTTTAAAATTCTGGCAGGGACTGAAAGCCACCTGGATGTGTGCCATCTCCCAGTTGCAAAACCGTTTAGCAAACCATATGCTGCCCTAGAAGACAGGTCCTAGACAGATCTTTGCTGATCGCTCTGGGAGCAGCAGCCAGTAGCCATTGCCCAATCCCTGCAGCGCCACTGCATTTCCTCTTTCTGCAACAGCCTTTGCAAGATGGGTCCTAGAAACAGCAGGCACTGCTGGGGAAAGTATGCATGCATCTCTTTTCAGCCTTGTACAGTGCCTCTTTCCATTTGCCTTCATGTAGAAGGAATTCAAACATCCTTCTGATTTACCTGTGGTTACTAAATGGAGCCTAAATCTCCTTTGGATGTGATTTGCACTATATGGTTCTCGAGAAAATAGTTCCCCTTTATCAATATAATTCTGCAGTAATTTCATGGGTGTCTGTGGTTCTTCGTCAGTGAGAAATGGATGTAAGTGATTTCAGGCAGACATTAGGATTTTTCACAAGTTTTATGTTGCTTAGAAAAAAAATCTGATTTAATAACTGCAATGTAGATGTTTCTAACATGCTGTCAATTGCTGATTGCTATGCAATAAGACTCTGAAAATTAAAAAGTCAATTGCTTTCATTTTACTGTCTTGTCTGAGCAGTCCTGGTGAATTTGTCAGTACACTGGTGTATCTGAAGCAGAATTTGGCCCAGTGATGCAAGATGTCATTAGCATTTCAAAATAGGCAATGTTTTGCAATGTGACAAATAGCCTATAACTCACATAAATTACATACACTTGCACAAACCTGTTTGGTCACACAAAAGACTCATTTTTTTTTCCCCCTCATTTCCAAGTGGCTAAATCTGGATGCCTTATCCTCAATCCTGCATGCCTACCATCTCAACATTAATTAATAGTATGCTTCTCAACCCTGTATCTTCTCAGTCTCATAAATGATTCTGGCCCTTTCAGCCTGACATTAATTACAGTGCCTCACAATTCACACTGACACACTTTATCTTGGACTCAAACTGTCTCTTCTGGTGATAGATCCAACCATATATACCAGTCCTGCAGTTCATACTGGTCTCTCCCAGCTTTAGTGCCTGTAGCCTATAATGTATCTATCAGCTTCACCATCCTATCTTGTCCGCTGCCGATCACCACTCCTTCTGCACTTACCTAGGTTCTCCAGTGCTTCTTCAGGCTCCGTGAGAAAACCTCAGATATCATTCACCCCGGTCCACAGCCCTGAACACAAGGCAGGACAAACAAGGTATTTTAGCAGAAACTGGGGCATAGAGAAAGCTTAAAAACATTGAGAGCTCTTGTTATAGATTAATGCCTTTTCCTAGTGGATTAATAGATAAGTTGGTTTGTAAGGGTCTGTACCCTTACAAAGATTGGTAATTTTTTGGCTGCTGATTATAATCTAGATTTCTGCTATATTGAGGAAAATGCAAAGTTTCCAAAAGGGATTAATTTAGACATCCTGGGCAGGCTTGCTTAGTTGGGTAAAAGAGCAACAGTGTGGTCAGCTCCTGTGGGAAATTTCCAGCCCGATGCCTCTGCAGCATCTGTATTTTGGCAGTTTCACCAAACGCTCCCGGGAGCACACAGCTGCCAGCTGGAGGCTGGCACAGCCTGCGGGGATGATTTCTGCCAGCAAACGCCCTGGAGGCCCCGCTGCTTTCCCCAAAGGCTTCTTCCCAGCTACGGGATGCTGGTGCCGAGCAGGAAAGCCACAGCACCGGAGGCAAAACAGCAGGGAGACAGACAGAGGTCTCAGGAAGGCTGCAGCAGCAGGAGGGCTGCCGAGCATCGCACTGCGAGAAAGGAAATGATGAGGTGAAGGCAAGGAAAAAACCCAGCCTCTTTCTAGCTAAGTACAGTGTCCTTCCTCTATTCGCCCCATCCCCTTTTTAGGATTTTTTTAGGAAGAAACAGACCCCTGCCACCCTCTCAAAACCTCCCTCTTCATGGTGAGCACACTCCTAGGAGCCCACAGCACGCCTGGAGCTCTGGCTGTGCATTTCAGGCACAGCCACGGTAAGGCTGTCCCAGCCACAGCCAGACCACCCCAAGGATAGCAAAGCCTATCCTGCTATCTCAGGAGATGTTTCTGTTCCCTGCAGCTGCAGCCAAGAGGTTTAAACTGGATGTGTTACATCTGTTAGAGAGCCTGGCACCATGCGCTGCCACACTGTAGCGAGCAGCAGGACCGGAGGTAGAGAAATGGAGCAATATACTCTATACAAGAGCTGTTTCCCCCTAAATGTCACAACTGCTGGCCTCCTTGTGACAAGAAAAGAAGCAGAGAGTGGAACAGCACAGCAGACACAGAAAGAATCCAGGCTTGGGTATAAAAACAAGGGAAGGATTATTTCCAGTCAGAGAGCAAAATCACAGCTTAGCGGAAGGCTCTTGCAAGGGACAGTGTCCCTTTGGGAAGGAAGCCTGCTCAGAATTTGCATTTTAGTCAGAAAATCTAATATGATTTTTACAAACACATATGCCAGATCCTTCTCTGACTATAGCAGGTTATTATTCTCCCTCTTAGCTTTAAAATCAGAAGCCTAAACTCCGGCAGTGAGTCCCAAACTGTTTTAAAAATAACCTATTTAAACTCTTCTTTATTTGATTATAAGACCATGAAAATTTCCAGGTGCATTTTCTGAAATTATGCTGCCAAGAACCTGAGAATCTTTGCTGTCACAGTCAGCTAGTGCAGTCACTCAGGACATCTGTATTTCAAGGAAAACTACCAGCATCCCAATTCAAACAAAAATGGCTTGGAGAAGCCTGAGCAAACCCGCAAGAACGTGATGCAGAAGGCTGTAGAAATCATCAATGTGTTTACTAATTAGATTAGAATTAGCTGGAGTTTTAGTAAAAACATGTGAACACTTACTGTGTTATGTACTCTGCTGACGTTAACATGATGTTAAATTACAGCTACATACGAGTAAAAGATTTTTCAATGAGTAATGAAACCAATTTTTTCCTATTGAACTTTTGAACCTCTATTATTTCAAAATGTATTAACATTGCTGGTAAAGGAAGAGAGAGAGATTTATGTCTGATGGTTTGGAAATTCTTGCTTTGTGAGGCATTCTGAGGACAAAACAGTCATGAGAAATCTACCCCCTATCTGCCCAAGCAGTTTGTGTTCCAAAGCCAACCAGGAAACCATTCCAGCCAGTATTCAAACAGATGCCAAGAACAAATATAATCTGTTAAAGAAAATATGTTAATAATTCTTTACTCCTCAATGGATGTAACCATACATAAACAGGCCAACAAAAATATGGCTGGAGATGTCACCATTAAAGACTGGAAAGAATCAAGCTATCAAAAGCTACCCTGATGGTAATCAAGTGGCACCTGGTACTTCTGTAACTTGCTGAAGAATGTCCTTGATATCATTGGCTATGGTATTAGCCAGTAATTTATAACATATTGAAATATTAAGCATAGTTATCCCATTTGTAAAGGGAATAATGAAACTTTTCACTGGTTTACTGGAAAAGTTACTTTAAATCTATTAATGAAAATCAGGTTTGTAACAGATAAGTACTAACATCAGTTTTCACCTTTGTTACTCTCTTTCTTGTATGCCAGTTCTCATTGATAACTTCTTATCTTCCATGTTATCTTCTACCAAAGATGTTGGTCTGACCACATGCATGACAGGCCAGAGAACACAACACAACCATCTATGCACCGGGCCCATAGAGTCTGCTTGGGCTGTGGCCAACAAAGATGCCTGGTTTTCACTCAGTTTTACTGCTCTTTCCCTATTCTTTTCTTCTTCTCCAGCAGGCTGAAATAATTCATACCACCAGAGACATAGGAGCCGTGTGATGCATTTCCTCGCCTGTGGGGTCCATCAGCTGAGAGACTGTGTTTGATTTCTTTTTCTTTATTATATAATTTTAAAATATAGTAATAAATTGTAGTATAACTTTGAAATTTACCACAGGCCACAGAGATGTAGTTCATTTTATCAGACTGGAGTCTATCTGCACAGACATTGCAACAAAATACTGTACCTCACAAAATCCATAAACTGGGATTTGACTTAATAGATTGGGAATATTGTTTAAATAGTGAATTTATTGACTGCCTTTCTAAGACAAATTATGCAGAGAATTCAAATCCTATTTATTCTAGCTTTGCAAAGAGCTTAAGGACTATGTGATAAAAGATGTAATAAACTGTATATTATGTTGTGTGTTGATACTGTATTTGTTTTGGGTTTATTTTAGATAAATCACTTTTTTCAGTGGATTCATATTTACAGATTATAGTAAAACTTCTCCTTCCCCCTCTTCTTACTGTCCTTATTTGCCTCTCCCACTCCTTCACTTATTTTTAAATACCTCCCACATTTCCTAGCCCTCTTGCTCCCCCTCCCTCCCACTTCCATCTTTTCCACCTTTTTGCAGTATTTTTGTTTTCTTCGTTCTTTCTTTAGATAGCCCATCCAGGATCTATGAAATAATTCCTTCTGTACTGTTCATTATTCCCTTGCCTGCATACAGTATCTGAAATACCATAAATGTCTGCCTGCATCTCTGCTCCCTTCTCAGAGCCTCTCCCTGTCCCCTGTGCCTCGGAATGCTTTCTGCACATGCTGCATACCCTGCAATCTTCTTCTATTATCCCTCCCGCTATTCATTCAAGCTCTTGAAGCCCATCCAGTTTCTGCTCTGTACTCTGGCTCTTTTTGCTGCCAGAAAATGGTTTAGTTCTCATATTTCTGGGCAAGGAAACAATCTCCATTTCCTATCTCACTTCCTAGATACTGTTTCACCATCAAATGTCTCTGTCCTTTATAGTCAATCCCTCTTTCTCCCCAGTCCTAGCAGATCTTAAATTTCTGTCTTGCTTTCTGCCATTCAGCAGTTCAAGTATCACAGTATTGTTTATTGTCAGTGTGTCTCTGCCTCGTTTATTAGTAACTAATCCAATGTCAACTATAGATAACCAACCTGTCCCAAACTCCTCCAGGAGTACACAGTTATTGATAGACAGTTCTTTCTAGAGAAAATATTTACAGGTCCACTTTCATTGTAGAATAAGGAATGACATTGCCTCCTGCCTAGAAATCACTGCCTCTCAAAGGTACACCTGAAAATCCTATTCAGTACAGTTTCATGTTCTACAGTGTTTTGAATTTAAGTCACAATAGAGATTTTAATTTGTGTGTGGACCAGGTTGAAATCCTAAGAGAACTAGAAGTTATTTTCTTTGAATATTTTGGTTTTCCCCCATTTCCTCATTCATCTGTCAATTCTTGTTTCTGTAAATATCAAAGATCTTTTAGATGATGAGTGCTCTTTTGGTCAGTTCTGCTTAGAAATTTGTACATAATTTTGATCATAATTTATTTCCAGTGTCCCAGGTCTCTAAATCCCAAGGTCAAGCTTTTCTTTTTTTCTCCTAATAATGCCCACTTTACAGGTGACATATTCAACCTTTGGCTTAGAGGCTTAACTCTCTGCTAGATTTTTCTGAGATGACAGAAGTCATATGTGGCCTAACTCTTTGCTGCTTCTTTGAAAGAATTAATTACAGCAGTGCTTGCTTCAGTTCTCCAATAAAGTAGCAGGATCCCTAGATATAGTATAAAGTTTCATATTCAAGGAAAAAAAAGTAAGCATTTCAGTTGGGCTTACAGTTAACTCCTCTAGTCTAGACTTCAAAGTGAGACTGTATTTATGAGATTCAGTAAGTCCTGAGGGCTCTTAGTCTGAAAGTCACTGAAAAAGTCTCTGAAAAGCAAAAAAGTGTGGGATCTTGTCTTCCTCTTGGAACAAAGTTATGATTCATGATCAGCAAGTAGGCTAAAACCAAATTTAAAAAAAAATCAAAAAGAAAAACAGTGGTTATAGAGTCCAGTCGTATCATATTAGGTTCAAGTTGTTAATTCTCAGTGGAAGTAAATGCTGCATTTTTTTCCTAACAATTGCTGAAGGACTCGTATTCAAACTGCCTTTGTTTTGGAGAGATATTAAGCTCAGCTTCTTAGGAATATGTCTGTAAGAGTAACGAGGGACGAACCCTCTGCCATTTTTCAGTGTTTCTAATTCTACAGTTAGAATAGACCCTGAAGATGAAACCTGCCCACCACCTGTACTCGTGACTGCCACAGCTGCTGGTTGCTCAGGACCCCCTTTAACAAGAAGAAGCTTCTTGTAGGTTACAGAAACTGGAAAACACTTTAAATAAACCCTGTCAGAGAATTCCTGTCCTTCAGCCCTTTTCTTTTGCTTTGATATACCAACCACCAGTAGAGGGAAGTAAGAATGTTGCTAGATAGTCTCTACAGCACACAAAATGAAGCAATTCTCCCCATTTATTTGCCACTTACTTGGTCAGGGGGGCAGCTACTGCTGCTATTTTATAGCAGAAAGTGGCTGTACAGCATAAAAGAGCGTGACCAATCATTTTCATTACTGTCTATATGGCTCATAGCAGGCTGCTGCCAGCTTGTAAATTCTAGATGTGAAACAGTAGTTTTGACTATATTTTATTATTGGAAGCACAGTCCGCTCTTCTTGGAAATAGTTCCTCCTTCCCTCTCCTCCAAGACACACGTAAATGATTTCAGTTCTTTTCAGCACAGGGATTTCAAAGTGCCCTTTCAATTAAAAACCTTTTTTACTAGCTTGCATGGTTCTCTGGTTACGGTTTGATTTTTATAGTTCTAATTTTAGGGATATGGTAATCTGAAACGACAAGGGACAGAATACCACTGGTTCTTCCAGCAGCTGAAGATGAAGCACATTCCAGGGTTAAATGGCTCTTGGTAAATACTTGAACTAATTTCATCTATAATTATTCTCAATGCCTGAGAAATGTCTGCATGAGTGGGAAGATGATGGTTTTGTGGTTGTTTGGCGTGTCTGAAATCCTTCTCATTCTATTGTGTTGCATCTGTGCGTCTGCTAAAAAAGATAAAATATAGCTGAAATTTGATATTTCAAAATATATGGCTGGTGCAAACTTTGAGGAGTAAAATTTGTGTGGTGTGATTCAAGAGAAAAAAGGTAGCTGGAATTCTTCCAGACGTGCCATCCTTGAGCACATTGCCATAGATATTCAAGATCAAACACTTCTCAGTTAGCAACAGCTTTAGGATGGATGTACACACATATCCTCCCTCCTCCCACACTGAGCACAGGTATATGGCATTATGCCTGCTCGCTTACACAACCCCAAGAGATTAAAGAGACCCTGGAAGAGAGGAAGGAGAGTAAATGATGAAAGTGCATACGGACGATGCACCTTGAAGGTCGCTGTTTACAGAGTGGATCTATGCACAGACTGCTATGCTCACTAAAAGCCACAGGCACAGACAAAAGAAGAAAAGATTTAATCCTTTTGAAACAGAAGGACATGGCTTGTTTGACATGCCAGGTGTGACATGATCTTTTATCCCTAGAAATGAAAAGTCTTTGAAAAAACATAAGCAGGTTAATATTCTGGTTTTGATGAAAAATCTGATTTAGCATAGGTAGAAACTGTCTGGGAGGAAAAAAAATAAAAACATACCAGTTTCACTTACTTTATGAAAAAGTCTATACCCAGCTTTCTGTTTGCTTTAAAAAAGAACAAAATAACCCAAACAACAACAACAAAACTGTAAGGAGGAATAATGCTGCAAAAGAACTAAGCTAAACTCAGGCTGAGGAAGGCAGAAGAGAATAATAATTTTTGAAAAGTTTTGAAACTCTTCATGGGACAAATCAAAACCCACAGCTCCAAGTAAACCTATGAGCAGTGTAAGAGAAGTTACAACCCCTGCTATCAAATCCCAACCTGACCTACTGCAGAATTTCCCTCAACTCATTTCAGTCAGTATAAATAAGCAAGATAACTAGGTCTATGATTTATATTTCTCTACTTTCCTACTGTTTATTTTTTATTAGATAATTTGAGCAATCTTTTACATTAAATGCTCCAAGAGAAGAGGGCAAACAATAGTTAGGAATGTTTTCTGGGCATATATATATATACACACGCACACATATATACTGAGCAGAAATAGAGGGCAGATGACACTGAAACAGTGCCAGAAGGGATGAGATGAGGTAGGTGTGACAGGTAAAACTGGAGCTTCCCTGGCTGCCTATGTACATGGTCTGCTGACCATGTTTTAAAGATATATCCTTACCTAGGTGAGAGAAGGAAGATCAAAACGAGACTCCCAAAACCTGGTTCAGAAATTTAATGAAAACTTTCCCTCTCTAGGGCAGTCAATTGCATTCACTACCAGTTATATTCTATTTTTTTATTGTATTTTTATTGCTTTTACATCATATTGCATAGTACTATAGGCATTAACAGAGATCATAAGACAGCCTAAATTTATGCTAGACATTGTACAAATTCATCTAAGGAAAAGCTTTTTGCTTCAAAGAACTTGAATCTACTGTTGGTTTTATATAATAATATTTTTTTTTAAAAAGTGAGGAAGAGAAAATAATGAACAGAAGTATAACAATCACACAGCAAATGAGCAGTGAGGTCTGACTTTGATGTTGCTTATGCTGGAATAAATCTGGAGAGGGTTGACTTCAGCCAGAAGTCCTAAACCAGTTTAGGAAAAGCCACAAATGTATTTTTCATCATAAACAGAGAAAAAGAGAAGTTTAAAAATAACACAGGGTTGAGAAATAAGATGTTGCCACTTGTCAGGAAGCGTTTGGCAGCATTTATAGCATACCAATGCCCTTGTTCTGAAGTGAACCTGGATGAGCCCAGAAGGGACTTCATATAAGCAAAACCATTGAAAAACAATTAATTTGGTGGAAAAGCAGCATGTTGACAGTGCTTCAGGCTGGGACGAAAAGGGGAAAACAAATATATTAGTACAAAAACACACAACAGAAATTATGATGGTGGGCCACTAAAGACACAGCTCAGCAGGGTTAAAGTCCTCCCCATTTTCCTCCCCACACTTCCTACGTGGTGTTCCCCAGCAAGCCTTCCCACAGGTCTGCCTGCTGCTGGAGAGACCTGAAAGATGCTGGAAGGACACACAGGAAGGTAAGCCAAGCAAGGGACTCACATCCCCTCTTCCCTGGCAGCCAGTGCTCAGTAAGCATCTGTTGTCCACAAGGACCTTCCCAGGAGAGGACAGGAAAAACACAATTTCTTATAGCTGTCCCCCACAGCCAGGAACTGGGATTGTCAGTGTGAGTGAGTGACTGATTGCAGGAAAAGCTCTTCTCTGGAACAGGTTGCTATTTCTTAGGGTCATACAGAGAACTACACAAGCCACAAAAATATCTTTCAGCTACAGGGAAAGAAGTTACTTGGTGGACTATGTAAAGACCTCAAAGAAATGCAAGGCACCTCTTTTTGTCTGAGTTTCCCTTTTGGGGTTTGGTTTTCTTCACTTTTAATGTGATGACAATATAATGGGAGAAACATAGAGAGTCTCTACACAACAACCAACAAAGTGCAGACCTGACCAGCAAGATAAAGCTGAAATAATGGGACTGTATGAAAAAAAGTTTTTAGAGTGGATTGATATTGATATTCTCCCCCCCACCCCCCATATTGCCCAAAGATAAAATGAATACACAGCAAAATGAAAGTGAAAGGCTTCAGGACAGGTAAAAGGGTTGATTCTAAAATTTAATCATCCCTCTTGAACCAGAGGAATATTAATTCCCTGTTTTGTAGGCTGCTTAAGTGAGAATCAACAAATTAGGCATATTGTTTCTGTAATTTTATTTTTTTGTGCTGCAGCTAGAAGAAGAAATCAATAGACACTAAAAAGGTACATCTCCAGAGAAGGCTAATCAACCTATTATTGACTTACCTACAGTTATTTTTTGAACTGAAAATATCAAGACAGTTTTCAAGACTCTGATATCTTGACTGAACACAAAGCCTTGGCATCGTGTAGAAGAGCCATCACAGTGGCAGAAAGACAACAGGAAACAGATTTCACTGAGCAGAGGTCACAGCTAGAGTACAATACTCCACTGCTAAGGACTCCCTAGGTATTTGAAAGAAATACAGAATTTGCATTATATTTGCATTTTATTTTTCCTTTAAACATAACCAAAACAATATGCAAATGTACTTTGGAATACATAAATGCATATTTACATGTTTGCTTTCAATAATATAAATGCTTCTCTAAAGTCAGATATTCAGTCACCTCAATTTTTTTGCATCTAAGTCTTTTTAGTAGGAAACTATTCACCAGTGTCTACATCCAAAGTGGACAAATCCTGAGAAGTTACAAGTAATGCAAGAGCCCCTTCATACTGTAGAACTCCCAGGACAATGTGTTACATATCACATAACATTCCTTAGTTTTTCTGGAGGGCAATGATTTCATCTGCAGTGCATCTGCTCTCTGTCTGCTGAAATAACTCACCTCATTCACTCAGAGGATATTTTCTAACAGAGCTGGTCTCATGTCTCAGTTTAAGAACAAACAGCCTTTTTCAAAACAAACATCTGGCCAAACTCTTATAATAATTGCAAATGTTATCCCATAATTTAAAGGAAATATCTTTACTGAAAAAGGTTGTTCCTATTCATATGCCAAGAAGGTTTTTGGTTAATTTTCCTGCTACTGAAATAAATTCACATTTTGTACTCTCTTGTATTTCAATTAAAGAATTATTGGAACATGTAGAATTTGCTTCCTAAATTAAATAGGGGTTTTTTGCTATCACAACCTAACAGATCAAAAGCTTTAAAAACCTCAGGTCAAACTTGATTTTCTGACGCACTCAAGTTTATTGCTCTGAGAGGAACATATCTTAATACAGCATTTGAGTTTCCTTTTTCTCTACAGATCAGAACAGTAAGCTGGCTTACAGAATTAATCCTCAGAATCAGATAATTCAAGTCACTGTTTATTGATTTAATAGATGAGGGTTTTATTTGATTTTGAAAATGTTATTTGTAATTGCTAATCATGTTTTACCTGCACCCATTATTATTTTTATAGTGCAAAATACATTGCATGGAAATCTTCTTTAACACAATAAAGAACTGCATCATCTACCACCTGTACCTCTAATCTCTCATCATGCACACCACTGAAATTCCAAGTAATCCAGTATTTCCAACTGCATTAATAAACTGTACTGGTAAAAATTCTTTCATGGCATAATAAGTGTAGTAGCCTACTTATCTGGAGGAAAGCATGTTTTAAAAACCACTGAAAGAAGTTGGAAATTGGTACCTATCTCAGCCTGCAGACAGGTGTCAATCTTCTACGAAGATTCATGTATCTTTATAGTGGAAGAGAATGGATGCAAGAATGTGACCTTCCACTGCTGTGCAGGCTGTCACCTCAGCAAAGTTGTTCTCTCTGACTCAACAGATACTTCCTGCTGTACAAAAAAACACAAGTTGCTGAGATATTCCCCAAACCTGTTATTTTAAGGTCTGTTAATTTTATGAAGTTTTCTGATACCCATTAATAAATAAATTTTAAAATAAGCAGGGTTTTCAAAAGCATTTAAATTACATAGGGTGTATAAGATTCTAAATCCCATTTTGCCTACACCTTTCTTCATACAGGATCTGTTATGATGCTTTAAAGAAAGAGTGAATGAAAGAAATCTATTCTTTCACAGTTTAAGTTCCAGTCCTCCATGTGAAATTCAGAATAAAATGTGCTCCCAAGGGGTTTACAGAAAAGGGGTTTATAGCAAACGCCAGGGGTTTATAGGAAAACCCTTTTGGGAGGCAATTACTTATAAGCTCCTTTCCCAAACACAGTCATGCTAGCGGACAACATTAACATAATTCAGAATTTCACATCTTGGTGGATATATTAGCTGATGGTATTTGAGTTGCTTTGAAATGCTGCCTCAGCCTACAGATGCTGCCTTGAAGGATCAACACCAGCTTTGTCAGGTGGCAATAATTCCACTGCTGCTGCATTCAAGAGTAGTTATCTTGCTGTTAAGGCTGCTCAATTCTGTGCTTGATGCCTGAGACTTTCTCATTCAAAATACTTGAATCAAAGCCCTTATTTCCCTCCTTCCTGATATTCAAATAAAGCACTATTCCTCCACAATCTGTGTCCTTCTGATGTAAAAAGAAAAAATAATCATGACTAATTGACTAATTCTTGTGGTAGTACAGCTTTTTCAAACATAATTTTCTACAGTAGTTATGGACAGTATCATTTTCACAAGGAAATGGGATGCTCCAAAAGCCAAATCTAGTGGTTTGCTGCATCTACCCATGTAATCACTTTAGTGGTTTGCTTCATCTTTCTGTGATTCACCTGCATTTCTGACGTCAGTTTCAAATAATATGATCATAATGCTGGTTTCACATGTGCTATTCTTTAACTTGGCAACCCTAAATATGATTCAGAGTTTAAGTTTTCAAATTGTTAATAGTTTGCTTTTTATTTTGACAATCCCAGTAATCTGTAAGATTGACAGTCAGGGTATCCAATATTTGTACAGCTCAACTGTACTCCTCTGCAAACTACTTAAATTCATGTCCAATAAAGTATAGCCCGTGGCAAACCAGAATGTGCTTAATTTGTAGCCAGAATTTCCTCAAAGAGCTATCAGCAATTTAAGCTCTAAATACACATTATAATTTCAGCAGAAAGCATTGTTATTCATGTAGTGCTGGAAACTCAAAGACCCACCTGACCACATAAGCTGGCAAGGAGAGGACTAGGGAAAAGCTGGCCTTGTAGCCAAAAAAGTGTCTATTGCCTTGATCTATGCCTGGCCATGGACTATTTATGTGGGCCACACTCCTGATGCTGTGGATTGAGGCTGTCCCTGTGTCCCAGCAAAGATATGGCTGGTGATGGGGACTGCAGGCTGACTGTAGCCACCCCCCTGCCTGTACTGCTGGCTCCACAAGGAGACCAGGGCCCCACTCCTGGTGCTTCAATCCCCAAGGAACAGCCTTCCCCAACAGGTGTGAAGAATGACTGACAGGTTGAAATGGAGAAGAGAAAATGGAAAATAAGTTCCTGGCCCTAATATAATCTAGACAGTGCTGACAGGATGCAAAGAACAGAAGAATCCAGATGCATAAGAAGAATAGGGTCTGATCAAATCTCACTTACCCACAGTTTTCTAATGTGAAGTAAGCAGAGGTGAATTTGAGCTTGAGCTGCTGACAATCAGTTTGCAACTCAGGTGACACAGTAAGTCACTCCATTCCTGTTTTGCTTTCAAGTGGTGCAGCAAAGTGGAACTGCTATTAATCCTTATGGAGGAGTATCTGTATCAAGCTTCACAAGAGATTCCCTTGCCGTCTTCCTTTTAAAAACCAGCTGGTGGGTGGACTGAAAATCTTCCTTTAATTTTCTAGACAGATTGCTGAACAGCAGCAGTCTGCTGCTGGTATGCAACAAATGGAGTTGGATTATTTTTGCAGTCTGTCTTAACAAATCCATACCTGTTTTGCTTTAGGAGCCCAGCAATTTCCCTGCTACCAGCTTGGACTCATTTGCTTGTCTCTGCTTCATGTATTTACTGTCCTGTATTTTAATGTACCACCTTATGAATCTCTGTCCTTTTACCTTCAAAATGCAGATAAAATTGCAACTTGACTCTTTCATTGTCAAGTTGGAGCAGGGTAGCAGTCTTCTGGTCATTCTATGATAATATCTTTAGGACTTCTCAAATAATTTAATCAAACTCCACATTTCATCTATGTCCAGCCAGGTTTACTTGGTTGTTTTTTCATTGCAGGTTAATATATGTATAAAGCAGTTTATTACCTTGATCTGCTATGCAGTGCTGAAGACAGCATTGAAGACAGCATGTTTGCCACCACTGGAGGTGCAGTCTGCTTATAAATGTTTACTTGTGGATGAAAATACCCCCTGTGTCCTTAGGGAGGTTTTTGGCAATACCTTTTTGACACAAGCAGCTTATGACCAGCTCTGCCCAATGCCAACAACTCATACAGAAGAACCAAAGGCCTTTTCTGCCTACAGATGTCTGCCAAAGCCTGCGACCCTGCTGTGCCTACAGGCTTTCACTTTTCAGTATTGACTACTATTCACAAGTGCTGCGCTCCAGATCTCACACTTCTGCAGCAAGACAGCTCCTTCCACGGCAGCTGAGAGATAAGGCAAACACATGCCCTCTTCACCTTTGCCTAGTCTCACCTTCAAAAATAAGGCTCAAGTTTCCGCATTTATCCTCTGCCGATCCTGACTTTTCTTTCCAAGATAAGGCGGCTGTTGCAGCTGCAGCACCGACTGGTGCACTCGACTCCTACTTAAAATTAACAAAGCACTTTCTATTTGCTTGGAGAATGACAGTCTGCTTGGGTTATGCTGCCCTGCTCTCCAAGAGTTCTGGGAAGGGTTATTCTCTGCTGTATCATCCAGACTGTGCACGGTTTGGAACTGCCTACAAGATTCATTTTCTTGTCTGATGGAAATGTCTCTCCCTGTGGTGTCCCAGTCACAATCTGGGCTTTTTAAGAGGATCTCTGTCCCCCATCCCCAGTTGCAAAATGGGTCTTCTGCCTTAGATCAGTCACAAGAATTGCTCTCACTCATACTGATTTATATTCATTCATTAGTATGATTTCTTAATATGTGTTTTTCTTCTGTCCCAGATTTCAATTAAAACCATGGAATAAATAGAAATATATTTCATTCAGTGTGTGATTTTTTTTAATTGATGTTTGCCTTTTTTTTTCCTGAAACAAATTATTAAAACAACTTTTTTAAGGAGCATGATCTACAGAAATACTAGAGCTTCCAGTAAAAGACAAGCACCAGGATGCAAGGCTTGGCAGCCTGGTAATTGACTGTGTAACCTAGGTGTAGTCAAATACTTCCTTGCTCAGAGCAGAAGATGTTCCATAAAGCAATAGAGCTGATTTTGGACACACAGCTTTAGCTTGATCTCTTGGGTACAGCATACTTGACTAAAATCAAGATATCGTCTGTGTATATATATTGGCTGATATTATTTTGTACAAAAAACCTCAACAAACCTCCCAGAAATTCTGTAGTGAAAATCTAGTTAGTCATACATCACATTCAAAATTTTACTGTGAGAATTACACAAGCATCATGTCTTTACTCTAGGTTACTTACTACTCTTTTTTAATGTCTTTTCTGCTATTCTCCCATTTTCTTTTGTCTCTAACCATATTTTACTGCCAGATCATGAACATTTAGTCTGTGTAAGTGCATAATAAGGACACTAAGTGTAATTAAAATCCTTCTAAGCAAAATGATTATTTAGTCAATTAATAGAAACATAATAAAAATTGTTCCTTGATTTTAATCTGTTGACAGTGCAACTGCTGCTTCCAGTGGTCTTTCTGTATGCATTGATTCTTCTAGTCAGCAGTATTACATCAATAAATGCATGTGCCTGTCATGCCCTGATTGAGTAACAAAACTAAACACCTAATTATTATCCAGAATGATGTCTCACTTAATCTAAATTTTATTTTTCAATGGTTTGAACCTCAGATAGCTACAGTTAAAGCAAGAGACTTTTGAAATTATAGGAAATATTAAATATTGAATACTTAGGGAAAAGAATATGTTATTTGTATGTTGCAACAACTCCCCCAAATCAAGGTAGAATTTGTTCAATAGGTTGTAAACACTTGTAGAGGGAGTATATGAAATAGTTAAAGTAGATAGTACACTGCAAGATCAAACCATCTGATTTTACTTTACTTTACTTTACTAGTAATTAGCATATCGAAGGCAGAAACTCAGCTGGGATTTCCATTTACTACCATCAGAGAAATCATCATATAAATGATATTTTTAAAAGATACATAAAACAATAGTTGAAAATACTGAAAAATAACTTGCAATATGAAGAAACACATTACTATACAGTGGTGAAATACAAGAAAGAACAGGCATTGTTTTCAATAAAAAGAGGAATGGGAAGTGTAGTTTTCAGAATTTATCATGTCAGGTTTACTTGCTTTCATTGCAGTTAATTCTTCTCACAGAGATTTTCTGATTTAAAAAAAAAAAAAACAAAAAAAAAAAAAAACCTCTTCATAAATACCACAACAAATTTTATATAAAATTAAAAGACAAACTATATTATATGTGTTGGAAAAACAAAAAAAAAAACAAAAACAAAAAACAAAAAAAAAAAAAAGGCAGTAGCCCCCAGAATGCTCTTCAGTACTTCAAAAAGCACTGGTATGTGGTCGGTGTAGTGTCTGCTTTTCTGGGTTGATCATCTATTCACTTTGAAAAAAAAAAATTACTTTTTTCAGACTTTTATACACATGGAAACACCACCTGGAGTAAAACAGAATTTATGAGCAAACCTTCTGAAACCTTTGAAGTCTTTGGGCTCTCTCTAGCATTTGAAAATATTGGTGCTATGCATGCATTGCAAGTGTGTCGCCAGCTGTCAGAGACACCCGATACGCGGCATGCTGTGATCTACGCACTTTGTACACGTGGCCTGAAAGAGGGGTGAAGGAAAGCAGTGGAGAAACACAATGAGACAAGATCAGGTTTCAAGCTTTTGGCTTAGGAGAATGTGTTTACACACCAAAACTACATAATATTACTCTACAGAAGTCAGGAAAGTATGAGTAGCTTGAGCCATCTCTGGTCCTCACCTTCTAAGAGTTTATTCCCTCACAGAGCAGCAGGATAAACTGTAGCAGTCAATCTGTCTATAAAGGGTGCATGTGGGAACTGATAACATAGCTCCACTGGAAAAGAAATTGCAACCCAACCACCTCATCTTCTTCTCATGTTGATATAGCTACATGTTGATCAAGCCTTAACAGAGGCAGCAATTCGCCAGGGCTGAGAGTGCCCCTGTGGATATCAGAGAAAGGCAAAACACTCATGGGAGAAAAGACTGAAAATATATCAAAAAACATCAAAACTTACTAAAGTCTTAATAGCTTAAGCATAAAATAAGCCAATAGTTTAAGTGAAGGCAGATAATAGTTGAAAAATTAAACATGAAGTCTTTTTCTAATTCAGAAAGTGCTCAGAATTGATTGGGGAATTGGAGTGTGTATTTTTTATGGTTTAGTGACTGAAAATTGTGATACAAACCACTGAGCAAGAAAGTTCATTTCAAGCTAATGCACGGAGCTAGAAAAACTCAGGGCTCTATTATCTTATAGAAGTAATAATGGCATTCATCTCCACCTGATGGAACATGCTTTTCTGGTTAAACAGCCTTACGGATTATGAGCATAGACATAGTTTTCCAATAGTGGTGACATTATTCACAAATTTAAACATAATTGAAAAAAATCACTTCGCCAAAGACTTACTTTTCAATGCTTGCAAGATGAAGAATGTCATTAATTAGAAATAGAGAACTGCCCATCCTACTTCCAGAGATCAATTTTGTCCCAAAGGACAAATGTTTGTCTCAAGGTATGTCCCTCTCACACTTCTGTTCACTCAACAGGGAGAAGGAATTATAGACAGGAAAATGCAATTTCCTATTTTAAAAGAACTCTTTGTTCACTGCTAACCACAACTAAGTGAAAGATAGATGTAAAACTTCATTTTTGCTGATCCAAACAGCATTATAAAAAGGCAGCTGGAGAGAAGGTCAGGGCAAGATCTATCTTCACCTGCACAGCCCTCATTGCCCTGTGAATGTCCCAGCTCACTGTGACAGCATAACTGCAAAACTCCCTTTCCTCCTCTGACTACATTGTGGCCACATCAATCTCCAAATGCATTTAAAGCAGACCATTCACGTCAGTAGAAATGTTTGGTTGTTACAGAAGGGAATTTGTCTCAAAGGCAACATGTACTCCTCCAAATGTGTGGCAGCCTCCCAGCCACTCTCATACAGGCTCCAAAAAACAGAGCTGGCTGTGCTCATGCACACAGATCCCATTTCAGGCCTCCCCTGTTGTCCTTGTCATCTAAAACATTTTTTTAACCCCTGTCTTTTTCCATTCCAAGTGACAAAAAAAAAAAGTGAGGACAGTGTTATTGTAACATGATGCTGAGGGCATGTGCTGCTCACCATGAGGGGTTGCGATGGGACAGCAATGCAGGGCTGAGGAGAGACCAAAGAGCCAAATTTAGTGCAGTCTCTACTGCCACCTAGAACAGTAACTGGGGTGGAACCTCAAGGCACACCAAAGTTTTCCCTCACAGGGAACCAACAACTGCTTTGATCCAAAAGAATAGCTGGGTATGAAGCAACGTGTGAGCACTGTGCACGTGTGACACAGAGCCAGGAATGAAGCAGAAAACTACAGCAGATACACCCTGCTGTAGCCCCCCACAAATCCGTAGTGCAAGGACAAGCTTGGTATCATCCTATCCCATCTGTTATCTAGCAGAAGTAGACAGTAAACTAATGGAAAATGTAGCTGGAAAAACTCAAACCAAAGCAAGATAAACAAGATAAAGGCAGAATTAATTACCCATGCAAAATTATATATTCATTGTAACTGTATCTGGTTTGACATTATTGAGCTCCTTCTAAGGGTAACGTGGAGTAATGGGTGCAGGATAACAGTTTGTGACAAAATGAAGACAAAACCACCACTGAAGCAGTCCTGGAAACCAAATACCTAACTGTAGAGGTTTGCATCTGTCTTCTATGAAATATTATCAGCTATGTATGACACTAAATAAGCTAAGAATGCCTCCACAGTCTGAGAAAACTTCTAATCTATCACTATTCAAAATAAGGACATGCTGTTTTTCTCTGAAAATTCTCTCTGCTGATATGCTAATCATATTATTGCTGATACACAAGAGGTGAGAGGGTGGAGTAACCTAATACAGTGAGAGAAACCAGGGAGTATAACACAAGGCACAGGCATGCATTCTCATAAACCTCATTTCACATTCAATATAACTGCTCCATTTTACTGACAGTTTAAATCACAATGACAATGAAACTGAAGATTCCTATTGACTTTAATATAACTATCCAGCACTTTCTTAATTTCTTCCAGCAGCTTGAATATATTGAGAATAATAAATAAAAATGTGTGTTACAGTTTATGGTTGCTGAGCTGATGTGAAGTTGCAGATAATGGGGTTTTTTTTGTAAAAATTATGCTGTTTTCCAACCTTCAAACAAATTTTCAATTAGGTGGGATTAGTAGAGGTCAGGAAAAACAAAAATTTTGTAACATCTTTCAAATATCTAATCCTTTTCCAGAACAATTCAAAGAATTGTTCAGACTACACCTCCTTGTGGGTCTTCTATTCCCTACTCGATCCGTAATTGCCTCTTATCAAGGATGGAATGCAACAAGCGTCCCCTGTTGCCAAGATGTTCCTTCCCTACAGCAATGCATAAAGCATAAAGCTCAGGAGGAAAATATTGGAGTAGTAAACTAGTCCTCCTTCAAATTAAAATGCTTGAAACCTACATGTATTACAACTCAATTTTCTAAGTAATGACCCTTCTCTCCAACGATGAACTTGCAGCTTGTCTGCTCAAGGGTACTCATACACCCCTACTTGTGGTCAAGCCCCTGCACCAGGTACCACATTTACTCCAAAAAACTCCCCACAATAGCTTGCTTTTAGTGAAAGCAGCCCATTCTGTTTTTTCTGGTGTGGCTTTAGCTAGATTGCCTGATAACCAGGTGGTCTTTGTCTTGCAAACAGCGGGCCATCAGTTCGGGAGCTACAGACTCTAAGCTAGGTATGGCGGTGATTGCTGAACATCCTGAAAGTCTTACTAGGATATGAGCCAGCTTTATCTGAAGGTGAGGAATCACAGACGGATCACTCGTTGCTTGAATAAGAGAATTCATCCTTTTGTAAATCTTTTCTCCAGAAACATCAGATTTAGGAGTGCGAGTCCAATGCTAAAAAAAAAAAAAAAAAAAAAAATCCCAAACCAAAAAACTTGTGTCTTTAAAGCTACTCCACTGTGTAATGTCAGGCCCCAAGTGCACATCCGCACTACAATCTCTTTCTCATTCATCCCCTACCCGGGAGTTTGGCTACCACTCTTCGATGTCAGCTTCGATACAGCGGAGTTGTGTAACTTGGAATCAGACTGCTTCCAAAAGTGTAGTGTGAGAAAGACCTGTAAGATATGTTATCTGGGGCCTTTGCCCTTGGCTCAGAGGCTGCATTTGAGCTCAAGCCCCTGCTATCAGTTCTTGCCTGTGCTGCCTTATGAATATGGCTGTGCCTGGCTATTTTCTTTGCTAATCCTGTGTTTGCTTTCTGATTTGAATGTGCGGCTTGGCCTCAGACCTGTCTCGCCATTACGACTGCTTCTGTGTAATTTGGTACTTTGTCATTCAACAAGCAGTGGAATCAGTGAATCCTGGTCTATTAAGGATCCTCATATACTACCAATTACTCCTCTCCACCCAGTCCATCCTTCACTCAGGAAGCAGCAGAGCTGCCCTTTTGTGTCTACAAGAGCTCACTTATAGTAAAAGCCTGAGCTTCCAACACGCATTACTTCCCCACCTCCACCATGCCTCCAAATCTCTGATCATGTGTAGTTTTCTGAGCTTCTATCTCTGCTGAAATGAGTAAATGGAAAGTCATGACCAAAGCAGATGGACCTGTGATAGAGGCCATTTAACTCTGGACATTTACTGAAGGAATCCATTATCAGAACACCATAACTTTTGTCAATGGTAAATGAGCAACAAAGTCAGCTTCTCAAGTAAGAATCTAGCTGGCATCAGCTGGTACCAACTCATGCTTGTTTTGTCAAGCAAGAAAAACTATTGGAGCAGCTTGAACATCCAGCCCTCGCTACTGATGGAGAATTTATAATCAGTGTTATGACAACTCACTGGTGTGCATCATGAGCAAAGTGTATTGATTTTGTCTCTAATTCCTCCAGAATGATACATTTATGAGGGTTTTTTTTTTGGGTTTTTTTTTTTTTTTTTTGTTTTTTTTTTGTCTTGCAGAGAAACTTCAGTCCAGCTCAAAGCACAGCAGAGATAAATTAAATTTGTTATGATTGTTAGTCTGTTTTGCTGTCAGGATGCCATGTAATTTCTGCTCAAAAGCACAGACTAAACAAGCACCTTTATATTACTCTTCTGAAACAGCAGCAAAGACTTACCCAACTTGTTCAAATATTCCATAGTAGAAGACAGTACTTCTGTATGTTTAGAGTATTCAGGGAAGATAAAAAATAGCAAAACAAGAAGTGAAACATCACATTTTTAATCTCCTGATTTGTCTATGACACATATAAAGAAAATAATACTACTTCACACTTCTCTAAGTCTTTTCAATGTTAACTGTACAATAACAAGAAAAGGAACATGATCCAATGGAATCTGAATTTATGGGGTGTCACTCTTCCCATTATTCCTGTGCAAGTCAGTATTTCCTCTCCATGGATGAAACACTTTTTCTTTGGCTTCTATAACTGTTCTTGAAGAATCCATAATGGCTGACCTCAAGTATTTGAGTAAATGTGACTACAAAACACTATCTCCAGCTATTTCTACCTCATTCAGGAAAGGTAAAGTACCACATAATTTAAACTCTGGTCACTTATAATCATGATTTTCACCAATGCAAAATGAAGCTGCACTATGTTTGTTCAGCACATTTTAAATTTCATGCTTTCAACAGCTTTACAGATGGAACATAGTTTGGAATGAAATTTTCATATTGTGATAGAAGAATTAAGGAAGATTGAAATACTTATAATGGGCTTAGTGGTGGGGCTTGCATAATTATAGCAGTCTGTGCTGAACCTGGTCCAGTTCTAGTGGAGAAAGTATGCTCCCCTGAAAAGCCAATTTTATCTGAACTGCCACTTGAAAAAGTGAAATTTCAATTCTACTAAGCTGATATATTGCAATGTCCTGTAAATGTTCTCCTTGTTTCATGACTCGTCAGCTAACATTGGATTTCAGACCGCTTACTAAAAACACTAATCATTACTTAATTTTAAAACATTCAAATATATGGCATATAAACACCAAAATGATCCAATGAGCATAATTTCAGAGCTGCGAGGGCTCTGTTAATTTGAAAAACAGTGCAAATCAAGATTTTAAAACAACTTTGCACCTTGAACACTTGCATTAAACCTGTGTAGACATGGTTGTCTTGGAATCATCACAACTTTACTTAGCCTCTCTAGAGGTAACCAAGGACATTTTCTTTATTCCTTGTAAGAAATGGTGAAAATACCCACTAAGAAGATATTATTTATTTGATAGAAACGTTCATAACCAATATTTAAGTGCTGACAATGCCTCATTCCTACAGAAATTGACAGCTGACTAAGAGTTTATTGCCTGGTTATCACATGAAGTCAAATTCTAACTCTGAATAATGCTTTGCACAGCTGTAACTGCTCTCTGAACTACCTCACGTAATTGATTAAACCTGAATCACTGTTATGGGAGTGTTTTACATTGGGGAAGCTTTTCTGCTTGTTCAGTGTAGCCAACAAACTTACCCCCTGTAGGAGTTTGCAGGTCAGGGATGCCAGCAGTATGAGTCAAAAATCACATTTGCATACAAGCAGCCAAGCCCAGGATTTGTTTCCTCTGGTGGTTTATAAGATTCACTCTCGATAAAGCGACAACCTCCAAATAGATTGATTTGAACAGAATGCAGACTCTGGCACACCTCTCCAACATTAAATCTATAAGTTCACAGCCACTTTCTGAATGCAGCAGAAGAAAAACCAACATCACTTGTTCACAGCAAACTGTACAGGGATAAGTAACTTCCCACTTCTGCTCTTCGGGCAGCCTTGAAGTGCCCAAACAGCTTTAGGAGGGTGCGAGCGAGGGCTGCTCCAGGCCGTACAGTGCAGGCTGCCTGGGCTTCCACAGCCTCGCTGCGCTGGAAGCTTCTCACGCGTTGGGAATTTGCCGCCCTCCGGCTGTTTTCAGCGCCCACAGCCAGCCAAGGTCTTTTTTTGTCTCAGGCTATCTGAAGGGCACCCTCTTCCGTCCAGCGCCCAAACTGCAGCAGCACAGTGATTTCCCCAGATGTTTCTTGATTCTACGAAGGAAAATTGCAGTACTGAGGTTTTTCTGTAAGATTAGTAAATGCCATGACCCAGTCTGCTCCATTACGGATGGAAGACTGTTCTGCAAATGTTAATGAAGACAACAGGTGTAAAGGAAAATGAAAATATTACAAGGAAAACAGGAAAATTTACAAAGGGTAGGATTGATGGATAGAACTAATTTTCCAGTGGAAATACAGACAGCTGAATCATAAGGACTACAATTAATGTTATTGACTGCATAATTCTCTGATGAGCTGTCCTTGTGGACTAAATGCAAGAAGTGTACTGGATTTTGGGGGGAGCAGGGAGATGAGTGTGTTTCAAGCTCCAAGGTTTCAATAGAGAAGTCCAAGACTAGGAATTGCCATGTCTACTTCCAAAACAGGTTATTTTGCTTGGTTTTGTCAAAATTTTAGAGAGGAATTGCCTGTCCCACAGACTGTCCCAGTCTGTTGCACCCATTCCCACAGGTATGTATTTATTTGATTGAAACAAACAAAATGTTTCAATTAAGTTACTTTGTTTTCAGGTGATTTTTAAGTGACTATCCTAAGGAAACAAGTCTTCTGTGGCCACCCTATATCTCCACTGACTCCTGATAATGACGGAAACCATTGGTCCATTTCAGACCAATCTGGCAGATGGACAGAGATCTGGGACGTAGTAAATTCTGGCAAATTTTCTGATAATCAGCAGCTGGATAGAAGAGCCTAATAAAAAGGGGCACCTTAATTAGTGCCCCCTCTCAGCATGAGTCCAGAGTCTGGTTAGATCACAATCAGCCAAGCCATGTGTCATCCCGTGTCCCCAGGGACTGCAAAGGAAGAGAGAGAATAGAGGGGAGATGAGAGGAGATGTTGAAGAGGGTGAAGGTGCATGACCACACAGATGTGAAATACAAATCACCAGGAAAGGAGATTCCATTAGGTCAGCTAACAGATGAACTTATTTTCTCACTCCCTTATGCCTCATAGTGGTTTAGAGTAATGTTATTTGGATTGACTTTGGCAGCAGGTAACTAGAAGATCAAAATGCTGTCTGTCCATCTGTTGTGTCAATTACTGTAATTTCTTCCTCTATGTGTTGTTTATATCATGTTTAGCTGTTATTTAGAGATTTTTTTTATCAATAAACATGGCAATAACTACCAGGGCATACAGGTCTTTGACAATGTGAAGGGGGGAAATAAAGCTAAAATGATGTGCTTGGTAATGCTTAGTGAATTAAGAGATGGCTCTTCTAAACATAGGGGTTTTATTAATTGCTTGAGTGCTGTATAACAGCTGCTAGGAGAAAAAAAAAATTTTTTATCAACTTTGGTATTTTTCAGCTTTTACGACGGAATAAACCTAGAGAGCACTAGTTAAATATTTTCCACTGATCAGGTCATGCCAGTTTCAAATTTTTTCTTGGAAAATAAGGTGACCTTTACCTTCATGTCACATATAATGCACCATGGCAGCCATAGTCATAGAAAAAAAAATTTACAGACTTATAATTTCAAGATTTCGTAACATATCTCTAGATAATAAGAAACAAGCTGCCTGTATTAAAAAGAGATGCACTGACATGCAAATGCATAACCAAGCACTGACCTGACTGAATTTTTATCAAACTTCATTGCTGTTAAATATAGGTTAGAAACTGTTGTAAAAGAGTTGATAATTGTTAAGCATGTACTGTTGGTTTGGTTATGGTAAAAGGATGAAAAGGGTAGTTATGAGAAATACGGTGCTCAACATACCATATCACACCTAAGTGCACCATCCCTCGAGCGAAACGAGCCAGCCTGGACAGAGCTGTAATGGGCCAATCAAGCGCCGTAAACCATCATGCAAATGAAGGATCCAAACGAACAAAGAAAGGGATTAAAAGGGGCATCTGACCCAGTGAATCCATGCTGCTCCACCTGGAACACAAGATTTCGTAACATATCTCTAGATAATAAGAAACAAGCTGCCTGTATTAAAAAGAGATGCACTGACATGCAAATGCATAACCAAGCACTGACCTGACTGAATTTTTATCAAACTTCATTGCTGTTAAATATAGGTTAGAAACTGTTGTAAAATAGTTGATAATTGTTAAGCATGTACTGTTAGTTTGGTTATGGTAAAAGGATTAAAAGGGTAGTTATAAGAAATACGGTGCTCAACATACCATATCACACCTAAGTGCACTATCCCTCAAGCTAAACGAGCCAGCCTGGACAGAGCTGTAATGGGCCAATCAAGCGCCGTAAACCATCATGCAAATGAAGGATCCAAACGAACAAAGAAAGGGATTAAAAGGGGCATCTGACCCAGTGAATCCATGCTGCTCCACCTGGAACATCGGGGACATCGCCGCTCAAGGAAGAGCCCAGCGCCGGCGCTGCAGCATCCTGGACGGGACCGCTCCTGCTGGGCCCGCAGGCCCCGTGCTTTAGGCTTTTTTATGATAATAAATGCTGAAATCACTTTTAGTACAGGGAGTGTGGTCCCGTTTTTAAAAATTGCTACATTGCTTTGTTATTTTAGATCAGGTCTAAAATATCATACTTCTTTGATGGGCTATGAAACAGGATATATCTCTTTTGATCCTGCAATTTTTCATTTTATTACAGACACCTAATCATATGGTTAAATTCAGATTTCTTGGGACGATAAAGTTCCCTATGTTTTCCACAATTACAGGAATTGTTTTCTTCAGAGTAGTAGTTTAAAATAGTTTTTCTTCAGACTAGTAGTTAAAAATAAATATTTTAAAGTAATTTCAGAATCAGTAATTCTACCCTTGTGGTTACAAAGAAAATTTATACAATGCGGAATTGTTCTTTCTAAATTTTAAGACAGGAATTGGTAAAAATGTGTATTACAGCTAAAGAAGTAGCAAGGAAAAAGTCTCCTTGCTGCCAGAGCTTATACACACCAACTAGCCTTGGATGAACTTAAACTGTGTGTTTAGCACCTGAGGGGTGCTGAAGGGGGACAAGGTGAATGTTCCTCTGTTTGTGCCTCTGCATACAGGAGGTACTGAACCCAGAAGCACAGCAGGAGACAGACTAGGAAAAATTGCATGCTGTTAATGAATAGAATAATAAAATTGAAAAAATGGAATGAAATGTTGCAGTGCAAATGCTCTGTCATGCTGCTGGGAAGCAACAAGAAGAACCTTCACAATGAACTGAACTAGAAATACAAAAAAAAAAAAAAAAGTCACAGAAAACTGTCAGCCACTCGAACTATGAGGCAAAATGTGCATAGCTGTGAAAAAGGCAAGTATCACGCAGATTGTAAAAGAGAATGTTTCTGGTAAATACCTGAATAGTTCCATCTAAAAAATGATGAATTCTCATTTCAAATGCTGTATACCCTCTGTGCACTCTTCAGAAGAGATGAATTCACATTGGACCACAACTACTTGGATGGCAAAAGAGAGCACAAAACACCTCTGTGACATGTGACTGAAAGACTGCTGTTCACCTCAGTCTGCAAAAATAAGGGGAAATTATTTTTCTATATGGAGATCAGCTGGTAAATGACATTTTGGAGAAAGAGACCAAACCTAAAGGACAGTGGTTTTCATATGAAATGTAAGATGGTACAAATGGATTATGAGCAGATTTAACCTAGCAATCAGAAAAAAATACTTTTAATCCTTGGAAGCTCTGAACAGCTTTTCATTGGGAGTAATGGCAACAAAAAAAACTCAATAATTTCAAGATAAGAATAATAAATCTGCAAATCACGGGATAATATATGTGGTGTGACCTGCATTAGGCATAGACCAATGTCAGGTCTATGTACATATTGTGTGGAAAATCACTCTATGAAAAGCCAGTGTCTGCAAAGGAGACGGGAGTCCTGCAAGTTTATTTGAATAAAGGAAGAGTGCCCACTGGGGCATACCCCCATGGGGATACTTTCTCGAGGTTTTGGAGGACTCAGCAGCCTCATTTTATCCTGAACTCCTGCTCACATGTTGCCCTTTCCTTTCTCTATTGGCTGAGAACCGCCACATATTGCCCTTTTGAAGATGTCATTTTCCTCCAAAATTTGAGAATTCAGGCTATGTGGGCCCTGCAACAGACTTTGTGCTGACCCATTTGTCAGCAATACTGACAAATGTGCTGACTATTACCCTAAAGTTCAGGAGTCAAACTGGCTGGGCTCTGTAACAAGTTTGTGTGGCTTGAGGTTGGTAAAGACAATTAACACCCATTTCAAAGACATTAGCATCCATTTCTCCTAAAGACCTCCAGTCATTAAATTGTTTGTAAAGGCATTAGCACCCACCTTGCCTATCGATAGCAGCATCCTCAGAAAACCAGGAGCTGTGGCTGGTACAAGAGTGCTGTAAAAAACTCTGAAACGTATTTTGGAAATACAGATATCATCACAATGTATTAATTATTATACTACTGCTAATTCTAGTCGAAATCGCTGGGCAAGTCAGTCTTATGTCACAGTGATGTATTTACTTCCAAACTGAAAGACTGAGTTACCTCCAAGCTATCAAAGTTCTTATTTTCTTAACATTCCTCCTGTCTTGCATTTTTAAAATTTTCATTTACTTCGTTTCTACACATGCCATCTTCAGTTTTAAGTATTCTTGTGAAAGGGCAGTGTTTCTCTGGGATCTTATTTTACCTCCAGATTTATTTTTTTTTTTACTTCAGAAATTTGCAGAATAATTCCTCAAAGCTTTTCATATTTGTCTCTATCAGTGTGGTTTAGTGGAGCCATATAGTCCCTTCTGTGTAAAATTATGGACTGTATTTGTGCAAAATTATAAACAGAGATTCAAAGGTTTTTCCTTTAGTGCCACTGTTCTAATTGCTCCAAGGACAACTTTATAATATCTGCAGTCCCAGTAGGCAATAGCGCAGAAAGAAAAGCCATAGTAGCTTTGTTTTTCAAAACCTGCCATGTACTGTAAGAAGTGATGACTTCAGATACAGAATATCAAAAGACACACACAGTGTGTTTCCCTTCATTAAACAAGCATTTGGTTTTAAAGAATGTATTGGCTGCCAGCTACAAATATACTGTTTTCTACATCAAAGAGTCTCTGTGAGCTACAGAATCATTGAGGGTGGTTGTCAACACAGTACTGGATACACATATTCTTTCAGGATACTTTAAACAGGTGCAGCCAAATGTATAACCAGGCAGCAGAAGCAGACCAGCTTGGTATGAAAAATTAAGCTGTCTGAGCTCCATGCTGCTGCCACTGGGATATTTGCAATACCTGTGCATATACACCTACGTATAAGTAGGTGATTTATGAAACCACTGCACTGCGGTGTGCAGCATAAATATATCTGCAGATTTGGAAGAAGAAAAGGGAGTAGATGGTGATGCTGAAAATGACTCACTGGATTTCAGGCAAGCAGCTGGGATGCTGACTTAGCACAACAGCTGAAGAACAGAATGGAAGTTATCCACCCTGTACCATTCCTGCAGGAGGACAGGCAATGGGGTCTGGTACTGAGGAAGAAAACATAAGGAAAATCCGTGGGATTTTAAGGCAAGTCAAAACTGCTGAGGTCTCTGTTGCCCTGTGGTTATCAACTCTCTTTGAAATAAGGCTAGAAATGGCCAATCTAGTGGATGATCAGTATTCTCCTGACAATGAGATTGAGCTCAGGATTGTCAGCTTGACCTGGCAGTAGTTTCTACAATTAGCATAGAAGTTACTGCTTTGCTGATGGCCTCTGCAGATGTCAACAATGACATTCAATATGAATGGATAAAACCACAGAAAATGGAACATTTTAAAAAAGTAAAATGTCTTCAATACAAAAAAGAAAAAAAAAAAAAGAAAAAAAAAAAAAAAAAAAAGGTATTGTACAATATTTAAAATACCAGAATAAGGACTGTCTGTGTTGCCTTATTTCCACTTGTTGTGTGTATCATTTTCACTGTTAATTTGTGTATTAGTTAACATCATGGCTTGTTGTTTTTTGACACTTGGTATCTGGAAGATTTCTAACTGCAAACCTGAGGTGACCCAGCTGAGGTTTCTCACAGGAGTAAGATGTGTTCATAGTTAGGTTACAAACTGATCCTCAAAAGCAAACTGACTGACAGATTGATGTACACTCGGTAAAAACAGAGGGCTGAATTAACAACCAAAATATTAAAAATTCTATCATAGTGCACACACATAAGGTGGCTAAAGGCAATTGCTCTGTTACAACATGAGCAAAGTTTCGTGTAATTTTTTTGTGCTCAACTTTACAATACTTGTAATGTTCTTTCAACAATGTTTGCAGGCTTTATAAACTTAAGACAATGAAAGGTACTAAAGAATCACAAAATAGTGTTATAACATTAGGCTGAAGTACACAGCAACACAATTCAATCTCTTTCAGGACATATCCATTAGGATGAGAAATAGATTATAAAGTTTTAGGTTATCCAGTTATGGCAAGGGTTATAGTTATACAAATTACATTTCCTTGAACAAAGCAGAGATCAATCTTTGATTGCCCAAGCAAAAGAGAGCAACAGGTCAGTTGGGATATAGTGAAAAACTATCTATTTGTAGTATGACTAACATTAGGAATTTTCAGTACTATAGGAGATTGAGGCAAAAGAGAGCAACAGGTCAGTTGCTCAGGATATAGTGAAAAACTATCTATTTGTGGTATGACTAACATTAGGAATTTTCAGTACTATAGGAGATTGATAAGAATTATTTACATTTTCAGGTGTGCTGCAGTTTGGCTATATTGTCTGATATTACCATACGTTTTAAGCCAGATGCTACAGATGTATTCTCATACTGCATTTTAAAATTGTTATGCTTCGAGAGCCATAGCTGGAACTCTGAACTGGTGCTGAGATTTTGATCTCTTTTTTGCAAAAGATCATAGTTTTAGTATGTATTTGTACTATGAAACAGTGGTGCTTTCCTGATACTACAGCAATATAAGTAAACTAATAGATACCACCAGAAAAGGCAAATACAGTAAATCACTATTAGTCTTAATCACTTACTAAAGCTTAATAAATTTAATCTGTTGGATTTTCTAAGGATTGCAGAAATAGGGTTTTTTTTCAAGGAATTAAAAATTATCAAGTATTGGGACTAGTAATTTTCAATGGAATTCTCTTGGTATAACTTAGATGATTATCAGGCCAATACATAAACATTTATCCTCGGTTTACTAACATAAATACTTACAGTATGGCAATTAGAAATTATATCTATATTTTACAAATGAAGGGAGAAAGAGCAAGCAATTTGCCCCAGCAATCAAACAAATTCTACATCACAAGCTCAGCTGCTGCAAAGAATATGCAAAATGCAGGCATGCAGATATATATATATGAACATTCTGCTCTGTGTAGGAGTATATTATCTATATTCATTCAGAACATCAGAATAATTTTTAATCTCAGTTTGAATCCTTGCAGTAAATCATTACTGTAATAAGAATTAAATTTCTGTTTTAATTTATATCAAAGAAATTGCTTGAAAGAGGACTCACTCCTAGGGGTTGAAAAACATTGTATTAACAGTTGTTCAGATTATAATTATTCATACACCATGCTTAAAACTTTGGTTTGTGAAGCTTTTTTTTTTTTTTTTTTTTTTTTGCTTTGGAACAAATTTTTAAGCAAACCACATGTGAGTTGGCGTCAAGAGTGAAGAGAAGCATTTTGGTTTTGAATACATCAGCCAATGCAGAAATACATACAATTCCTTCAAATGAAGTGACTTGCTAACATCCATAAATTTAAGGAAGTCAAAGCATGAGTGTCAGTATGAATAGCCAGGAAAATTATTGGAAAGGCTGAAAGAACCAAGGAGCAAATGAAAATAAGCACAGATGTGGAAAGCTAAGAGGGGTTGGCTGGATAAAGTCAAGAGAAATAAAACTGGGAATCAAATGGTATGATAATAAGCCATTAAGAAAAATAAGAGTCACCATGAGAAAGGTCACAGGAAAGAAAGCAATTAAAATTACAAAATTAAAATCTGTGTTTTCTTGTGTACTTTTGTCATGGACAACTTTTTAATAGCACCCAAGAGGCAAAACATAATTCCATGTTAATACAGACCATATTTGGATTTAGCTCATTGTCAAAATTATTTATGAGACAAAGACCAGATACTAAGTGTGAACAAATAGTAAAGCAAGGTCTTATGGCACTGGAAGTAGAAATGGATGTATGGAGCTGCACAAGAAAATATTGCAGTGATGAATGAATGCAGATACATTCTGGTCTATTTTAGTATGCATTCAGTTCTATGATATATATAAGTTTCAAAATGCAGCAAATTGCACACATAAAGGATAAGCAAAGAGGCATCGCCATATGAAGATTTTACATTTATCTGAAGAAGTGAACTGCAAATTCAACATTAAAATTCTATGTATTTCACTAATATATCTCCATCAGCTATGGAAAAAAATATCATGCTACACATTAAAATGCATACTTTAACGCTATTTTTATATCATATATAAACTAACTTCATTCTACTGTTTCCTCATTTTATGATATTCCAATTAAAAGACAAATCCTTCAGATCATGGACATGCCCAACTGTGGGCAGTTATTTAGCAAATGGAAAATACCAAATAGCCACATATTCCAAACATATAATTATTTAAGCACCTCTTTTTTAGGTGGAGAGATTTGATTTACAGTGTGGTTAACTACATATACACAAAAGACAGGTCTGCACAACAGCTAAGGAATGTGACTGTCATGTTTACCAGTAGTCTGGGCTTTGAATTACCCGTAGCAGTGCAGTTGCAGCAGCACAGACTTCTCCCTCATGAGAAGAAAAGAGCAGAAGACATCTATTGCCCTGGTTTGACCCTATCCTGCACCTGAGTACATTGCAGTTGGTTGCTCACTTCCTGCTTCCCTCCCCTGGTGTGACAGAGTGGAGAATCAGAAGAAAAAGACAAAATTGTGAGTTGAGAACAATTTAATAATTGAAATTAAATATCATGAGGATGAGGATGAGGATGATAATCATTAAAAGGGAAATGAAAAAAAGAGGGGAATAAAACCCAAGACAGACAAGTGATGCACAATTCAATTGTGCTCACCACCTGTTGAGTGATGCCCAGCCTGTCCCTAGCAGCAATCAGCCTCTCACAGCCAACTTCCCCCAGTTTATATACTGGCCATGCTGTTCTGTGCTGTGGAATATCCCTTTGGCCAGTTTGGATCAGCTGTTCTGACTGTGCTGCCTTCCAGCTTCTTGAGCACCTCCACACTGGCAGATCATGAGACACAGGAAAGTCTTTTGTCTTGGACTAAGCGCTGCTTAACAACATAACAACATTAGTTGTTTTCAACTTTATTATCATCCTAAATCCAAAATACATCTCTGTACTGGAGAGCAATGGGCAACTAATGTAGGATGCTGACATCTGCTGCACTCACAAGTTTCTATGATCTCTAGATACGCCTTCAGAAAAACCCAAGGGTCTCTAAGGGAGGTACCCGATAAAACCAAAAATAACTTGTGAGTAGCATGAGTGAGAATGATAAAAGGCTAATTTTTAGTTCATGTTCTAAATGCTCCACTTATTCTAGCCTCTGATGTTACCCATCAGACTTAACAGAACTTTTACATTTACAGTTTGCTTTTCAGGTGTGTAAATTCTGCTTGGAGCAAAGCTTGTAACATTAAAGCTCTACTAAGTGATCCCTTAAGGAAAACTTTGAAAAGAAGAGTCTGTAAAGAAACCGGATAAATTTACTCTGAGCTAAAAATACAAACTCACTATGTAGCCTGGTGTACAATGTTAACTTCAAGTGGCAGAAGAGGGAAAATAAAATCTCCAGGACAACTGTATTTATGGACTGGGACTTCTATTCAGAAGAACACAGAGTCAAACAGATTTAAGCCTTGAAAAATTGTCTACCTTTGAATTTCTAAGTAGAAAACCTTACAAAGACAAAGAAACACCTCCAATCGTAGGAGGATGAAGTAGTTTAGACACCTCCCTAATAAAAAATTGATATTGGTTACATTGTTCACAATTAATAATAATTTTAAGAAATCTTATGGTACATGTTAAATGAACCATTACAAGAGGGCAGGTAGTCTAATGGAATGAATACTCTGCCTTATAGTCAACACTACATATGACAAACAAATCTATAACCAATTATTCCATGCTACACCACCTACAAATGTGGACATATACTCTTATTTTTAGGAGACATATTATCAAATTAAGTAAAAACCTTCTTTAAAAGGGTTTGGCAAAGAAAATAGAGAGAAATAACTAAGTATTTCATCTTTCCAAATATAGTACAGCATGAAGACTTATTATGATAAGGACACAATTAGTTCCTTTCTTTAAATTTAGATATAAAAGAAAAGTATTATATTTGGAAAGGAACAGTATAAATTTCAGAGTAAAGCTCAGGAAAAAAAAAAGACAAATTATTCAACTTCATGTTATGTAAAAGAAGCAAGGACAGTAATGTCATCCAGGAGATGAAAACATTCCTAGACAAGTCCCAACAAATTACTGATAAGATGAATACTCTTATGAGGTAATAATTTCACTCAGGATTCTTTGTTCACTGAAGTATAAAAACTAACTTGTTTTTCTTTTAGTTATATGGGTCTTGCTATTTTACACAGTTTGGCTCTGCAGTGTCCTATTCTTTCAACCAGTGTTTAGATGAAGTTTACTTCTGTTTCCAGTGAATTCACATAAACACAGACTCACAGAATGGTTGAGGCTGGAAAGGATGGCTTAGTCTGTCCTCCATGCTCAAACAGGGCCACCTAGAAGAAGTTGCCCTGGGCCATGTCCAGATGGCTTTTGAATATGCATTTCCAAGAACAAATACTCCACAATGTCTCTGGGCCACCTGAGCCAGCACTCAGTCACCCACACAGTAAAAAGTGTTTCCTGATATTCAGAAAGAAAAGACTTTTCTCCGCAAGCAACAGCAGGAATAACATGTGATGAACTGACCATAATCCCCATCCCCTGTCTCCCTGTACTGCTGATGGGGAGGATGTAGGGCTGGGAAGGAGGGAGAGGGGGGGGCAAGGTATTTTTAAGATTTATTTTACTCCTCGTTCTCCTGCTCTTTTTTAGAGATTTTGTTAGTAATAAATTAAACTAATATCCCTGAGTTGAATCTGTTTTGCCTGTGATGGTACTTACTGAGTGATCTCTCCCCATCCATAACTCATGAACTTTCATTATGTTTTCTGTTCCATGTCCACTTGTGAAGGGGAGTGACAGAGAGGCTTTGGTGGTGCCTGACATCCAGCCAGCATCAATCCACCATGGAGGTGCCTGGAGTTGTTTCTCTCCAGGCCCAGAACTTTGCAGTTACCCTCACTGAACTTCACGAGGCTTCTAGTATGAGCCCATTTCTTCAGTCATATAAATCACCACATTAGAATTCCTTGATAGCTGTAATCTACCAGATGCTGTTGAACAGCTGAGTGCACAGCTAATCTCACAAGTTGACTACACCTTCTAAAGCATTTGAAAAAAATAAATAATGTTTATAAAGAATGCAACAAATTACATGATCATAAAAAATGCTTAGAATAATTCTCCTTCAAATCCATACAAACCAGAATTAATCCTCAAAAAGTAACTATGAATTATTGTTTCTTAAATAGATGAAATTTAGGGCTCAGAGAACATGGCTAGGGCAAAAAGGCAATCATACTGAAACTATAAACAAAGAATCTGCTAAATTTCTGCTCTACATTTATTTACCAAGACCCAATTACTCATTCATGCTGATAACAATAATAACATTTATGGACAGCTCATATTTACCATAAATGTAATAATAAAAATACAAGATAAAACTGAAAAGTAGGTGTTATGTTTTGACAAACATTTCTGGCTAAATCCTGGTCTAGTGAATTCCTTATTAAAACATTACACAGACTTCTACTAAATCAGGACTTCTGGTTTCATGCACCTGCAATGGGCAAATGGGCTCTTAAATCATGAAATCTTGGTGAAAATGGCAAAGTTATAAAAGTACAATATGCAAAGTACATGTGGCAGACAGAAGATAAAACTTTCAGCTATTATTTCACAAAAATGTAGGGGTAGATGAAGCCTTGGAAAACCACCCAGACTGAACCTGTCCATTTGTTCTGTACCTCATATTTGTCTACAAGTTTTAGAGTCATGCAAAACGCAAACATAGCACTCCAGCTGAAGTCTCACCAGTGTTGAGAATACCAGAATAATTTAATTATCTCATTCCTGACCTCCCCGCAAGTACTTCCCAAAACTACATTATTTCACTTTTTTGTGCCACTGCTGTATCACTATCTTAATTTACCTTGCTAACCAGCATAAGCTCTGGATTCCCTCTGCTGTATAACTGACATATAGTCATTCTTTGTTTTATTTCTGTGTATCTGAGCTCTGATTTTTTAAGCCTTGATTTTTCAGATTTATTATGTGAATTTATCCTGCTGATTGTGGACCATGATTCCAATTTGTTAAGATAGTCCTGTCCTTCACAGTATTTGCCCTCTCTCTCAGATTGCTCTTACTCATAAATTTTGTAAGCACATTCTTCTCTCCACTATCCAAGTGTTTAATTATAATATGAAATAGAAATGACCTTAGGACATTCTCTGCTGGAACCTAACTTAAAATTCCCTCTCAGTTTGAAGCAAAACACTGGTAACTCAACTTTAAGAGCCATTTTTCACTCAGTCTCTACACTCTACTCCACTGTTTCCTTGCAGTATAGAACAATGTCAAACCCATTTCTAAGAGTAAGATCGCCAACAACCCCTTTGGCCATTAAGCCAATTATTTCTTTACAGTGCAGATCTTGATGCCTCTTTTAGTCTCTTCTCCTAATGAAAATATCCAGGAGGTTCATTGGCTGAGAACAAGAAGGCAGTGCTGGATCTCTGTCTCTTCTTACCCATCACTGAGGCCCTCAACACTGCTTTCCTCCTCCAGAGGGTAGTAAAGTGTGCCTAGAGAGCTCGGAGGAGAAACCCCGCTCTACAACCCTACACTTCTGCCTCTTCCCTGTCCCATTACTCAGATCTGCCGCATAGAAGATGTATAGAGAAGAGAGAATGCATTGCAGATGGGGGGACATTGCAAACAAAACCTGCCTATAATGGCTGGGAACCAGTCTAGGAAAATTGGATTATATTCTCCAGTTTTGAACATGTCCCACTCTAAATTTCTCTTAATCTCTTCTGCCTCCCTTTGGGATAAATTTTAAAATAGAGAGAAAAAAAAAAAAAAAAAGAAAACAGCTAGAGCAGCTTTTAAAATTTGTTTTAAAAATCCATATCCTCATATCAAAATGACATTGTTGAGTCCCTAAAATGCAATATAAATTGTTTACAAATACATCAATAATGTATTGCAGGAAATGTTAATAGTTTAATGTCAATCTCAATAGCAAGAAAAATCAAATTAGTCAATTATGTCTATTACCTATTTTTCTCTCTTTCAGATGAACACAAAGCGAGGAACAAGTAGCAGAGATGAGAAAAAGTAATAACCTACAGCATCCAGGTTTGAACATTAAATGTTTGTCAAGATATTGAAAATCCTGGTTTTACTTTCCTTCTCCTTTTCTTCCTTGCTCCTAAATTATATGGTCGATTTGGGGTATTTACAAAAGTTCGATATTTAAAGGCATTCCAGGAAAAAAAAAAGGGGTTTTCCAGGATTGGAGCTGGTAAGAAGCTGTGAAGTTTCATGAAGTAGCAAAGCTAAAAGGGGTGAGATCTGCATAACAACTGCTATATCAATGCTGACATCAGCTAGTGCTCTCAGAGCTGAATGTTAAAAATAATTTGGGCCCATTGATGCAAACAATACTTTTTAAACAAGGATTTTGGTGTCTGAATTACTGCATTAAAGGTGATTCTGCAACCAACATAATAGTAGAATTTATTTTTAAAAAAATCCCAAAAGCCACACACTACAAAATTATAAAACATATCTTTTGGGTGAATGGAATGTTTGCTTTTAAAACAACACTTACTCTCTTAAGAATAATACAAAAGAACAGAAAGAAGTCTATAATGTTTTCCTTCAGGGATTTCTTAAACAATGTTTTACTCAGGCCCAAGTAAAAAAGCATTCTGTATAATCCTGGCCCCTATGAAAAAAAGGTATTTTGTGTAATTCCTAGGCTCCAAAGGACTTCTCAAAGATAGGAGACAAAGAACATGTGTTTCACCCATCTTTTCCTTTTAATGTACAGAAGGAAATATTCAAAACCCAAAATCCACAAAAGCTGTTGGTTTAAATTTGCTATATGTGTTATAATCCCTTGTGAATTCCCTTCAATTATAAGACTTCAAGTTTACACTTATATGCTTGTATATGGTATGAGTTTGTGTGAAATTTTGTTTTTTAAAACAAATCTTAAAATATAACAGATGTTCACTTTGTTTGCCCCTATAGTGCTGGGTAAAAACACTAAAGTTGTTCGAATGTATGGTCATAATATTTTCCTTTTCTTTTGGCAGACATCAGATGCCTTTAACTTCATTCAAATTCAAATGAGCAGTGCTGTAGTGGCAGTGAAGGTCTGATCTCATCTTCTGTCTAAAGTGATGTAAATTAGATGTCCAGGACAGAAGTTGACTCATCTTGTGTTACTGTTCTCTCCCTCCACCCTTGTTGTTAAGCCCAGGAAAGGATCCCCCATCATTCTGCTGGATTTAGTAATCAGGAGGTCAAGAAATGCCTTTCTGTGTCCAGCCAATGGTTCATGTTATCCCCAAACTGACAATTGCAGTAGCAGATGGTGCAGAGTGAGAAGAGTCTCTGTTCAGAATAAATGTTGACACAAATTTTAACAACAGAGGACAGGATCCAGGACAATGCCAGATACACATTGCTTTTGAAAATGATCAATTTTATGATACTTTTTAGAAAAGAAAACTATTTTAATATTCTCTCATAGCAGACATAGCCTGTTGACTGTTAAAATAGACAAGATGAAGATCTCGCTCCCATTTGCTCCACTGCTCTACATTACCTTTTTGCTTTCTGGTAACATGTCCCTCATTCTGTGACCTTTCCTGTTGAAAGTACTTGGACACACATTAACCATTATAACATCATTCAGCTTTTCTAATGTGAAAGATGCAATTCCAGATGTGGACCAGTATTCATCTCCTGAGCACAATCTTTTGGTTTTAAATACCTCTGTGGGCATCCTGTTGGTTTTGATCATTTGACCTTTCTTATTCATTCTGTTAACTAATGCAACTAAATAATATATACAAATATCAACTATAATCACTGTGGCAGGAAAAAAAAGCAGGAAATAAAGTTAATTATTACAGCATCTCACTGGTATGATAAATGTTTCATGTTTAATCTTCGATTTTTTTTCTAAATACCTTTTATCTGTACCACTTTATCTTTCTATGCTAGTACTTAAGATTGATTATTCCTAATCCTTAACCCAACTTGAAAATTATATAATAATGGCTATAGTTTATTACACCATTATGAAATCATAAAGCATTGCTTATATTTTTATTACTATTTTTGACCCCTTCCATGTGTTCTTGACAACCATACAGTTGCATTCACTACTTCAATGAAAAACTCTCTGCCCCACCAGAAAACTGAATCAGAGAGTAGACTTCAGAAAAACTTCTTTACTTTTTCCCCATCCCTACCATAACAAAATCAAAGATTATTTGCTACTTGAGGCATAGTCATCCACACAGACTGCCGTTTTCATTCATGTCACTTCAGAATTGCTAAAGATTGTGGGTTTTAGATCTTTTGCTGCCAGCACTTAAACAATAGGGATGCTCAGAAACATTCTGTATCAGTGGAGTTTGAGTGGGTGGATTGTCTTCAAGTACTTTGTTATGGGCAAACAACACTATATTTTGGCATTAATAGCCATGACATAATTGGCACAGAGATAAGAAATTCATTTCTACAAGAGCTTTCAACAGTCAAAACAGATTGATGGTTTACTACATTTAGTTCTATGTCTATGGCTTGTTCCATTTCCTAGATACTTGTCTAACTTTGGGAGCCCACAAGCAGTTCAGTCAACTACTGTGCATCGTGGTAGTCTTTGTTGGAGCTTTTAGAGATATAAAGGAAAACTGTATTTGCATCATTTGCAAGGGGTGTTGCAACAGGATGATTACAGAGCTTGTATTTCACAATGTCACTAAAACATGAAGTCATTAATTTTGTGGACAGTAGCAGCATTTGCAAATATACTATCTTGGTTTAAGACAATTATATGGGGTAGACAGTCGAAAATTAGCTAGTTCCCTTTTAACCACTCCCTTTTCACCAATAAGGAGAATGTCAGAAGATATAGGTGAAAAAATACCAGTTTGCTAAAAACAAAACAGTAACAATCAACATAACATCAATAAGCACTAAATACAATGTTGCTGAATCCCATGGACTCTAGGGAACAAATTAAAACAAGAAGGCAGAGAAGCGCCTACTCATTATGGTGGCCTCCACAGCAGACCATGGATCAGAAGATACAATATGGCAGAGAAGCCCCACATGGCCAAACCTTTGCCTGGCAACAAAATCCGGGGAGTTAGGAGCTTACAAAGAAAGCAGTTCTAGTAGCAGGTGAGTGCTGCCAGCTCCATCTGGGGCAGCTCTGAACCTGCAGTCAGTCCCTTTGCTTCTTTTGGGCCAGCTGGACCCAGTTGGTGTCAGTGCTGCAGTTCTGCGTTGCTTTTGCATTGCAACGGAAAGAAAAATGGATTTGCTGGGCACTGAAACTCACAGGCCTGGCCCTGACAGCTCTGCATCCAGAGATGGGGTTGTCCCCTGCAACCGTGGCCAAAACATTGTTGCCAAATTTGCTCCAAAACAGTTTAGGATTGTGGAATGCAGTTTCTTGGAGACCTCTCCCTCTATCCCGCTCCCTCCCCCTTCCCCCTTCTCCCTCAGAAACCATGCCAAATAAACCCTCATCTAATTAGCACCCTCATAAGCCATGCGGATTCTCCTTGCCTGCTGGCTGCTACCAGTGAACGCACAACTTAGGGGGCCCCCCAGGGACTCCCCGGGGAGCCCCCTCAAAGGAACCACTCCGAAGAACCACTTCATGTTTCTGTTGCCTGTCTCTTACCAGGACCCTGGGCCAAACTCCTCCATGAACCTGGGATAAAACACCGTGGTTCTGCTCCAGGCTCCCAGGTCTTAAAGTGGTAATTTTAAGCGGGTTGGCATAGAAAAAATATGGAATACAATACTCTTGATTTTGGTTACTCAAAACACATACAAATACTTCTACAATGGAAAATGCAATGCTGACCTCTAGGAACAAAGGCTGGGGAGGTTCTTTACAAGGAAGCTGAGAGAAATACAGAAACATGCCTGAAGTTGCTCACCTCAGAGTCTGAATAACTGAAATGTGATAGCTATTTCTTTTGAAAATAAATAATAAAGCATCACTGACTTGGATGATTACAACAGTCTGTGAGAGACTATAAAGAATTTGTGCACATAACATTACATTTTAATCGCTTAGAGAGCTGAGGGGATGCGAAATACAGGAAAATAGAATGAAATCTTGCAATGATTTGTCAGTATGTTCAGGATTACAAATTTGTGTCTGCTTTCTACACTTTTCACAGGTTTGCAAAGATACCACCTTAAATATTGTAGCATTGAAAATATGCTACTTTCTAGCTGGAAAATTTGATTTGTATTTGATTAATGTTTTAATATTTTCTATGATGACACTTTGACATTTACTTCATGTACTGGTTTGCTCTTGATTTGCAAGGCATTTTGTAAATAGTTTTCTGTGGGAACTTTTAAAAATCAGGTGTGTCAAATGTCACAGTGATGCAGCAGGAAGTGAAATCAAACTGACTGTTACAAGATTTGGGGTCAGTGAGGTAAACTATTAATGTGTTGATATTGTGAAAAATTCAAAACTGGGCCTCTAACAGTCCTTGTTTTTGTCATGCAGGAATTATATTCAAAGGAATTATTGACTCACATCCATGCAACATAGTTGCATGACTTGACTGTTAAAATAGACAAGATGAGCCTGACAAAAGCAACTCAACTGTAGGTGTAAGTATGCAAAATGATTAATCGCAATTAAGTCAAATACAATTTAAAAAAATATTTACCAGTTGTGAAGTCTCCTGCAAGGTTAATAGGTTGAGGATTTTCAGTACTAGGAAGTCAGCTGAAGACAGGATTGTAAGGCTGAGTGCTTATTTCAAGTCCATGATTTACTGAGCTTTGGAATCCAGATAGTCTTTTTTTCCTGAGAAGAGCTCTTGGCTTTTAACAAGTTCTTGTATCAAAAGCCTTACTGATCTTCAAGTCATCAGCTTACCCGAAGTGACAGCTTATGACAAAGATATGGGCAGCTCCTCAATTAAAAAGAAATTGGAATCACAATTAGATGATTATTTTTCTTGTAAAAGCATTTCATACCCTTACTATTGACCTGTCACAAGGCACTGGCTGAGATCACAGCATGACTTGGTTCAGAACTCCTTTGATGTCTAGCAAAAGCCTAAAAATACTATTATTAAAATATTTCATCACCAGAAATTTAAAAATATTTTTATAATTCCCAAGTTGATAAGGTCGTTGCAATGTAAAGACATTGACAACAATATGAATAAAACCCTCCTATATAGGCAAAGTCCCACATAAAACTATCCAGCGACTTCTAGTCATTTGAATTTTATGAGACAGAACAAAGAAGACAAATTAGCTGAAGCACACTTTGATTGCAAATGAAAGTACCACTTAACACTCTAACAGCTGAAAGAGCACAAATATTGAGTAAGTGGTACAACGGATTAAAAATCTTCATCTCTCCCTTGAGGTACACATGAGCTAGAAAAATATAAATGTTTCTATTATTATACTGCATAATACTTCTCTCTGCAACTCTTCATGCTCATGCATTTTGTTAAAAAATCGATAAAACACAAAAAGAGGGATTTATTTGTTCAGTGTTCTTTTGTTTTGATTCCTGTAGTATCACATGGTAAAACCCAGACAGACACAGATCCCTTTCTCAGCTACACTATTACTGGTCAAAGCAATGTACTTTCACTGAAGTTGGTGAAATTATAATTGTTTAAGTGTTGATCTACTGACAGGAGTAACTCCACTACCCAAGTGCCTAACTTCTAACTCAGGTAATTCTCCCATTAAATTAAGGGAAATAGCCCAGATAAAGTGTAGAAAATCGGGCCCTTAGTCATGATGCCAGAGAAAAGGTTGAAGTTCATATTTTGTGCTATGAAATAACCTTCTATGAAGGACAAATGCTTTAATACCATGATGGGCCATAATTAGTGTCTTACACTGATGTAAGAGACAGCTACAACACCTTAGAAGGTGTCAAAGATTAATGAAATGTCCCATGATCCACTATTTCATCAGCCAGGGGAGGTACAGAAGGTGTTTCTACCTAGCTCAGCATAACACAAATCCTGTGGACCAGGTGTTTCCTGGATTCTTTCTCCCACTACTCGAGGGATACCATCAGTAACTACCACTTTGAGAAGACTCCAACCACTGAGAAGGCCAGAAAAAGAAAACCAATATGATGTCATTGAAATCTCTGTAGTGGTGATATTTTTTCTACTAAATGTGTTTCTCTGTCATTCTCTTTCTCTCCCCCTCACTCTCTCTTTTCTCCCTTTTCTCTACCTTACATTTACTGTGAAATAAAAATCCATACTATTGACTTCATCATATTGTCTCATTTGTGCCTTTACTCCAAATCTCTCTAGTAACTGTAATAATCAGATCTTAACATTATTTTCACTCACACACAGTCTATTCCTGTGTTCTTACCAGACACTACATTGTAAATAATCCCTGAGCTTGTCTTCAATATGCTAAACGCAGCTACTTTAAAATTAGACCTTGACCAGCAATTTTCTTCTTGAATACTTTCAGAAAATAGCATGATTTGAGAACGCTCATTTGTCACAGATTTGATTTACAGTTAGAAAACTAGCTCATATACAGTGTTACAGGAGTGAATTTAAGTCAGTTGGAAATGTGTGGAAAGACAGCTTCAATACATTTGGAAAAGCTGACAAAAACTACATCTAACAAATAAACCATGTCTGAAGACACAAAGAGAAAACCACTGTCACTTTTTTTTTAATCTTCCTTAATTATGAAGAACAAAAAGCAGTCATGGCATCTGTGCAAGAGAGAATTGTTCTAGTCCAACTCAGATTCTATATGTAAAGTTTCAGTTTCACAGAACCCACCAGGGAAAATACTCAACAAAGTTGAATATAAAATTAAGACAAAAATCTATTTCCTCTTATTTGAGGAAAGCTGTGATTATTCAGGTAATATCACAGAATCACAGCATTGTTATGTTGGAGGGGAATTTCGGAGATCATCAGTCCAACTCCTTAGTCAAGGCTGAGTCACCTAGAGCTTACAGGAAAGCATCCAGGTGGGTTTTGGATATCTCCAGAGAAGGAGACTCCATAATCTCTCTGGGCAGAATGTTCCAGTGCTCTGCCACCCTCAAAGCAAAGACATTTTTCCTCATGTTGAAGTAGAACTTCTTCTGTTTCAGTTTATGCCCATATCAGTATCAGAACTTTTAGTAGTGCATATATTTTAGCAAGCCTCCATTTAGAGTAAAAAACCTACAAGTGCTAGTTAAAGAAAAGACTAAATTTTGTAATTAGCACCATTTTTTCTGGTGTTTTAATAGGTGCTGAAATTGATAAACCATCTATGTTGCTGATTTGCATATTTCAGAATCAAATAAACTGAAATAGTATGGGTTTCATTGCAATTGCAAGAGTTGTTCCAAAAACAACATGGCATTTGTATTTTCCTCACAGTCTTAAATTAACTTGGCTAAGAGCTATCTTGTAATATAAGAATTCCACCACTCCAGTAATTTGGCATAGTTCTCTCCTTATGACAACGCAGGACACTAACACTTTTTTTCTGGACACCACCTGCATAAACAACACTGACAGACTACCATATTTAGGGGTTGTCAAAACATTGTGACAGCAAGTTTTAGTAATCTAGAACTGGCATCGTAATTAAGATGGGCTCAAGTTCTACTGAAAACATAAAATTCACTTTTTCATAAAGTGAAATATGAAAAATTTGAAATTAAAAATAAGTTACTTTGCTCATAAAGTGAGCAAAGTAGAAATTAGATTCCCTGCCAATTTTCAACTTGTTAGCCAATTAGACTGGAGCTCTGAAAAATCACTCTTCCTCTACATAGATGACACAGGTTAAAATATACTTTTAATTTAATGAAGATGAAGAAATTTACTCAGCCTAAAGGTTTAAATATGAACTACTCTAGACAGAAAATGAATTCAAATTGGAATTACTATTCTATTTACAGTTAATCAGTATTAGAATATCAGTCAATGAAATCAGAGCACTCCCAGCATAGACACACTGGGTTTGTACCACACCAATAAAAACTATCATTCCCATAAGGAATGAAGGAATGTAACAATAAGAACAGCTTTTTTTTTTTTTTTTTAATGAGAAGAACAGATGTTATGACAGAAATCTCCAGAGTAGACACCTGTTATACAAGTGAGGTGCTTCAGCTTAATAATTTAAAAACAGTGGTAAAACATCTAGCAGTTTAAAATCAGCTTAATATGTCTGAATGATAACAGAAATAAAAATTTTTTGTGTTTCAGTAAATCACAAATAGAGATAAATCCTTGACTAAAGAACTAAGTGTAGGTTAAATTCTTGAAGTTCTACTTTAATTAAAGCTAAAGAAAATTAATTTTTCCATGTATTAATACCATGCAAGGGTCAACAATACTTGATGTTGAGCATCAGCCAGCCATTCCTTTGCTTTCCATTTGACATTAAAATTAAGTGTAACTGTTTATTATAGACAGCTCTAGAATATTCATCATTCATCATCATAGAAACTACATGTCGATAGATACTAGTTTCTGCCACAGAAATAGTATTTTAACATACAAAAAGGACATAATTCACTGTGCAAACATTATTTTTATTCTCTAAAGCTAGTTTCATCTCACTAGGTTTTTATATGGATATTTGCAGATCCCCTTGCTCTACTGTGGGGTGCACAATCTAGATATTAAGTAGACGCACCAAGGCAATGCAGTTAAGTAAGTAACAGATGCAGGTTTTATCACAAGTGGTACATTTATTGTTACTCAGGTTGAGCCATGTGAATGCTAAATTTCTTGATTTAACTTTCCAGTTTGATTATTAGCCATTTAGATCCCCAAAATATAAAGTACATGCACAGTAAAAGCTTGACACTCACCCAGAAATCTTTGCCAAAGTATCTTTATTAAATGTCATACTTTTAAAATCAATTATTTTTGGATGCTTAATTTAGAACACTTGGTTTTCACAGAAAACTTTTCTAATCTTTGGTTGCTAAAAAAAGCCTAAAAATGCAAATCCAAAGCACTGGAAGACAAGAAATCAGACTACACCAACTAGAAATGTGTATCTTTCTCAAGTATCCAATTTTTAAATAATACAATAATTTTTTGACTCAAACTATGATTTGGAATGCTTGAGATGAAAATATTACAAAATATATCAGATATCACAGATACTAAGATATTGGGAATTGCTTCTAACGCCCAGTCACATGCAAAAATCAAAGTGACAGAACTGGAAGACAAGAAGTCAGTATGCAGCAGTAAATGCATGTGACATCTCTCAGGATGCTTACTGCAGATCCCATAGTAGGGCAGAAATTACCAAGCTAACTGTAAGCAGCTTGGTTTGGAACTAGAGGCAATTTAGATTCAGCAACAAATAACTATTTAGATGTATGGAAACCATATGCATGCAGAAATGTTTACTGTGGCTGTCAGAGCCATGACTGATGGAAAGGGAGAGTCCCCACTTCTACAGGCTCATGTGTAACCTTGCCAAGCAGTGGGAAATACCAGATAGCTGCGAGCATTGCCAAATCACTAAACTTTACCCTTGAATTGTATAGAGTTTGGCCTCTTTTGAAGAGTCTCCTTTGAACTGCAAATCATAGTCCTTAACTTCACCACTTCTCTCTCCCAAGTGCAGCAGTAATGATTTAAAACTCTGCATCCACTTGGTTAGATCATTTCTCCTTCTGCCAATAATGTGATTCAAACTAACTCAGCCATTTCTATACAGATCTGTTATGTAGGGATGCAGAATGAAATTAAATTAGATCCATGATTCAGGGATCATTCAACAGGGGTCTTTAGAACTGTTACAAGTTTCTATAAAAGACATAGAAGAGAAATTAAAAACTGATAGAAAAGATTCCACAGTGACTAAGTGAATGAAAAGAGGAAAGAAAAAGCAAACCTCCCAAAATATTTCTTCCACAATTTATCATTATTTCCTTTCCCATCTTCCTTTAACCAAGACTGAAAAACTACTTCATTAATAAGAAAATGTCAGCCCTGTTTTCAAAGAAATAAACAGAAGATTTGTGAGGATGAACAACAGCATGTGTGGGTGTCCTAGTTAGAGAAGTAAGAGGTAGAGTTTAGTTTTAGGGATGACCCAAAATCATGTATTCCATATCTTCTCTATATCAACCCACGGGTTAGTTTAGTGTCTCTTTAAGGCCCGGAGCCAGGATCAGAACGTCAGTGTTTTACCCCAGCTCATGGCAGGGCAGGCGCGCCGGCTCCCTTCAAACACAGCACGGACAGGCCAATCCCTTCACTGCTGCCATCTGCCATTCCGGGGAGGGTGCACTGCTGTTTCACGGGTGCACTCTTGAGAGAAATCCTGCTGAGCTGCTCCAGGGCCCCGGCACCACCGAGTCCCTTTGGACAAAACCAATTTTCCCCAGGTTTTGTTTTTCTGCTGCTCCCCACTGTTTTGTCTGTTCTCTGGGGAGGGAGTTTGTTTCCTTGGAACCGGGTTGTCGTGTTGTTTCGTTTGCTTTCTCTCTCTCAGCCTCATGGCCCAGAGAGAGGACGGTCACACACTGTGTCCGTGTTCCCCGGGACAATTAGCAGGATCTCCAGGATTTCCTCCAGAATCATGGGTGAGGGTTGAACCGCTTGCCTTTGTACTTCTTGGTTATTGCTGTTTTCTTTTAATAAACTGTTATTCTTTCACTTATATCTCTGGACATTTGTCTCTCCTTATTGGTAGAGGGGAGAGGTTAAAACTCTGGGGAGATAGTTTATCTTGGAGTCTCCACCCCATAAATTGTCTTAAACTAAGACAGTGGGCAAACATGGGAAGATTCCGGTGATGTTAACAATAACACAATCCAGAACATATTTTCTCTCAGAACAGATAATTTTGTCATTACTGCTGAGGTGTGAATCTGGAGTAATTATATTCAGACCAGAAAATACCTAATGATAAACAACATTTATTACAATACCTAATGATGTAAACAACATTTTTCAGCTACTAAGTCAATTCTGAAAATCTACCATTCAGATGTGCAAAGAACTGGAGTTTTCCAAAGTGTGATGAGATTATTATATTGCTCATATTCACATACTTCTTTCTGTCTATCAGCTCTACTGCAAAAAAGGCAAGTTAAATGGCTGTTAAAATTTAATTGCTTTTCATTATTTTTCTTCTTTCAAAGGTGAGGAAGAATACACATGACAGGTGACAATTCAACCTGTATCAAGTTATTTAAATCCCTCTCCCATCCCACCTTCTTAAAATAATTTCATAGTAAGTTTGAATATGTAGCAAAGATTTCCTTGAACAAATCAAAAGTGTCTAACACATCTCATGTTCCATGATCTTTTGTAGCTAGCCCTAAGTAAAATTCTAACATTCTTACTTGATTTAATGTTAAATCCACAATTCAGTGGCTTTTCACCATTTATTGGGTTGAAGTATGTTATTTTCACCGGCCTGGACAGTTTTCAGGGTATGCTTTTTGCAGCTCAATCTTCATTTTATGTTCAGCTCTAATGTTACAAGGAGCTATTTAAGAAAAAGCTGTCAAGCACAGTACAATCTGTTTAGTTATACTGATTGGTTGGTATCAGGCCTAAACACTTGAGTTAGTTCAGCCTGGTACCACCCTAGTACTCATATCCATTGCCCAAGATGGTTTTATTTCTCAGCACCTGTGGCTGTTCTAATCTCCACTTATCTGTATAGTTCTGTTCAGTCTACTGTGGCAGCTATGAGGGGATCCATGTTTCTAAAAACTGTAAGCACAACAAAACTAAGAACACTCAGATTCTTACAGAAAGTTTCTATTTTCAAGCAGATCGCTCACATAATTCCAATTAAGAAGTCAAGGATTGCCTGTGCAGTGGAGAACACAAAAGAAATGGTGTAAACTTTAATTCAGATGATTCAAAAGTTTTAGACAAATAAGAGTTTTCTGAGCTGGTAACTGATGCTTCCACAAATAAGGAAATAAATAATTCATTTTGGAAACAAGATTATAAGAGCTTTGTTTCTTTTCCCTCCTAACAAAAAGCATTTCTTAACATTTGCTAAGTCCACTGCCACACCAACAGGGGACACCAATCACAAAGCGTGATATAAATATCCTTGACATCAGTCCTATCAGGAAGGAAAGAAAATATCAAAAGCAGGCAAGAAAACAGACTTTCTTTCTTTAGAGAAACATAATTAAATTGTGGGCACATTTTATATACAAAGGCACTCAGGAGTATTGGAAACCTGCTTTGTTCTCTGACAGTCATAGAACTCCAACAATGTATCTATAAACACCTATTAACATACTAATCTATAAAATTACCTTACTAAAGAAATTTCATTGTAGCAATGAAAGTTGACAGTGAGAAAATTTACTTCAGAACATTCAATATTACCTACAGCAACTTTGTTAAATAAAGCATGTAGGAGGTTTAAGCTGCTATTTATTTTTAAAATAAAATCAAGAACCTAATCTTAGAAACAGGAAAGGGCTACTCATGTAGTGTAAAATCAGAAAGCACAACATACCAACTAAACTTTTTTAAAATATTCTTGTTCTAATTTTGTTTTCCCACCAATATATAATAAGATTTTTGAAAGAAAAAAAAAATCATCATTAAGAGTTCTGGCAAAAACTCTAAATGAAAGATGACCTGTTTTATAAGTAGTTTAGTATCTTATATATACATCTAGATCCAAATATACATCCCAGCAAAAACACTGCAAATGAAACTCACTCGAAAGTTAATTAAGGCTTTTATACACATGGAACTGTTCCTGATTAATTCCACATGGGCCATTCTTAATACAGAAGTGCCTCATTCCATTTTGGTTAAAACAAACTGGTTTGTTCAGAAATTAGTCACTCATAAATGCCATAAATCAGAATAACTCCTACACAGTTTTAATTACTTGTGACCAAATGGGATGAAAAAAAGCCCCAATCAGTAGGCTTTAATTCCCAGATTTAGAGGTCTATCTGTATGGATTTCCTTTTAAGCTCATCTTAAATTAAGAATCTGATAAAAAATAATAATAATTGTACTTTAAAAAATAGATATTAAAAAAACCCCAAAGAAAATATATAATTGTGCAAAGACACACCAGCCTTAAGTTTCTGAAGAATGGCTTTTAGGTTTCAGGCCTTGTAAATGTATCCTTCCTCTCATTTCATAAACGATTTGATCCTCCTTGAGGGTCAGAACTGTTTCACAGACCACAACAGTTGCGTGGCTAAGACCTATCAGAAAAGGAGACACACAGTTTTAGCATTCCTCCTCTTTGTTTCCTTTGATTCAAACATTTTTGAATACTTGAGAAGTTTTTTTGGCTGCCTTTTCAAATGACCAACCACCAAATGATACTGTAATTCTGTGGAGGATAAAAAAGGAAGGAATTGCACTTTTATTTTTATAACCCCTTACCCATTAGCTTTGTGAGAAAGACCTCACAATGATAACCTTTATGAAGTCAATACCCCATGTATTTCTTACATTATTTAAATACATTATTTTTACCTGGTAGAGGGAAGATTGAGAAGGATTTGGAAAATTACTCTCAAGTTAAGTGCCTGCGTTAAGCAGGCAGTAACTTCTAGCATAGTGAGAACAAGCACTGCTACAGACAAAACGTACTCCAGAGCTGCACCAGAATGCTTGGAGCACACTTGCTGTAGTGAGATGCAAATGCAGCAAATTAGCATTGCTGTGAGGCACTGATGGCTGGGGAGTTCTATGGAGCAGCAGTTCTCCCCAGAGGAACAAAGATGGCAAATACCCACTGCTGGTGTTCTTTCTTCATGGTGTCAGCACATAGTACAGATCAAGCAATAAAAGATAAAGGAGCCTGTGACTTTTAGCCATATACGGAAACAGTCCAAAAATGACAAGGATTTGTCCAAGGTTCAAAAAACAAGCAGACATCTGCAGACTATATGTTTTCTTTTTAGGGTTTCTCAGTTTTATACAGTAGTGTTAGAAGTCTGGATATAGGATTGCAGATCACTATTTCAATCATGTTAAATGCCTATGTGATTTTTTATCTGTGGTCAGGAATAATCTTAAAAAGATCAGACCATTTATAACATATACTGTAAATATAATTTTGATTTAGGATTTTTATATAATTTTGATTTAGGATTTATCTTTAGGGTAATAAAAAGTTTTAAAATACCTTTATCTCTCTCTCAGTTCTATCCTTTTCAGAGAATATTTTTTATAAAAATGGAAAATGAGAAAAAACAGATAGCTGGGGTTTATTTAATCAAATATAAAATGAAGTCTGTGAAAAGTTGTTGCTTTTTCAGAAGGAAACAACTGAGGGAAAGATGGGCTAAATCAGGGCCAAAGCAGAGAGCTGAGAGGTGTTTCCAAGCCATGTTTCTGTAAAGGCTGGCAGCCCACTCTACAGTATACAGAAAAGCAACAAAGGGTGCTGCCTTTACTCCTTTTTTTTTTTTTTTTTTTTTTTTTCTATAGCAAATGGAAGAGTAATTGTCAAAAATGGGTTAGAAACTGTTGTAAAAGAGTTGATAATTGTTAAGCATGTACTGTTGGTTTGGTTATGGTAAAAGGATGAAAAGGGTAGTTATGAGAAATACGGTGCTCAACATACCATATCACACCTAAGTGCACCATCCCTCGAGCGAAACGAGCCAGCCCGGACAGAGCTGTAATGGGCCAATCAAGCGCCGTAAACCTTCATGCAAATGAAGGATCAAAAAGAAACCAATCCAAACGCACAAAAAACGGGACAAAAACTGGGTCAGCTTCTGACTCAGTGCTGCTCCACCTGGAACATCGGGGACATAGCCGCTCACGAAAAAGCCCAGCGCCGGCGCTGCGGCATCCTGGACGGGACCGCTCCTGCTGGGCCCGCAGGCCCCGTGCTTTAGGCTTTTTTATGATAATAAATGCTGAAATCACTTTTAGTACGGGGAGCGTGGTCCCGTTTTTAACAGTAATGCTCTGCAAAGAAGTGACCAACATCATACAGTGTTTGTTCTATTTGTCCTGGCTTCTATTCTATTCTTTGAACACAAGACAAGGTGAAACACCCTGAAGGAAGGGACATGGCTCCTGTCATTGCAAGTAATTTGGACTTGTAGCATGGTGAGGGAAGAAAAGTTTTCAGGGCAAGTTTAGAGAAAAGGTAGAAGAACTTCTAACAAACTAACTTTAAAGTTGACAGATATTCAAACTCCCAGTGCAGTGAAAAAACTTTATAGAAACCAGAGATGTGTACAATTTGTTGTAATTCAAAGCAGTCCTGGAAGCATAGGATAGCAAGGAGAAATTGTTCATAAATATATTTTACTTTTATTCTGTCCTAGTGTTGAATGAATGACATGGTTCTAATTATAAGGAGAAAAGCTTAAGCAACCAAGTACTTTTTCCATACAATACCTTTTTTGCCCTGTGGCCCCCAGTGTGAAATGCTCTTGTGCACGGTTTAAGCCCAAGTTCAAAAAGAGACCAGAGAACTTTACACGAAAAATCACTGAGTATCATCAAACACAGCCATGAAAGGGGCTCAGGACATGCTTTGGGGGCTGGCAAGCACAGGAAGCTAAAAGTAAGAAAAACCACTTCACACCTGTCCTGTTTTCACATTCTTTCTCTAGGCGCTCCTGGCTACTCTGAACGAAGACACTGAACTGGAGGAACTTTTTATCTGAATCATGCACAGCTGTCTTTACATATTCCTATGTACCTGTATGAGTCATTCTTGTAGAATGTTTGGATGAAGAATATTACATACCTGTGCAATACACTGAATTTTTGTCATGCTATAGTACAAACTGAAGTGTGAACAAGCTTTGCTACAGTAGTTAAAGTTATTCAGGTTAAATTTAAAGAACTTGTCCGAATTTAAATGCCTAAAGGCTAATCACAATTATTGATAGTGCTAAACATAGCCTTGACAACCTCATACCATGATTTTAACAATGTCCTGACTTAAGTTACAGATAACTCAAGTTACGTATGGTTTAGCTCTTAAGTTTTCACTTAGTTATTGACTGTATGAGTTAAATTTATTATCAGACTAATTAAAGTGTTCTAAAATAATGTAGTTTCTAGAAAAAATAAGCTCCCAAATTCCACTAGTGAAAATGAAATAAATTAATTAATGTTGTAAAAAAATTCCAGTTTTCACCCAAATCAAGGGGGGGGGGAGGGGGGGGAAGTAATTTTATTGGAATATTATGCATGCAGAAATTAATTGTGGTTTTTTTTTTAATAGAAGTTACTTGTGTTACATTAACAGATAGAGACATATAACCAGATATAGAATGACCCTTTCAGGGCTTTGAAGCCTGCTGTGAGATGTATGTGGCACTCTTCAGTATGAAGTAGGAAACTCAGAAAACAGATATTCAAATCCTCCTTGGTTACCCAGCATCTTTTTCTTAGGCAAGCTTGCTGTCTAAAAACTGGGACCTTCTTCTCTTGTTCTTAATCTAATAGCTTGAATATCTCTTCCATATTCTCCTTTACATATTTATGAATCTCCTAAGAGTAGTTAGCTGCTTTAACTTTACAGAAAGAGTCAACATTATTCACAGGAAAAGATCCCAAAATTGCAGAAGAGTTATGAGAAATGCCACAAAAATTCAAATGCTATGTGACAGTCTTGCTACTTTTAGGCCCACTTTTAGGTCTACTTCTTGGAAGATTAAATCTAACCTGACTTTTAAAGCATGTAGTCCTGTGCTCAGGAGTATTAAATTTCAAGATGCAACCACTACTATCTGTAATCAGACTGATAATTTTTCATCACATTTTTTGTAGAATTCTCACCCACTGCAACCTAGCAGATCCCAAGCCAGAGGCTCTCCCTGAATTACTCTGATTTACTAAATTAATTGATTTACCAGTGTCCTAATTAAAGAGGAAAAATGAAACAAAAAAAAATTGTGTATTAAAGTGGTAAGTACTACATGGTGTAGCAGAATATAAAATTTGTTTCTTCTGCTGCTACTTAGTGCATTTAACAAATAAACCTATTGAGCAATAACAATTCTAATAGCTGTATCGATAAAACAAGCTAAGACAATTTCCTACTCCACTTCCTCCACTCCTTTTGAAATCTGTGTATTGGCAGCAGAAAATAAATTACTTTCTCCTTTGTTTTAAGCAACAGATCTTCTCCAATTTTAGAAGCTAACACCAAGTTAAGGAAAACAAGACACAAGCCTGACCCAAACCCGATACAAAAAGCTCGGAACAGCCTCACTTGCTGCCACCCTTAGGGTCAAATATTAATCCATTCTACCAAAGTAAATACTATGTATTATTTTCCCCTCATTGTTGGGTCCATTTTCAAAGTCTCAGCCATTTCAAATAACATCTTATAAAGTATTATATCTTATATCTTTCAAATAAGATCTTATAAAGTATTGTACAGCTTTCATTTAAGTATTGGTATTGGGTATTAGCTGCATGAAAGCCCAGGCATATGCTTACCTTTAGATAATATTGCAACCCCACCAGATTTAGCAAAATCTCTTCTATAGGTAACATAAACACATCTATGTGATCAGGGCTTTGTTATTGCTATTACCTAAACCAGCTCTGGATCCCATGTAATTCCAGTGCAGCAGTTTACTTTGGATTCTTACGATAACATCTGGAAAAGGTAAACACTTGGTAAACTGATTAAAAAACCTAATTATTAGAAGACATAAAATTTGATTGGAAAAACCATTTTACATGTTAAATACACTCCATCAGTTCTGCTTTCTACTTCACTTTTTCATCCTTAACAAGGATCAGTTGTATGTCTTTGCTATATAAAAACAACCAAACTAACAAACCAAATTAAAAACCACAAAAGAAAAAACCCAAACAAACAAACAAAACTCAAAAAAACCCAAACTATAAATTAAACATCATATTAACCTAGCCCAGTCAGAGGTTGGGTTAATTTTGATGAGATGTCCATAGGATTCCAGTTCCAGTTCTCCCTGGAACTTTCTGAAATCATCATCTGTTCTAAACATTTGATACCAGTGGCAAACAGCTATTTAAAACTGATTTCCAAATCCCATCTTATTCCTGTAGAATCAGGAGGCCTTCCAGAAAGGCCTTGGGCCACTGGTGATCAGACAGAAAGCTGGAATTCAGCACAGGTGCTTACAGGCTGGAGACCGAGCTTTCGCCTCAATGTGTGTGAAAGCCTCTTCATTAACACACCATTCCCAAAACTTCCACAAGCGAAGTACAAGCTCTTATCAAAACGGCAGGAGTTGCTGCTGCTGCTATGACATGCATTCAACAACAACTTCCAGTGCAAAAAATGCTACAAATGTTAGTCACAACCTAATTCTCTCCCTCAAAAAGAAATAATAAAAAAAAAAAACCAAACCAAAAAAGACCAAACAAACAAACCAAAAAACCCCCAAAAAACCCAACCAAAAAAAAAACCGGAAAAGCCACAGTATTCTCGATCCTTTGTCTCCTAAAACTCAGACGCCAAGGGACGGACCCCATACGGCAAGAGAGTGGGAGGGCATGACAAGTGCGAAGAGAGGAGGGAGGGTGTGGCCTCTTCTGTTCCATCCCCCAATGGGGCTATTTAAGGAGAACGGGATTACCTTCGACGGGCTTTTATCGACGTCGGGAATTGAGCTTCGCGATCAAGGAAAAGCGGTCGTCTGCGCTTGGTCTTCTTAAAAAAGTTCGTAAGGGTTTGGCTTGAAAATCCTTATTTTTTAAGTGTGTGAGCGCAGCCTCCGCCCAGTGAGTGATGGTGAGTGAACGCCGAAGGGGAGCCACGCTGGGGCAGTGGGATACGGGGCGTTTGAACGCCGAGCCACCGGGAGGGCTTCTGCTGGGTGATGTGCCTTGAGCGGGGACCCCCAGCACGCAGCGAAGCGGAGAGTGGAGTAGTAAATTCTTCAGGTTGTTCTTGGGGTGGGAAACGGGAATGCCCTCAGCTGGAGCAGTGTCCCATTGTAACGCGGTGGCGGGGCTGAACCCCTGAGGGCTACTAGCATTTTTACTGTCTTGAAGGTTTTAACACCTTACGAGGTGAGTGGTTAAGGTGAAGGAGGGAGTAACGCAATTGAAAGGCCGGGGACTTGTGCGGGGGAACCTCTGGCTCGTAGCTGTCGGCGTTACGGTGTGTGGGGGGTGGCTGGGCGTCGGAACGCGCTTCACACTCTCGAGCGGCCATTTTGTGATGGCGCTAAAATAGCGCCGTCCCGCACGGCTGGGTGGGCGCACCTCCGCCTGCCCGTGGCGGTGTAGCCGCTGCGCGTAGGGTCCGGCAGGACCCCTTGTCTGGGGCTTGCGAATAGCTTTCATTGTCCTGAGCACCAGACCTTCCTGTCCACGCCCCGTCGGCACTGGGCAGCCGAGGTGTGAGGTAAAATGGCGGCAGCACCACGAGCGGCGCCTCGCCTGCCCGAGGTCCTACGGCCCCCCTTGCCGGAACAAAGGCCCGGCTTCGTCCGGAGTGCCGCAGGCTCCTCGGCTCGCGCCAGCATGCTGTTTGCGCTTTCTATTTGAGAAACGTGATTTGCGACTGTGGCGCTGACGCTTCATACACTCTACGAGTAAGGTGGTGGTTTTTTTATATGCAGGCGGAGTTGTGCTTAGCGTGCAGCGCTGGGCCGAGGGCTCCACTTAGCGCCCAGCGGGAGGGCTGCGGCGACTGCCGTGTTCTTCCCTCAGGCACCGGCGCTGTCATGGAGACTGCGCTCGGTGTCCGCGCAGGGGGGCTGGGTCACAGGGTTTAAATGTTTCAATTTAAAAAAAAAAAAAAAAACCTAACAAAAAAACCCCCCAAAAAACAAAAGGACTAACTTACTAACTTACTTTAGACAGAGAAGTGACTGAGGCCAGGGCCACACTGAGAAATCACGGGCTTGTGTGAGCAAAAAAAAAAAAAAAGTGAACGTTTTTCTCTCCTGGATAAGCATAAAACTGAGTGATGTTTGTAACACACGCGGGTGGGTAGGTAGGCATTTCCTCCACGTGGCCCAACAATCGTCCTTTTCCACCTTTTCTTTTGCCAAAATTCTTAACTAGTCTCCCGACTACTGGAACGAGGACCTTTATACCAATTTCTTCTTATCAATTTAAACTTCATGTTTGCAGGAATAATAGAGAGCAAACAGATTAAATTTATATTTTGACGAGGAAAAAAAAAACTGTTAATTCTGATAAGCTGAAAAACTGAATAAACCCCAGTATTCGTGACATCTGAAAATTTGGTTTCAGAGCTACTTCATGAGATAAAACAAATTAGACTTCTTTTAGAGTAATTTTAAAGGGATGAGTCACTTCAGCTGATGCTGTAGTTCCAGTATAGACAATCCATCATGGGCAGAATTTCCCACTTCAAAGCTTGAGATGGTTTAGGCTTTGGACACTGATTCAGGAGCAGTTTGATGTCTTTGTGCATCGTGTATGTAGAACAGTCTTTTGTGTAGTGCTATGTTGGCAAAATTATTTGGTAACCTTATTTGAATTGGCAAACATTTTCCATCATAGTACTGAGGACTTGAAAAGTGGCTTCGGAGGGAGATTTTCTTTTTGTTCCAGGAGAATTTTACCACTGTGCATTTTTTGTCTCCTTTTCAAGTTCTAGGAAATACGTGTATTAATAAATCTTATTTTTGATATTGCCCAGCTTTCCAGAATGCCTAAGTAGTCTGTTTATTCTTTCTTCCAGGTACATAATGTGTGAGAGTGTTAAATAAGTAAATTTTCTTTGAAAATTCTGCATCATTAGTGTGAGACACAAACACTGCACTTCCGTGGTGGCCAAGGCTGTGTGTGACAGGTGTACCAGCAGCATCTGTAGTTACCAGCAGTGTCTGTGGTTACCAGCTTCCTTCAGCTGGTTCTGGCTCTTGCTGGGCACCTCTGCTGAGAGCTGCTTCCTGTTTTAGGGCTGCCAGAGAACTTGCACGGTAAAGTGAGCACCACTTCTAGCTTGGTTCACTGACACATCCAGAAAGAAAGAAGTAGAAGCAACAGTTAGGTCAGCTTGAGGAGTTGCCATCTCAGATTTCAGTTCAAATGCCCTTTAGCTGGGTATGCAGCCAAACAAAAGCAGATTACCAGGTGGGTGAAAAACTGCTAATTTCATACTAATTTTCCTGCCAGATTTTTTAGAGTCAGTTTAGTTTGAACTGAGAAGTGTTAGAGCCAGTGAATGGTCCATCTGTGCTATTGAAATTCCTTGTCCACTGCTATATCTATAGGAAAGTGCAGGCATTCTGTTATCTTAAAATGTAATCTGGTTGATTAAGTATTTCTGTGTAAATTTTTTAGGCAGCACATGTGGAGACCCAGCGTTCAAGCAACACAGAGGGCAGTGCCTATTCAGCAGCAGTCACTCAGGGCTATGTTTTACCAGAAGGAAAAATCATGCCCAACACAGTCTTTGTTGGTGGGATTGACTTAAGGGTATGTATACACTTTTAATTGTTTAAAATGGATATAGGGTACATCAGTGGAGAATAAGTGGAAATTTTGCTCCTGTTCTAGTGTGGATTTTTTTACTAGTTTGTGGTGGTTGGGTTCTTTATTTTTTTCTTTGTGTGTGCATTTGCCAATCTAGAAGGTATTGACATGGCATGGGAGAATTCTGGAACATGTCTTGCAAAACTAATCTTTTGTTTTTATGGTGGTAGAAAATGGGTTTTAAAAATTGTACTGTCTGCTTTAAATCAGTTCTAAGCAGTTGAATGTTTTTGAAGATGTTGAAAACCTTGTTGTCTTTTAGATGAATGAAGCAGAAATTCGGAGTGTCTTTGAACAGTATGGTACTGTGAAGGAGGTGAAGGTCATCACCGACAGAAGTGGTGTTTCGAAGGGGTGGGTAGATTATGAGTAGTTTTAAGTTGCTGCTTATGTGAACAACATTCTGTAACAGGTTATATGAACAGATGCTTAGCAACACGCTTGACATGCTTAAGCCTTAATACTAGTTGCAGTTTTCTGTTGTGGTGAGTTAAGTCTGTGAAACCAGAAAATCTATACTGCTCTCTACTAAATCTGTATAATCTTAAAAATAATAGCATTAATTTTCTGATTTTAGCCTTTCTGTTCAGGGAAAAGAAGCTCACTGTCACTCTACCTTTGGAAACAAAGCTTAACTTGTGTGATGCTTACACAGCCAATTCTTTTGTAGGACTCTTCTTCTGCTGGCTAGAGTATTCAAAAATCTGGGGACAGTTCAGGATGATTAAGACAATTAAGATGGCTTATTCAGGGCAGTGACTCTGCCCTCTCCTGACACTTGTGAATAAATTCTAGAGTAAAACAGCCCAAACTTGTTTGGATGAAGACTAAGTAAGTGAACAAAGTTGAAACAAGGGAAATTCCCTTTGAATATATAGAGGAGTTCTGGATTACCGTGGTGAAACCCTTAAATAAGAAGATGAAGGACCTTACCCTGTTGAGTTCTGGGGAAGCCATCCCAGTTTTGAGGTTATCCTTCCTGATGAGAAGGAGACAGGACCCTCTTGAAGTTCCTTCCAGCCCAGTTTTTCTTAGATTCTCTGCTCAGATCCTGGAATGTCACATCTTTTTCTTCAGCATATGTAGCAATGGAAGAGCTGGAAATAAAATTAATTTTCTCTTATCCCTTGCTAGTCTGCAAAGTGAACCCTGCTGTGCAGTTAGCCAGTGTATGTTATAAGTATTGATAATCATTTAACTTATTCCATTAATGGGACACAATTGTTACTATAATGCTCTGAAATTATCTTAAATCGTATAGACCAGATAAACTAGGGAGGCAGTGAAATAAATTGTAAAACCTCTTCAGGAATTGCTTCCCTCTCACTGGTGTTCCTATAATGCCTGCTTTCATCCAGACCTCTGTAGTAAATACAAAATTTAAAGAGAAGTCTGATCTTATTTAAATTTTCAACTTTCTGAGTTGCTACTACTAACAGCAGTACTCATTTTCCGTAGTTAAAATGGAAAATTAGCCCTTATTTCTATTGCATGTTATTCTAAAATCTGGCATTTAGTTTCTTTCATCTGGCTCCATAATAGATACTGCTAGTTACCAGTAAATAAATTTTTAGGCTGAATCATATGCTAATGTCCTAGTTGATAATTTTGATGGGCAATATAATGTATCTGGCACGTTGTTAACTGGTCTTGTTTCAAAGAATTTGGCTAATAATCAGATGAAGCTGATTACTGAGTAGTCTGTTCTTCCTTTTTAGGTATGGATTTGTGTCTTTCCTGGACAATGTGGATGTTCAAAAGATAGTTGAGGTAAGCTCTTTGTCCAAATTACTCTAAGAAATTGAGGTATGAAGGCTAGAGACAAGTTTGTGGAAGCCAAGTTACGTGCCCTGTAGAGTAAGTTAGGACACAAAATATAGGGCTGCCCAAAAGGTGAACTCTCTAAAACGTGTACTGGTGGTTAAAATCTTTATGTATTTGTTTAAATAAGAAGCAAAATTAGTTTTCAGCTGATTAGTTTGTAGCCTGGTGTGGTGAAACATCTCATGTAATTTTGTTTCTGATTGCTCTCATTTATTTATGTGCTTGAAGGCCTTGAGGTGTTCGGCTGCTTGCTTTTGGTAGTGGATGACTGTCGTAGAACCCTTTTGCTTATGGCAAAAATGTAGACATTTGGTTATTGGGATGTCTTGGTTTAAGATCATTAAAGTGAGACACTAAGTAGTCTCTCCTTTAGGTTAACCAATCCCTTTCCACCAATAAGGAGAAACAAATATGGATAGATATAAGTAAAAAAATAACATTTTTCTAATGATGAAGAAAATAGCAACAGGCAAAAAAATAACAGTAATAGTCACTAGTTACAAAGTTGCTGAAATCTCCTGGACTCCCAGGGAACAAAGAGACACTTGAAATGGTGGGGTGACAGCTCCCCAAAGTTGTGGCCTGTGCAGCTGACCAACTGTGTAGTTCCAAAGACAAGGGGGAAATGGTGACAGCCCTCCCCTTCCTTACCTCTTCATTGATGAATGCAGCTGGCACTCTTCAGCAGCTGGTACTTGGTCAAGGGTTAGGACTCTCCGAGGGGTTTGCCTTCCTTGGCAGCAGACAGGCAGGTAAGGCCAGGCAGCTGGGCTGGGGTGGCTCTGCCTTCACTTCTGCAGGGCTGCCCCGTGGTGGCTGCAGACAGGCAGTCCTGGAATTCACCTTGAGCCAGTCCAAGATGCAAGAGAGAAACAAAAGCGGGGGGGAGGGGACCAGAGCAGAGCCTCTGCCTTGAGCAAAGACCATGAGGCAAGAGACAGTGCTCTCTGCCTCAAGCTTCTGAAAGGCTGGGGCACTTGCCCCACTCTTGCCTCATGGTTGTTTTCTGGCTCCCGGTCTTAAGAGACAGTAACAATTTTGGGCACAGATGGATGAGATATAATAACATTTTGGGTTACCTAGGGCATGGGAGTAACAGTATCATGGAAGACAGTATTAATTTTTTACTTACGTCAATACGTTTCTCGGGCAGTATTTGTGCATTTAGATGCACAAGTATTTGTTAAGCCTCCTTGATTGTGTTGTGGCTGTTCCTGTGTGTAGTGTGTCTAGTGCTGGCCAAACACCAGTGCACCCACTAGAACAATTTACTCATTTTCTGCTGCAAGATAAGGAGAAGAGCAAAGCAGGCTCAAAATTTTTAAAGAGTATAAAGAAAACTTTATTAACAGGACTAAAAGAAAAATGGTAAGAAATCAAAATAAACTTTCAGAACACTTTTCCTACCCCCAAGTCCTCTTTCTTTTCCTACTGACAATGTAAAGAGACAAATTAGGTATTTTCAGTCAGTTTACCACTTTTAAAATGTAATCTTCAGTTCATTTAGGGCAAGGAGCCTGTCCTCTCCTGGAATGGAGACCGGGCCTGTGGACGGTCATGTGATCTCTGCTGGGCAGCAGCTGCTCTGACCGTGCTCTCTTTCGGCCCCTGCTGCAGCTAATTCCAGCTGCAGGGCTGCCTCTGTTCTCTGCCCGGTGATTTTTCCGCAGTGCCAGCAGGATGGCTTGGCAGCTCGCAGCCAGAGCGGGGCCAGGCTGTGTGGCGGCAGGATCTCTGCCAACCTGGCTGTGTGGTGGAGCGGGGCCTGGCCCAGCCAGCGTTCAAAGGCCAGAAGAAAGTTTTTCCCAGGCTTTGTTAATTTTAAAATGTGGTTTCACAGAGGCGTGTTCAGCTTTTTTAAAGTGGTTTAGCAGGGTGTCAGTATTTGAAAACAGGCCAGCTGATTGGTTTTATCAGGTCCAAAGAAAGCTGCCAAGGTCCTTACAGAGAATCACTTAGGTACCTGGTGTATTTTTTCCTTAACTGAAAACCAAACTATGTTAAACCATGACACTGTCACCATATAGTTTTCCTCCAGCAAACACAGGACATGAAGGGGTAGAACTGTTACAGACCTTCTGATCTTGGGAGTTTGACATTTAAAATTTCTGATACCATCGCTTATAACCAGATCAGGTACTTGGTTCTGATAGACTTGGCCAGGTCACAAACCACTGACAAAGCTTTTTATTTTCCCTATTTCTCCCCAGCCTGAATACAGTAACTGTGAAAATAACATGTATTGAAATACTTGCCTCTTTGAAGTCTTTACCTCAGAAAGCTCCTGTGTCTCTGGAGGAGGAACAGTCTCTCATTTGCTTCTGAATCTCTTAGATAGGGAAGTAGATCAGAAAGACAAATCCACATAGATGTGCCAGGCACAAATGTAGTGTTCTGTGATGTGCAGATGTGTTTCCTGGCCATCCAGTTCTGTAAGTGGGAAGAGAACATGTTTGAATAAAGTGGAGAGTAATGAAACCCCAGCAGGAGATCCTTGATTCTCACCAGAAGATTTTAAAAGCTTGCTGTTGCTTCATGTCGTATGATAAAAATATACAGTGACTGCTGTACTGAGCAACAGACTTTATCTGAGAACATCTTTTTCTTCTTACTGTGTATTACATTTATTCTGCATCAGTGTGGAATGCTCACTTTGAGGTAACAGTTTCTGTGGAGCGCTCTTGAGTAGTCATTGACATTTGAGCCACGTACAGTACTGTTTTTCTGTGTGAGCTTCTTCAAAACTGGAGCCTGCAGTGTTCCTCTAATATAGTACTTACTGATCTGAGTTTGTATATTAGAGGCATATTGTGAATTTTCTTTTCAGTGCAAATTTCAGTCTGCAGGCAGTACAAATAACCTGCCATCTCAGGAAGAAGCACTTTCAGATAGAACCTGTTGGCTTCTGGAGGGGATTGAAGAAAGGAAGAAACTAACATGGGTGTTGTAGAACTCAAATTTTAGGTTACTGCACTAAATCACTTCAAGCCTTATCTGCATTGAGTGGTCACAGTGTTTTCTGTAAATTTACATGATAAACTAAAATTACTCTTGGTATCTGTGTTCATCTGCCTGTTCAACAATGCCTTGTAGCCTTGTTCTGCCTGACCGTGTTACTCTTCTGCTTTAGGTCTGTAACTGCACTCTGGTCCAGCATGAATCTGTTTGCAGTTCAGAATGGAAAGTTGTCTTTCATTTAGAGGGGAGGTCTGTCTCCTAGGGCTTCTCATTGTTGAGGTGGAAAAGTTAGTTGCATAGTTTTGGGCACAAGAGGATTCCAGCATTAATTAAAAAATGCCCAAAATCAACCAGGACACTTTCCCCTGAAAATAAAAATCAAAAAAGTCCACCTGTCAAACTAGTCAGGATATTGCACCTTTTTTCACCCCGATATATCTGTTGAATCATCTTCTCATACTGATAGAAATTAGAATGAGCAAGATGTTTTAAATCATTATATTTATTCTTATTTTACAGGCAGCAATACAACTGCTGTTGCCTGTTCAAAGCACTTCTTCCTGTAGCAGAAATGGGAGAAAGTTGAAAAACCACATTTTCTTCTGAAGCAGGTGCTTCTGTAGAGTTGCATGTGATAGAGAATCTAGACAGACTGTCTCCATCCAATACTGACTGTAATGCTTGGTACTAAAATTGTGCTAATGGGGCTAAACCAAAAATCTTTGACTAGAAGCCTAAGACTGTGGTCGCTTGCCAATAGTACTCTCACTGAGACAGGAATAGTTAAGACGTGTGTCAGCGGCGGGGCTGACAGTCACTGATACATAGTTGCAAATTCAAGTAGTGCATGTTACTGTTAGGGCAAGTGATACATGATTTTGGTGAGTAGGCAGCTGAGCTGAGGGCACTGCAGGATATCTGTGTTAAAGGCATATGGTCTTGAGAGAGGAGGCTGGAGGCTGTTGAACATTTATGAGAGTTACGTACTGTGGTGTAGAAGCAGAGTCCAGTCTCTTTAGAATCCTACAAACCTCTCACCTTGCTGATTCCCAGCTTACAAAGAATAACCTGTCTTTCAGTCACAAATCAACTTCCATGGTAAAAAGCTGAAACTGGGGCCAGCAATCAGAAAACAACAAAACTCAAGTAAGTATATCTAAGTAAATTTGTTCATATTGCAGGTATTATAATATGTTTTTTTCCTAATTATACATAATTATCCTTGCAAATACTTTTTATCTGATGCAGTATGTATATTTCAGTTAAACCTGGTTTCTGACTTCTGTGACCTCACTTCTATGATATTTTAATAAGAGTGAGGTTGGTATCACAGTACAATACAATTAATATTGAATTAAATTTGAGACTCAAAACCCTTAAGGTTTTTTTCCAGCTTGAATTCAGATTCCTAATTAAATACATGCTATGTCTTAATATTTTTTTTTTATCTGTTTCAAAAGAGGATTCCTGTGTGCATCCCAGACAAATAGTTCTTGGTCCTCCTCCAACACAGTTCCAGAGTGTATGGGGTAATCAGAATATGGAGACATATGTGCAGCCTCCACCTGTCATGAACCCAGTAACACCATATGTTCAGGTAAGACTGCTCCTGACACTAGTTTTGAATCATAATGAAATACTTTTTGAAGGTGCAAGCACGTACAAATTTTGGATCATGGATTGAGAGTCCAATCTGATCTTACCTGCCTGTTTTCGTATTGCCTTCCCCAGTAAGAAGCACCCAACTTCAAACCACTTCAAAGGAATGCCAGCAACCTTGAAAAACTGATTCAGTGCTGTTAACTCATTATAAAACAAGAGGGAGATACCCTTTAAGAATGAGAGCTATTGAAAGTTGAGGGAAGATTGAGTTATTATTGCCTGTCACAGATGCAGTTCACAAATGAAATGTATCCAGATATTTAATGTGTTGCTGTCCTGCTTCAGAATAAACTACGAAATTTAAAACGTATTTTTGTAAACTAAGACTGGGATCAGAAGGTATTTCAGGTACCTTTCTCTTCTAGCCAAACATATCCTTGGTTTTCAACTGCTGTTGTGTTATAAGAGCACTGTTCCAGCATCTGCTGTTAATAGCTGTGCCCAGCACAGTATTCCCTGCAGGACATCACTGTACTGGTACTTCAGATGAACATTCCTTCTGAGGTGTGGGTACAGTGCTTCTGGCTTGGATATGAGTCCTGAACCAGATCAGGCTCTTACTGCATTAGCCTGTATGATGGGGCAGTACTGACTACAGTCTGATCCTGTTTTGTATATCTTAAGCAAAGAGGAAGAGCAAACTTGCAGAAATACTTTCTTGCAAGGCAGAGAGCTTGATAGTCTTCTTGCTGGTTCTCTTTAGTTTATTAATTTAAGAGCATTAATTCTCTTAAAGGCTGGAATGTGCCTTTAACTGTTCCCCAAAGAATCTGAGGATTCATGTTAACAGTGTCAGAATACTTTCAGGAAAGAAATACGAGGAAATTGTCTTAATTACAATATTTAGCTTCCTTTGCCTTCTAGAAACTGATCCTTCAGATTGTACTCCATTATTTCATAGTAGTCAGTCTGCTTCAGATCTGCTTGTCAAAGTTTATGGCATGACTTGCACTTCTGAAATTACTTGAAAGATCAGTTACAAGAAGAAATGGGATTTTTAGATCTATAAGACTTGGAATCTCACTTTATAGATGCTATTAGTGCTTGAAGTGCTGAAGCAAGCCCGGTGAGAAATCTAAGGGTTGCTTTTAAATAGTGAGTGTAGTCTGGACAGGAATTGAAATAACAGTGTAGCTTCTAAAAATGTGCTGCTGGCTAATACCTGTACAAATATCATACTTGTATCTTGCTTCAAACTTGTGGGGTTTTTTTTAAAAAAAAGCTTTCTTTGCAGCCCTATCCATACAGTTCATCACCAGCTGTACTGCTAAAGCAGCAAGTTCCCATAGGCTATCAACCAGCTTACAACTATCAGGTATGTAAAGTTTTAGTAGAAGCAGAAAGGCTGTTGGATACATGACTAAGCTGGAATGAAGTGTTAACTGGAGTCTAATCTCTGTGCTTCTCATTCTTGGAAATCTATTTTCCTTCAGTTCTTCACAGCTACCAAAGCAAAAATAAAATAGTGATGAAAACCACTGAATAACTTAGCACACTCTTCTTTTTATAGTTTCATTACTTGTTTTATTGCAGTATATTTAAGAAAAAACTTTGAAATTAGAGAAAAGTGTGTGAATTGGTACTTGTGGGAGGGAGCTTTGCATTTGTACATGCTGTAGTGTGGGATTCAGAATCTTATCTATTCTGTTTGATGTATGTAAGGGGGATGGGCTCTTGCACTATAAAAATGTAAGAGAAAGTGTTTAGCTGATAGTGGGGTTTGAACTCACAAGTGAAGTGGGTGGCTATGTCCTTTACTGATGCTAAACTAGGAGTAACTGGAAGCAGCTAGAGGCTTGAGATCTGTTTTCAGTGTTGGTATTTGGTTTCCCTTATTTTCCTGATATTTAGAAATAATTATTAATTTTCTTTAATTTGGAGTGAGAAGGCGATAGTTGAATAAAATAAGGTATCTTGCTGGATGTAAGAATATTTATTAACTAATTGTTTTGAGAAAAATCCAAACATGAAATGCTATAAGCAGTGGCTCCTACAGAGCAGTTACTTGTCTGTGTTGGAAATGAATGAGTAAAAGGTGCTTCTTGTCCAATTTCTGTTTAAGGCTCAACCACAGTGGTTTGCTGGGGAGCCAAGAAATTATGTAGTACCTCCAGCTCCGGTAAGTCTACAAAGTTAGACATCTGAAACTGTCTTCTTAATTAGCACATTATTTTTAGAGCTTGATACTTTAAAAAGTCTATTGTCTGGATCTGTGTAATCTGGTCTACAAAAACCTGTAATTGCTGATAAGATTGTGTTCAGAATTTCTACTGATGTAGTGCTTTTTTGAGTTACCTGGTGGAACAGATCTGCCTGTTTTTGGCACTAGAACTACATGTTCTAGTCAGAATTCTGGAATTCTAAATAAAATGGAGTTGGTTTTTCTGGAAAGGTTGAAGGAAAAATAAGTTGACCTAATGCACAATTTTTTTGAAGCTTAAAAAGTCTCCATGTTCTTGGCAAATACTGATGAATTTTTTTGGCTCCTTCCAATAAGTTTTAAAAGTTTTTCCAGGCTGCTACAAACTGTAGATGGTGCTGCTGGCCTCTGAAAAAATTCATTGCTTTCTGTGACTTAATGCAAGTAGTGCCTGTGTGAAAGGGGAAAAAATACTCTGTATTTGTTTACAATGTCAGAATTTAAACTTGCCCCGTGGACATTTTTAGGTATATTTATTGACTACAGTTTTGATTAAGTGTTTAAAAGCTGTAATAAATAATTTTCTTGTGAATGGTGTTCTTTTCCTGAAAGCTGTCACAAGTCATTGAAATATTGATTACACTATTGGCTTGAAATAGTTTTTTTTAATAACATCCATAAATGTGGTACAGCCATAATGTATCACTTTACAATTCAATGGTAGCAGGCCAAAATGTTTTTAGAGTAGGTGTGCATGGGAGTTTCACTGTTAAATGTTACAAGCTTGATTGTAGGAGCAGACACCTGTTCCAGAACTATCTCAGTTAAGCAACTTTAAGTATCATTCTTAACTGTCTTAGTAAAATGGGTCATGACACAGTATTTCCCCTACTCATGAGACTTCAAAACTGTGAAGATAAAGTTGTCACAGTTTACGGATAGATGAGGATCACTGACACCATAACTGTGCATGTTTTTCCAGTGTTACTGAAACATTGTAATACTTAAACTCTATAGATGTATACTTCAGTGAACTATCATGGCTCTGAGGATCCAGTATTTATACAGATGGAATGTGCTGTTCCAGATCTCATGCAGTTGCCTAGCAGCCCACAAAAGGTAAGTGCTTTCTTAAAACTTTAATATTCTTTATGATAAATAACATTCACAGAAATTTGCACATGAGGGTTATGTGGCTTTGTCAAGGGCCTTGGACAGATATCCTAGAAATCAGGGTTATAGTTGCCACGTTCAGCCTGTTGTTAAGTCCCATGTATCTGTACAGCTTCAGAAGTCTCACATTTCCTTGAAACTGTCAGTGCTTGTTTGCAGTGCTGAGGGCTGGAAAAAGTGTGTCTTCTACTTCATTAAGTCTACTGACAAGACTTTGCCTAATCTGTGGAAATTCCAGGGAAAATTACAGGTACTAAAAAAGCAGGTTGGATAGCACTGCCTGCTGTCTTAGGTAGATTTATTTTAAGCTTCAAATATCTGAGTTGGTAACTTTCTCCCTTTCTCACTGTTTTGTGGAAGGTAGCCCCAATTTAGTGAACAGTTGGCTCTGAATTCAGTTTTCTAAAGGAGAAATTTCATTTCTCAGCTGTCAGCCTCATCCACAAGAGAACTGGCGTGTCATTGATTAGAATTGTTATGCTGTAACACTGAAGGGGGATAACGAGTTAGTAATTTTAAGATTTGGGGGGGGTGGACAAAAAAATTACAAGTGTCTCACAAGGCAGTTGAGGAATCCTGATTTCCAAGTAAACCCTGTCACACACTGGCATTGTTAGCTAGTAATGCTCCAACTAAGAAAGTAACTTACATGTGCACCTATAACTGTATTTCAGAAGTGTGTGGACAGGGCCATGCAAACAGTAGTATCCTGTCTGTCTAATCCTGAGAACCAGCTGACAAATGACTTTGTATCACAAGACAGCAGTGTAAAGGTATGCAGTGAAAGTAAAATTATATCCCTGAAACATAGCTGACCTTCAGTGTGTTGACCTACAGGGTACCATAAAGATGAAGCAATTCATATCTGTGAATGACACTTGAATTTTTTCTTCCTTGTACATGCTCTGAGATGTTTGGCTCTCAGTTGCTTAATGGTGGAAAGAAGTGGTGAAATTGGATTCAGTGGGTTTAATCAGGACAGCATGAAAAATTGCTGAACAGTCAACTAATGAACAATTAGAGCATAAGTCTGGCTAGTCATTTCTCAGTGACATGGCTGAAAGCAGTAGATTACTCCCTAGTTTGGACAGAGGATGTTGAGTTTAAACCTTGATAGTCTTTACAGTGAAATAGCTACTGTGGATGGTGGCTAGTTATGCTTTATTTCTGCTTTAACCAACAAATTGTAGTCCAGGTTGGTAGCTGGTTGTAATTTTTTTGCTGTATGTGTTCTGTTTTTGTAGATTTGCAATCTCTGATTACATTGCAAGTCATGTGTAATTTCAGGTTATGAATTTCTAAGACCTTGCTTCCTTTTTGTAAAACAACAGATATGTGAACTAGACAGTTGTACTCTAAAATGAGAATGTAGCAGCTGTGTTTTGTAAGTTTTGGAGAGGGGTGAGTAGAGCACAGGGTGCCTGGAGATAGTTTGCATGAAACTTTGGTTCCTTTATTCTGATTGAGTTTTTTTTCTTGTCCTCTCTTCTATCCCATCCCAGGAGGGTAAGACATTCCACTTCAGAAAAGGAAAGACAGTACACAAAGCCATTTGATCAACAAAGACTTCAGAGTATCTAAATTAATTAACTAGATGGTACTGCAGTTCAATGTAGCAATACAGAATGTAACATTTCTCAGTTACTTCAAGTTATGTTTGTGCTCATGTTCTACCTGTTCTGATACTGTTGTTGCTTGAATAGTTTGAAGTTCAAAGTTGTAAGACTTGATAAACTTCAATGTTACTGTTTGTGTCTTTCCCCTGATAGCTGACTGGAATGTTAAAGAGTTTGTATGTTTCCTTTATGTGGATTTTTCTCTGAGCTTTAAGGTACAGTTTGCATATTACACATTGTTTTTCATTAACACACGGTTTTTCGTTAACTACAATTTGACTCATATTGACCAGTTAACTCCTGCAGTTTAAAAATGGAAGTAGTTATTTGCCCAAGAGAATGTGTTTTAAGACTGAGCTTTTAAATCAGTGCAAAAGATGAGAAGTTGAGCTGAACGCCTGTAAGTCCTGCTTGCCTTTAGATGACATAATCAATGTGATTATGTTCATTGATGACAGTCTCTGTACCTGCAGTCTTGAGCATCACTATTATTTTTGGGTAAGTAATGAAGAGAATCCTAAAATTCCTGTATGTAACTTAAAATGCAAGAATGTTATCTGTATTGGACACTCAGTCAGCCAATACAAGGTTTTTTTACTTGAAAAATCTTAGCAATGCCTGTATTTTAAACTTCTGAGAAAATACTGCACTTATATAAACCTTTGTTATATGATGCAAACTGTTAATCAAAGAATGTGTATGACTGTTTTAATAATCATGTAGATTTTAGATGTGTATTGTGAAACAGTGAAATAAATTTTTACTTTGCTTTGGTTTCCTAAATTTCTGGTGTGACAAATCTAAATAACAGCTTGTTAAAGCTGTTAAAAACTTACTACTCTATGGGAAATTTCCAGTTGCTATAAATCTCTAGTAACAAACTTTCATTTTGTGTAGATGCTAGCTGAAGCTTCAAAAAAATAGAATTGTGTATGTGTTGGGTCCTAGCTTGCCTTTTTTCCCCCTACTCAAACACTTCAGTCTCTCCAGACACTAAAAGAAAAACTATGCCTCTCTTGTTAAGGATATGTGTGTGTATATATATATATAATACATGAGCCTGTTTTGGACTGAATGTCCAGCTTTAAATTTCCAGAACGTTAGAACGTTTAGAGATAGAAATGGCTAGGCAAAGACTTAGCCAGAAATACATGTTAGTGAAATACAGAGAAGGGAACTGGATATGTAAGATACTATGGCTAGAGCAAATGTCCAAGGACTGCTTCTCAGGAGTGTTGTGGATAAAACTGTATTTAAGGAGGGTGGGGGAGAACGATAAATTTTTTTTGAGCCACTTTATGCAGCTTTGTACCAATGTTCTAATAGCATAAATTAACCTGGGAAAAGCAAAGCCCATACCAGTTTCTCTACTCACTGTTTCATGTTACTGAAGATAGTATTGAGTGTGCTCCCATGATACTGATTTGCCATGTTTTTTTCAGACTCCTGTTTTAAAGATTATGGCTTGATTGTGCTTAACTTCTGTGTTAGCAGCTTTTTTGCAATGGTTTTTCCAGTATTGAATCAGGACCCTGTCCTTTCCAACTTTCAGTATCTCAACAAACTGCATGTTGTTGCAAAGCTCTGATGTTAGTTTATTGATAAAAGGTAGTTGTTTCTTTGCAAATGCAGAGTTCTTTCCAACTTGATTTAAGTTGGCTTGGTTGTCCCAGACCTTAATTGTAGGCTTTCTGCTGTATCCCTTAGAAAATACAGAGGCCCCTATGCATAGCTGTTTCATTGAAGAGTCCCACCACCAAAAAAGAGCTTAAACCAGAAGATGCCTACATAGAGTACAGTTTTCTGTTTATTTGATTGAGTGTTATGCACAGGATCATCTGGTGAGCAAGTTGATTGTACAGTGCGCTTGAAATGGTACTAGGTTCTTACAGGCATGCTGAGAGGTTTTATCACAGGGGAATAGCCAAGACTTTACAAATGTATATATTTTTTTTCTTCCATTAGATCATGTTGTGCTGGTTCTGCTAGCTGCTTACCTGTAGAGCAACCCATGCATTTTTAATGTTCTTTTGATCTATAGTACATAACATAAGGTACAACACAAAACCAAAAAGTACATCTCTTTCCTGTTGCATTCAGAAAATTGAGACATCTGTTTAACATTGCTGTGATTGAAGGCATTTCCAAAATTAGTGCATGGTTGGAGCATTTTGCAAATTTGTACCCCTTGTATTCTCAAATCAAGTGGACCATGTTAACTGTGAATTAGCAGGCAGTAGTCAGTCCTTTTGCATCCGCATGTGCTTGCACACAGTGTATGTTCTGTGAGAGACTCAAAAACTTTGGGTGTACTTTAAATATTAAGACAGCTCTTTGTCAAAAGAAACAATTGCGTAGACAAGATAGAAAAATACAATGCTTGCATTTAATTGGTGTTCTAGAGCTATGACACTTGGTTTGTTTTATTTCTTATCTGAAGTACCCCACTTTGCTGTTTGATGACCTTTTCACATCTTTTTAAACCCTGTGCCACCTGACAGAATTATTCTTGGAATGAGACAGCCAGACAGATGGTATTCTTGGATCTCCATTAGATTGTCTGGCACAGATGCTAATTCCCTCTCAAAATGGAAATATTTTTTTCCTTCTAGGTATTTGTGTGCTAAACTGTATTAATCTGAAGGTGATGTGATCCTTTATTGCTACAGAGAAACGAAAGTGTTTTCCCTTTTGTATTTCACAGGGCTTTCTTTTGTATGCCTTACTGAAAGAGATTTTTGAAGTCCTCTAACAGATCTACACTCTATATTCCTTGCAAGAATTACTTTCTAGACCAGTATTTTAGAAGAGATGTAAAATTTAAGAGCTTTAATGTCTGCCAATTTTAATGTTGCTGAGAAAGTTTTAAAATTATTCCAAGCTGTTAAGAAAATTGAGGTTTCTTCAGGTAGAATATGCATCTCAAAAATCCTGAAGTAGCTTTACAACCCAGGATTCTTACTTCCTGCTTCGTTTCTGCTCTAAAATTTGAGCTGAAGCTTGGGAGACAAACTCATATTGTAAGGTTTAGAGAAAAAGGCCTCAGCTGAGTTTAAAAAGACATCTGTATTGTCCCAGTGACTGTTCAAGCTTCAACTAAAGGGTTTGTTTGTGGTTTTTTTTTTATTTGGTGTGGGTTTGGTTTTGTTTTGTTTGGGGTATTTGGGGGTTTTTTCCAAGTAGTATGAATTTGTATAGTGGGTGCTCAAGACAAACATGAAAAAGGATTTCCTACTCCTTCACCTTAAGGTTGTGAGACTGTAGAAAGTATAGAAATGAGGGCAGGATTTATATTTAAAAACATGTTGCTTAGAATATTGATGCTGCTAGTCCAGAAGCAATTACTGTATGGATAGTTTTTCTGATTTTAATTATCTCAAAAATTCTAAATATGTACTCAAAGGTGCATGCTATAGCTAATATATTGCTGATGTGGTGGGATATTAGAAGTACTGTTTATAAGACAGTACTGATGGGTCAGCAGTACTCCTTCTCTTTGGATGTGTGTATCATGCCCTTTAAGCTTCTGTTCACCTTTTTCTGTAAGTAGGTGTCCAAATTTCAGGATATTGTTTAAACTACTTGGTGTTCATACTGGATGACCTTAAAAGATCCCTTTCAACCCAAACTGCTCTATGATTCTGTCAAGGAGTCTGCTTTCCCCTACCCCATCCAGGATCACTCTGGATTTAATTGTTTTAGGCTGTCTTAATAATGGTTTGCTGTGTGGTGCCCTTTTTGTCTGGAACAAACCTAACCAAATCTCTTTTCACCTATTATTTTGTGCTCCTCTATGAAAGACTCTTCAATGAACTTTTAAACTTCTTGTAAAGTCTTCCTAGAACAATTTAGAATTAAACCCACCAATTTAAATAGAGGTTGTCTTCTTTTCCTAGGAAAGAATTTATGCTTACAACTGTAAATTAATTCGTGCATCTTTTCATGGGATGGCTTGAGTTGGAAGGGACCTCTAAAGATCATTTAATTAACTCCCCTGCAATGAGCAGGGACTTATCCAACTAGGTCAAGTAATTCAGAGCCCTCTCCACTCTCACCATAAATGTTCCCAGGGATGGGACATCACCATTCCTGGATGACCTATTCTGGTGTCTTGTAGACCTCACAGAAATGTCTTCATTCTGTCTGGTATAAATCTGCTGTCTTAGTTTAATGCCATAACTCCTTAACTTACTAAAATGTCTCAGTCTTTCTTACACGTTCCCTTTAGTGGTGAAAGGCCCCAGTGTTGTCTCCCTGAAGCTTCTCTTTCCAGGGTGAGCAATCCTAGCTGTCTTCACAGCAGAGTTGCTCCAGCCCTCTGATCATCTTTATGGCCCTTCTCTGGACCTGCTCCAACAGGTCCTGTGCTCAGTACTCCAGGTGGATGCAGTACTCCAGGTGGTTTCACCAGAATGGCAGAATTACTTTGCTTGGGGGAAAAGGGGACAAACAACCAACCCAGTGTTTTGACCTGTAGCAGTTAATAGGGTCATGCGCTGCCGAGTTGTGCAACCATCCAGTTCTTAGCATAAGTAGATTTTACTATTCCTGAGTGTAAGGAAGCAGTTAAGTTATTAAAATGGGATTAGTGGCTCCTATATATCACAAAAAAAGATAAATAATGCCTTTTATAAAACATGTAAAGAGGATCCTACATGCATACAGTGAAGTAATCATGTAGAAATGTGTTCTGAGCACACACACTTCAATTTCTAGCTTTTAGGAGGACAGTGAGGCAGGGAATTAGAATATGAATTTGTCAGAGGCCATACACTTAGTCAGAATCATTTAGGTTGGAGAGGATGTTTGAGATCGTTGAGTTCAGTCTGTTAATCTAACACTGCTGAGTCCAACAGTTTCCCCAAGTGCCACACCTCAATACCTCTAGGAATAGTGACTGCTTTTTTGGGCAGCCTGCTCCGACACTTAACAGCTCTTCTTTGTGAGGAAATTTGTTACTGAATGTCAAAGGTGACCCTCCCTTGGCAAGATATGAGGCCCATTTCTTCTTGTCCTGTTACTTGGGAGAAGAGGCAGACCCCCAGCCTCCTGTGTTGAGAGATAAGGTCTTCTCCTTTTCTGAAGGCTAAACAGCCCCAGTTTCCTCAGCTGTTCCTCATCAGATTTGTGCTTCAGATTCCTTACCAGCTTTCTTGCCTTTCTGTGGACATGCTGTGGTGCTTCATTTTTCTTCTAGTGAGGAGTCCAAAAGAACACTGTATTCAAGATGTGGCCTTGCCAGAGTCCAGTACAGGGAGACAATTGCTTCCTGGATCTGGCTATCATATTTTGTGATACAAGCCAGGGTGCAGTTGGCCACCTGGGAGCACTGTAGGCTCATGTTCAGGCTGTCCTGTCCCACGCAGGGCCTAGCAGCTGTTTTGGGACTGCTGTGCACCCGGGGAGTCTGACTAATTTAAACAAAGCATTATGAAGCTCTGTGGTGGGTGTTGATGCAATGTGATTTCTGCCTAGTGCCCTGAATGTCCAAGTGGAGAAATTCAATGAAGTGCAGTAGATGGTGGGAGTGACTTAGGATACTCTTTAAGAAGAGACTGTTTGCTGATGGTGCTCAGCTGTAGAGGTTGCAGCTCCCTGTGGTCCCACCTGATGCCCTTACAGGTAACTGAACTGGCCCCGTTGGTGTGTCTTGTTCAGTGTGGTGTCCATGCAGCTGTAGCCTCTGTGACTCTGAGCCCCAGGGGCATCTTGGGCTAGAGATGACCAGCACCAGGGCTTGCCCAGGTGGTCCTTTTCTGCCAGCACAGTTTTCAAGGTACTCTTCAACAAGCCTGTAGTGTTTCATGCAGTTGTTGTGACTCAAGTGCAGGACCTGGCACTTGGTCTTGTTGAGTCTCCTAAAATTGGCTCATCGATCCAGCCTGTCCAGGTCCCTGTGCAGACCTACTTCCTGCCCTCCTGCAGATTAACACTCCTGCCCAAATTCATGTGTTCCACAACCCAGGGAGTGTACACTTGATCTTGTCCAAATCATTGATAAAGACACTAAAGAGGATTGGTCTGAATACTGAGCACTTGGGACCCCCATTAGTGACCATCTAGATTCAAGTCCTGTTTGCCAGTATTCTCTGGGCCTGGTAATCTTGAAGATTTTTACCTAGCAAAGCATCCACTTCTCCAACCCATGAGCAGCTGGTTTGCCCAGGAGAATGCAGGGGAGAACTATCAAAAGCTCTGCTAAAGTTTACTAAAGTCAGGGGGCTGGGTACCCCAAGAACAACTGGTGGAAATCTGAAGGTAGCCTATTAACTTACTGGGGGAGACCCAGCTTGTTTTACAGTGCCTCATGGAACTGAGCAGCTCACATGTGATTTTCAGGTAGGTTTCAAGTCTGCTGCAGGTGATGTTTTCATTACAGCCTTCAGAGGGGTTTTCACATCCAGGCCTACATAACAGACTCGGGCTGTAACTATGAAATGCCAAAGAGCAATTACACTGAAAACATCACTAATCAAGATATGTGCTTACAGCATATAGACAAAAAGCTTACAGTGTGAATAAGATTTCCTTTAATGTTGTTTATTAAATTTATTTTGAACAATTGTGCAGAATTGATTTGCCTAGAATTTGGCGGGGGGGGGGGGGGGGGGGGAAAAGAAAGGGCATTGTGTTGAAAGACAGGGCACTTCCCAAAGTAGGTATTTTCCTTTCTGTTAGATGTTTCAATTGTGCAGATAAAAATTACCAATATAGCACTAATGTTAGAAATGTTAACTGAGGTTGCTTGCTTGGTACTCCTGGTTTTACTAGAGAAAAAACTTTGTACTCCTTACTTTCACTAGAGTAGAGATCTTTATACATAATTAAGCAACCTATTTACTGAATCTCTTCTAGAGAAGAGTGTTGCAGTGATGGGCTGTGGTTTAACCCCAGCTAGCAACCAAGTACCACACTGCTGCTTGCTCTCTAGTCGGATCAGGGAGATAATTATTAGAATGGTAGCTAGAAAATTTGTGGGTTGAGGTAAAGGCCTTTGTAATAGAAAAAGCAAAAGCCTCATACACAGGCAAAACAGAACAAGGAATTAATTCACTTCTTCCCATGAGCAGGGAGGTGTTCAGCTATTTCCAGGCCAACAGGGGCCCATCATATGTAACAGCAACTAGGGAATATAAATGCCATCACTCCAAGCGTCCCCCACTTTTCCTTCACCCCACTTTATAAACTCAGCATGAAGTCCTGTGGTCTGGACCATCCCTTTGGTCAGTTGGGGTCACATGTCCCCACTGTCTCCTTCCAGTTTCCCATGCACACTGAGTCTCTTTGCTGGCATGGCAATACAAGAAGTAGACAAGGCCTTGGCTCAGTGTAAGCACTGCTCAGCAATAACATCTCTGCATTTCCAGCACACTGTTCAGCACAAAACCAAAACATCCTCATGCTAGCCATTGTGCAGAAAACTAACTACACACAGGTCTTTGCTGGTAAGGCACTTCCTGTAAATGCTGGATTCCATGTGTTTTTGACAGTGAAGTAAGTGTGTGATCTTTCTATTTGTTACAGTATTTATAAAACTGAAATTGCCAGTTCTGCTTATCTCAGTGTTGTATTAGTTATTCCCTGACTTAGAGAAAGACAGACTCTGAAAGTGCATGTTTTCTTAGGGAATCTGTGATAGTTTCATGAATTAAAAGTGCAATTGTGTTAACAGGTTTTTAAATGTAGATTTTTCAAAGTAAGATAAAAATGATCAATAGTGGTGAAGTTTCCAAAACAGCATTTTAGTGCTGTGTTGCCCATTAGTAGATTATGAAGTCTGGGCTGATGAGCTTTGTTCTGCTGTGGTTTCCTGAACTCAGAAAGGTGTGCAGCAAACCTCAGAATGCCAGGCTCTAGAAGATGGGCAGCTGCTGTGCTGTGTGACAGCTCACACCAAAGCCTGATTTTTGCACTGAGACAGTACTAAATGTGGCTGCTGGGCTGAAGGAAGCCTGGAAAGGGATTTTTCTTACTTCCCATGCTATATGTAACTTGATTGTATCTCTTCAGCTTTTAAAAACAGTATTTTAGGCACTTGATTCCATGAAGAAATACCCGTAAGAGGTTCAGGAGCCTTGAGCTCCTGGTGAGTCAGTAGATTGAAATAAAAAATCCTGGAACTGACACTTCAGCAAGTCCTTCTGTGTCCAGGGAAAAGAACATCATCTGTGTTCCTGTGTAAATTCAGGGCCACTGAAGAAGCATTTCATGTTCATTTCCATTTCCCTTAGCTTGGTGGGGAATTGAAGCACATCAAGTTCTGAAAGGGCTCATGCTTTTTCAAACTCATAAGCAGGCATTAAAGTCAGGCTGGCAATAACTGCAAGCAAGAGCTCCTCCAGGCAAGTGAGGTTTGGTTAAAATAGTGAGCAGTAGACTGTACTCATTCTTTAAAATAAGCTTTAAAACTGCTCTTTCAAAGAGCATTCTCAAATAAATGAGACTGAAATATTTTTGCATTTTAAGAATTGACTTCAGCCTTTAGTCCTTGACTGTTTGATCCATTTTTGAGAAACTATGCATGAATATAACATAGATCAGTACGGTGACTGAGCTGAGTGCAGATGAAGGTGTAGGAATTCTTAAAAGCTAAAGATACATGAGGAGTTCACTTTTTGTATTATTTCTTGTTCACATTCTGCTTTGTAATACTTCAGTGTGATCTGTCTGGCTTACGTCTGGTTTATAACCATCTCGGTTCTATTTCTGCCTGTTAATCTTCACACTGTGGTGGACCCAGCTGGGCAGTCCATCATGTACGCAGAATGGTACCAGTTGCCATGACAGCATATAGCTACCTACTGCTGGCAGAATAATAGCCGTGTGACTTCTTTGGGAAGTGTCACCATGTCATTTAGTCGTCAGCCAGCAGGTGGGGCATTGAGCTAACAGAAACCTGCCAAATACTGTAATTTATAAAACCTTTCTCTTGGGGAACACCCCAGTTTGTCCTTTTTACAATAAAAGCTGTCTATTGCAGAATGTAGTGATTCTTATTGTGGGCTAATTAATTTTTTGTTAAAAAATATAGCCCTAAGAAATGCAATGAGAAGGCTTTGTAGATTGCCAAAAACTGTGTTATGAATTGTAGTGGGCTTGGAAGAAAGGTGGGGTTTGTGAGCAGGTTTGACACTAGTTCCAAGTATATCATCAGGACAGAGCTGGGCATTCCATAGGGAAGTTTGAAACACTGATGTATTCCTTAGCTGAAAAAATCAGCTCATTCGTAACTCTTTTCACTTCCTTTCTTTATTGTACAGTGCTTGCAATTCAAATCCTTAAATGAACTCAACAGTATTTCAAAGGATTATAAGTCAGAAAAGGTCTTGGTTTTCCTTTCAGCTTTCAGGTAAGTATAGTTTATTCTAAAATCTCAAGAATCTGACAAATAGAACACAACAAAAAGAAAAGCCTGTAGAGATACCCAAACTCAATATATTTTGAATCTACTTATTTATCCACCTTCATTGTTCCCTTTTTTACAAAGGTGGTGTTGAAATGAGTAAGAACACGGACCACTTCTTTAAACTGGATACTCAGTCTCTCTGTTCTTGTAAATGGAACACAGTAATTGCCAGTGGGTGGCAACTCAGATACGTGGTTTGCACTTTCTACCAGTGCTTGGTGTTACCTGTTGTTTTCAGTGTTTCCTAGGACCAGATCCCTCTAGGTTGGTTGGAAAAAGGGAAGCAGTTATCTGGCAGAAATTGTGGATAACTTAATTTTCAGTTGCTATGTCTGCTTCCCCATGGGAACTATGAGCTCTATGAAATGTTTGCTTTCTTGGATGACATTTTCCAATATAAATGACACTTTATGATAGGGTATTATGAAGCCAACAGTGAACAGAGTAAGAAAAAAAGAGTTAGAGTTTACTTACATATTTGCTTACCTTATTAAAGAAACACCACTAAAGAAGTGAAAAAATAATAAAATATTATTTTGCTGAGTTTCTACATTTGATAGAGGCTCTTAAATAGTTTTAGTTAAGAACTACTGTGTGTGTCTAGATCAATGTTTTTCTAGTTCAGTATTGTATGTCATTGCCATTATTGGAAACCTGTCTGTAAATGGAAGAGTAAAAAGGAAAAAAAATAGATCCTTGAGAACATGGCTCAGCTTCTAGTAGCTTGTGTCTGAGGTTTTCATCTTGTCTTTTATTCTTCCTTTTGGTATATACTGAAGAGAGTAGCAAGGCAGGCTGTACTAAAATATTTTGCCACAATGTCATAAAATGCAGTTATAAATAAAAATAGTAATATTTGCTGCATAAGTGCAATGTGTTTTCATCCTTGCCTTTAAGACTTAGTAATGTTTTAACCTAAATAACAATCCATTAAATTGTAACAAGCCTGTTACTTTAAAAAAATTCAAAAGATGAAGCCAATTTCTTTCATAGACTGTTAGGATTCTTTGACAGATTTTTTTGCCATACTCAATGTTCTGAAAAGAGTTTGAATTCTGTACAGAAAAACCCAATCCTGTGATGGAACTGCCTAAATAAAAGGCAGTTGCTAGTAATATTATGTATTTACACCTGCAGGTCTCCAGAAGTACTCTTTGTTTGTTGTGAATATTGCAGTTTCAAGTTCTGTGTACATGTTGCCTAAGCACCCAAAAATATCCTCTATGCAGAATTAGAAGCAGCTCCTTAGGCCACAGGACAAGTTACGTCAGGAAGGTTCTAGTGTATCTCATGAAGTATTGCCTGAATAAAGTTTTTAACAAATGTAGGGGACATTTGTAGGGGACATGATAACTCTGATTGTGTCCTGATGCTTTGAGTTTTGGTGCCTGATCCTGTTACAAGCTACCAGAGTGGTTCTCAATCCAAGTTGCAGGGGTCTGTGTTTGGTAAGAGGTGATGCATTACCTCAAACCAGCCTGCTTGGCTTTTGATGTGCAGCTTCAGAAACTATGAAATTCGTGCTTCTGTGTTTGTTCCCTCACATATGTATAAGCTAAGGATGAAACAGAATCGTGTTGTAGTACTGTTAGTTATTCTGGAAAGAATGCTTTTCAGTTGCAAAGCAGATGTCTCATGCTTAATTGGAAACAGAATTCTATCTTAGGTTAAGGACAAGGGCAGTTAAGGAAATTGGTCAGTTAAGTGCCCCTGGCAAGGCTGTGTGGGGAAAAAGACAGAATCTGTCTTTCCTCATACAACAGCAAGGTTTATTTCACTTTTGTCTGAATTAAGTAACATAGAGAATTAAACTTCCATTTCTCTGACCTGTTAGGAAATGGAAGTTTCCTAACTTGATTTTTTGATATTACATTTAAGAAATCTTATTAACTATTCTTTCAACCTTTGTGCTGCACTTCATACCTAGTGACAAGAGAACGTGGAGCTGGTGGGGAAAATGCATTGCTGCAACCAATCACAAATGCCACTAGTGTTTTCTTACTGTATTTTTCACCTGTCACAACAGGGTTATAGTATAACTGTGGTTATAGTATAAGGTTATACTATACTATAGTATAAGGTTATACTTATATTATAACTTATACTATACTTATAACTGTGAAGTCAAGGATGAAACTTAATGGTTTTGTTTTTCACTGTTCCCCAAGTGCACTGTGTGGCAAAGCAAGGTTTCTGAAGACTTGCAGCACATTTTTTCACATTACCATTCCAGAAAACTAAAATAGTGCCAGAAATACCAACCTTTGCAGTTACAGAAAGTTAGTCAAGTAAAATATTTGTTTATTAGTACAAGTGCACAGGTTTGTTTGTGTGCTAATAAATAGAGTCCACATTTGTCTTGTTTGAGTGCTACTCACTTTGTTAATTCATCATGTGCTCAAGCAACTTCTTTTCATCACCACTGGCTTTCTGTCTTTGGTGTCAGAAAGTTCTGCATGCTGAAATTACTTTCTTAATGGAACTGCCTAGATTATTATGATTTTACAGTTTTCAAAATCTGGAAGTAATCCATAGGTACCCTGCTTATGATTTTCTTTTGATAGTTTAGTCTCTTTGGAGCAGGCTTTTCTGTCTGCACTTTCTATTCCAAATCTAGTTGGATTTGGAATAGAAAGTGCTCTTTGGTACTTATTATTACACTGCTTCTTAGGAGTCTGGGTTAGATTGTGGTCCTTGTTCATATTCTGTCTTGGCAAACTTTATCTTATTAGCTATACCTGATCTACTTACACAAAGAGATGTGGAAAGATTTTATTCTGGAGGGTGAAGCACTGTTCAAATAACTTTTGGTCTGAGAAGTTTAAAGAGAACTTAGAGGTAAGGTAGTTGAAGCCACAGTAATACTTCTGGTGTATGAAACAATGCACTAAGAATACACAGTTCATGTGCAACTTCCGTGAGATCCTAAGTTTGCAGAAGGGATTAATTCATGATAACTTAATTTTTCATTCATTTTTCAGATTGTTTCATTAAGTAATAATGAATGTATCTCTGTAGAGTTTATTCAGATGGTAATGAAGCAAACTCTTCCCACAAGTTATTACCAATCAGGCTAGAATCAAGTGTTCAGAACTATAGGATAGTGACCCACTCTTGTGTTTTGCCTTGTTTAGTCACTGTTTGTGCCACTGGAACAGCTGGGCTACTGCAAATACCCATCTACAACTTCCTCAGGAAGGAAAGTGGAGATGCAGGCACTGATTTCTTTTCTCTGATGACAGTGACAGGACCTGAGGGAATGGCATGAGGCTTTAGGTTGGAAAAGGTTATTCACTCAAAGGATGATTAGGCACTGAAACAGGCTTCCCAGAGATGTGGTCACAGCACCAAGCCTTGTCTGAGTTCAAGAAGTTTTGACAACACCCTTGAGCACATGGTATGATTGTTGGGCCTGTCCTGTGCAGGGCCAGGAGCTGGACTTTGATGACCCTAGTGGGTTCCTTCTAACTCGGGATGTTCTATGATTCTATGAAATTCATGGAATACTACTTTTCTGGGGCATATCTTACCTATTAATTTACTAGAAAGGTAATAGACTATTTAACACTTAGTAAAAATTGCATGAATTTTTGCATTATTTAAAGTGCCTGGTTGTCTAGGCCTTTTTCATATTAGTGAAATCTCTCAAATGAGAATCTCAGCTGACCTCATTAATACAGTTGGGCACCAGGTATCGGGTAGCTGGAAATTTACAACTTGGGAAATTCTAAGAATTTCTTTCCTTTATATGCGATTTAGCTTAATTCAATGGAAGAAGAGAAAAATGCAGTGGTTTGTTCATAGTGCTCTGTTAAACTACTGGAATGTTCAGAAACAGAAATATCTATGAGTATGTATCTAACTCATACAGTTAGAGTGTATATATATATATATATTTAAGTCATTAGTTAGAGTATCTAACTCCTTAGTGATGGTATTAAGTAGTGCTTAATCTGGATATCCATAGAAAGGAAAAGGCACATACTCTAGCTCCTTCAGTAGTATAGTGCTTCTTGTTAGCACAAGTCTTAGCCTTCTGCACTGGCTTGTACCTAGCTATCCTTTTATAGAAGGCTTTCACTTGCAGGTTTTTGGAGCGCCTGTGCAAGAGAACCAGCTTGTGTTCTGCAGTCTGAACAGGTCATAGCTTCTCTCATGCTTCTTAGAGTGGCCCTTCTGACAAGGAAAATTTGGCCACTGTTCTCACTGCATTGAGCAGGGGCAGCTTTAGTGCCAACTTGATAAAGCAATAAATCTCTTTCTCTCTGGACAATAGTCTTCTATATGCAGCCATCTGGGGGCATATCTCTCCTGTTTCTGAATGCCTGGATTTAATAAAAATTATTAATTAGATGAGAATGTGAAATCTGTGTTGTCTGTCAGATGTGTACTAAAACATTCAAGAAAGGCAGAATAAATAGAGATTAATTAAATAAATTGTCAGAAGTTCTTAAATGTAGCCACTATTTTCCTCTTGTTCCTACAGAGGCATATCTTGTCAGTAATGATCATGTGAAAAATTACATCCACACGATGTTATATAACTATGCATAGTCTTCAGAAATTTATGTCCATAAATGCGTTTTAGGTTTCAAGACTATAGAAAGCAGCTTTCAGGAAGAGCTTCCAAGCAAAAAAACAGATTATTAATTAAATCTAGCCTCTGCAGCTCCATAATAGTTGCTTTCAAATGAACAATAGAAGCACTTTAATAATAATAAATTTTTTTAAAAAAATGCCCTGTGCCAGTAAAATGCTGTAGTGGTAGAACTAATGTTCAAGTTGTCTCCTTGGGAAATAAAATGTGAGGTATTTTCAATAACTAATTGAGCTAAAATTGTGAGCCAGTCTGAGTTGTAAACTGCCTCCCTGCTCTGGAATCCTGGAAAGTCAAAAATAGCTGCTGCTTCTGAGCAAGGGTCAGATTGTGTGCTGCTGCTGGGACAGAAAGGGTTACACCACCATCACCATTAGCAGCTGGAGGCTGGTCTGATTCTCTCTTCAGCAGCAGTATAGATATGACTTCTCCAGAGTTTTCTAATCTGTACCACTTCTTCTGGGAAGACCAGGAAGCAGTTTTCCTGGTATTTCTGAGAAGTTATGGCTTAGTTCTGAATAACACCCAATGGCATTACTTCTTTGCCATAAGAAAAGAGTTAATCAAAACCTGAAATTTTAAATTTCCACTCAAGTTTATAATCACCTCTGTGTCTGGAGTGCTTCAGTCTGTGGAAGACTCAAATGTTGGAAGCTACAAGACATTCAAGATCTTGCAAGTGCAAGAATCTTGGAAAAACAAACTGGAACCAGACACAGGCCAGACAGTTACAGAGCCTTTCCTGGAGCTACCAGGTGGCAGCTTGCTTGGCACTAAGGAATTGTGCAATGCTGAAGGAATGCTTTTCCCTACCAATTACACCAATTCGTACCAATTGAGGAGGAAATGCAAATGAGTACAAGGGAATGATATATTTAGCATTGGTAAGACAGAGGCACTTTCTACTACAGGACTACAGGACCCAAATAGAAACTAGAAATCAAAAATGTGTTTTTTCATCAAATAAGGAAAAAAGTCTGATCATTGAGTAATTAAGATGTTTCATAGCAGTTTGCACTGATGATTTGAAACTAACAGTAACAATAAATGAGGAAAATACGTTAAATGTCTTGTCTACCTCAAATGGAGCCTAGTTTTTCTGATTTTGCATTTTCTTTCATATTTTATCTTGTTAATAAAAAATTCAATAGATCCTAAACTTGATTTTGCAGAGTGGTAGACGTAAAACTAATTTTCTTTATTGATATTTTGGTATCTCTTTCTGATTAACAGAAATCGGTCAGAAGTAACTTAAATTTTGCCATATCCTGTTCAATGTGATGATGCAGGTGTCTGTTGCTTTTTGACAGAGAAAATAAATTTTATTCTAAATGAGCTTTAAGTCTTTTTCACACAAGTGTGAAAACTAGAAAAATGGGATGTGGTTACTTTGAATGCTGGAGTCTAAGTTTCTAGTAAAAATAACAGGAACTGGCATTGCATTGAGTGTCATAAAAAAAAAATAAAAAATTTACTTAGACCAGTGTGGATCTTTCCCAATTAGTTGCTCAAATAGTGCTTGGAGTAGTGAAGTAAGGAGTTTCCTAGTGGCATAACTAGAAACACCTTGCACAAGACAGAAATGCTGTGCATGTGTTTTCATGCCGCTTTTCACTATATGTAATCATCTCTGCCTCGGCCAAAATAAACACAGACATTTGGCCAAGCAGAATTCTTAAATACCCCACCAGTAGCAATTTACACCTATGCTGAACTTGCCTTACTCAGCTGCACCCAGGACTACAAAGTGCAAATAGAAAACGTGATCACTCCTGCTTGTGGTACAGGAGATTGTAGAGCTCTGCACTGCTAAATATGTGGATTTACCAGAGAGATTACACTGACTAGACACAGAAATAAAACATTTTAAAGCTCTTAACTCCCAGGGCAAACTAATATTCCCTAATGGAGTGTCTAGGGGCAACATCTTACTGTTGATTAAAGCAATAAGGTCCTTCAAATGTTTATAGTTAAATGGTTGTTAGAGTAGTATTTTATACTTAATTAAGTAAATCGCTACTGTTTTGCAGTAGTTTATTGCTCTGCAGGGAGATGTGTGTATGTGTATATATATATAAAATTTTTTTTTTTTCACCACAACTCTGAAATGTCTAGGATGCTTGTTCAGGATTTTTTCAAGTTGATCAGATTTGTCATGGAAAGACTGTTGGCTGTTTTTGGAGTACCACATGAAATACCTATTGCAGATTAAGTTCTAGATTGTATCTTAACAAGTCTTTATCAAAATGTCTTGTAAAGAGGCAAATAACCCCAAAATACGTCAAAAGTGTATACTTTAAAAAAATATTTGAACACTAGCAAGCCAGAATTGAATTCTGAAATTCTCACAGTGGAAATCTAAAAAGAATAGTTTAGATGTACATCATCTTTTTAGATTTTATGCTATGTTTCAGCTTGCATGAATTACATAATTTCAATATTAGGACACCTAAATAGGTGATAATAGAGGTATCCTGTTCAGGTAATCAATGTGCTGCTTCTCTAATCTGCTTTTGTAGTCAGAGGAAAACATGTTAGCATCAAAACTCCCATGGAACCAACTTTCAATTCCAATTTTTCTCTACTGAAAAGTGCGGGACTGCCCTAATGGGCCATGTATGTAAGGCTGGAGTAGAGGAATTCCAGGCTGAAATGGTGCATCAAAACACCTCATATGTGATGGCTGTAAGTTCACAGTCATGTCTGATTACATGACTATGATGTGGGCAGTGGAAAAAATGGTTGGTAGTGCCTAGGTTTGTGCTTTGTGACCTGTTAGAAACACTACATTTGAAACACTTTCCATCTGTACAGGACTGCTACTTCATAACAATCTACAGACATCTGAGAATGTTGGTTTTCTAGTTTCCTCTATGTATCCAAGAAGATTCTGCACCAACAAAAGTCTTCAGTGTTGTTGGACATTCTTTCAATTCAATCCCCAAGTGTACGATCTGCAATTTCTACGCTGTTGGCATGGTCTGGTGCCTAGGATGCTCCTTCTGGAGCCGTCTCTGACCTCATGTGTTTACAATACAGGGAAAGCTGCACTTTCACTTCTCTACACACTTAGCAATCCTTCCCCATATGCTTTAACAGTAGTATTAGAAAAACAGCTCAATTACATGGCACCCTGATGTGACTGCATGCTGCTTTCTCACGTGGTTGGAAAGCCAGAGAAACTAATAAGTGGAGGAAAAATGATAGAGGGCAAGGAAGGAGGAAAACCTGTATGTATAATTAAAAGAAATGAAGAGGATAAAACCAAAACACACAGAAGGAAATAGAAAAAAGAGATGAGTGAAGTTCCCAGACAAAATGCATTGCTAGTGTTTGTGTCATAGTTTAGTGCTGGTAAACTAACTTGATTTCTTAATTTCTTATGTGTTGATGTTACACTTTTGGCTACTGACTACTTGCTAATGGTGCTGGTTGTGCTTTAAGAGGACTTGAGGCCATTGAAGAAATTTTTTTGTTCCCTGATGGCACTTGAGGGAAAAATGGAGGGAGTACTTTCAAATAGATGTCATCCATCACTGTATCAGCATTTAATAGAGAAATATTCTGCACTTAGGAAGGAATTAATGTGCCAATGTAGTGACTTCTTTATATACTTTTACATAATTTAATTTTGTTTATGCACCTACACAGTAGGGAGAGATTCTCAAGTGGACCAGGTGTAGCAAATGTATTTGTACCTGCTGTGCACAAGGACTTCAAGTAGTTTCCATACTACTCAAGGGTGTTTTAGGAGATGTTGAACAGGTTTTTGGCCTAATAAGGGAAAGTACAATGAAGGTGGTGCACAAAGTCCCAGACTTGGTTCATAGGCATAACATTTGGGATGGATACATGTTTTTCTGGAGAGACAACTCTCTGTAAAACAAGCAGCTGGAGTGTATGGAGCTCTTGGAATGACAATGAGACTGGCTAAAGAGAACACTAAAGATCAGAGGGTGATAGTGGTGGATTACAGGCCAGCTACTCTCAATGAAAGTTGATTAAAATAGCAACTCTGTGACATCTATGGGTCACAGATCCTGATTCTTGGGGAGGAGTGAAGCTTCCTGCCAGTCGGATGAGTAACATGGTGGGATGGAAACAATCCAGCAAACTTCAGAGAGCTTTCCTGTAGATATCCTGGGTGTTGCACTAATGGATGTCCAGTACCAATGAAAAATTGTCTAGGAATGTGGAAATGGCAACTCTGGCTGTAGTAACGGTCATACAATGGAGCTCAAGATCCTGAAGGGAGTGAGGATATCTCTGGACTTCTAAGAGCAAACTTTGGCTTATTTGAGGAACTGGTAAATGGGAGGCAGTTTTGAAAAGTGAAGGGAGCCTAAGAAGGCAGGCAGATTTTAATGGAGCCTTTTCCTGATGCAAGAGTGACACATCCAAGTAGGACAAAATGATATTGATGAATTGGGATACCAGCTATGCTAAGTGGGGAACACCTGACTGAACTTCATGGCAAAAATATCATGGTGGAAGCATGAACAGGTTATAGTGAAGGAGTTACAGAAATATCAAAGCATGTAGGGGAAGGGTGTAGACATAGACAAGGGCTTGTGGAATCTGATGTTGCTTTCAAAAAGCTCTGTTAACAGTAAGGGGCTGGACAAGGATCATGAAGAGCTGTTGAATGTGGGCACAGGTAAGGCTGATATACTCAGAGCTGCCTGTGCCTCAATGACCTGAACTGTGTGCTTGGAGGCACGACTGGAGCAAGCAAAGAGCTACCAGCAACGGATGAGCATCAAGAGAGGGATTCTTGTGAGAGCTTGACCTGGACAAATCTGGCTGGGCTGGGCTTCTGGACTGTGTCTAAGGGTGCAGAGAAGATCTGGCTGATGCCTTGAGAGCAGCTTCTCTCTGTGCTATCAAGCCTTACCAAATGTTTGCCATTTTTGACAAATGTAGGCATTTTCAGGCATGGGGATGGTAGTTGATGCCGTGGCAGCTTTAGTAAGGTGCTAGGCACTGGCTCCTGTGCTATTTTTGTATGTGCTTGGGACTCTGTAGTCTGGGTGGGTAAAAAGCTCATTGCATAGCTGGGGTGAGAAAGTTGCAGTTTAATGGGTTGCACTTTGCCTGGAGGACAGAAGCAAGTGGGATCCTCTTGTATTTTAACATGTCTTTCAAGGACCTGGAGGAGATGATAGGATCCAGTGTTGCCATGTTTGCACATGGCTGCATACTAAGGTGTGATGAAGCAGCTTCAGGGGCTGGGCTGCTGTCCAAAAGGAACTGGGCAGGCTCAAGAACAAGCCACCATGAACTTTTGAAATTGAACAAGGACAAACATTCAGCCTCTGGGAAGGGAGGGTACCTTGCAGAGATTCAGACTTGGGACTGCTTGTCTGGGTAGCAGCTCTGTTGCAAAGGCTGCGGGCATGCTAGTAGGCAGCATGACCACAGCCAACAAAGATAGCAACAGCATGCCAGCAGCTTGGAAAAAGTGACGATCCACAGGTATTTGGCACTCACTAGGGCTCTTGTAGACCACATACTGTGCCCAGGTATGTCATTCTCCTCTCAGAATCCAGTGCCGAGAAAGTTGTTGACAAGCTGGGACAAGCTTAGTGGTCAGCCAACAAGGCCAGGGATGGAGTATGTGTCCTACAAGGAGAGGCTGAGGGAGCTGAACTCAGTTGACCTGGAACTGGTTGGAAGGAACCACATGGGTCATCTGGTCCAACCTCCCTGCTCAAGCAGGGTCATCCCAGAGCACGTGGCACAGGATTGAGTCCAGATGGTTTTTGAATATCTGCAGTGAGGGAGACTCCACAACCTCTCTGAGCAAACTATTCCAGTGTGTGATCACTTGCACAGTAAAGAAGTTCTTCCTCATATTCAGTCAGAACAAAGCCATCAAAAGGCATGAGATGCCATCAAGTGCAGGGACATGGACCAAAGCTTGCACAAGTGATCCCCATTGCAATATTGTGACCCACAAAAGAGACTTACAAATGCTCTGGAAAGGAGATACCATTAAGTGAAATGCGACTGAAATACACCCCAAAAAATTAGAAAACTGGGACATTTAGTGACTACAAGAAAATGGTCTGGGAGGAAATGAGGTGCCGTGCAAAGGACCAAAACATGCCAAAACTAACAGATGCTGCAAAAGCAGGGGAAAAAATAAAGGAGGAAGACACAACTTGGAGGGGAAGATATGAAAGCCATGGCATGGATACTGAAAAAAAAAATCTTTGACAAAGTCAGAGCCGTCAAAAGGCATGGGATGCCAGGAAGTGCAGGGACATGGACCAAAGATTGGCCAATTGATCCCCATTGAAATCGCAAGATTTCGTTTCCCTTCCTGAAAGGAAATGAATTTTTCCTTGAAAGAAATCTGTCTGCTGGACCTGCTCCAGAAGCTCAATGCCTGTCTTGTACTGAGGAGCCCAGAACTGGATACAGCACTCCAGGTATGGCCTCTCTAGGCCTGAGCAGAGGGGAAGCATCACCTCCCATGACCTTCTGTCAGTGGTTTTCCTGATGCACCCCAGGATTCTCTTGGCGTTCTTTGCTCCACAGGCACACTGCTGGTACATCGACAGCTTGTTGTCCCCCAGGGCCCCCAGGTCCTCCTCTGCAGAGCTGCTTTCCAGGAGGTTGGCTCCTAGCCCCTACTGGTGCATGGGTTTATTCCTCCCCAGGTGCAGGACCCTGCATTTGCCACTGTTGAATTTTATATGGTTCTTCTCTGCCCAACTCCCCAACCTATCAAAGTCCCCCTGAAAGGCCGCACAATGCTCCGACATATCAGCCACTCCTCCCAGTTTGTATCGTGAGCCATGATGGGGGAGTACAGGGGAGCTGGGCCGGAGCCGCGGTGAGGGCTGAGGTGGGCAGTGCGCGGGGGACTTCCCGCCTTGGCCGGCGGGCGGAGCAATCCGCCTTTGGGCTGTGCCGCTGGAGCGGGCGGGAAGCGCGGCTGCCCGGTCCCTGCGCTCCTCGGGCTGGGCGCGGGGCTCTCGCCGCCGCTCGGAGGAAGAGGAAGTGGCCGCGGCCCCCGGTCGGGCTGAGCGGCAGCGGAGCCGCCGCCCCGGGCTGCGCCGCACAAACTTTGTGCCGGGCGGCGGGGCCGTGTGGCGGAGCGGCGCTGCCCCGGCACCTCCCCGTCGCGGAGCCGAGGGGGGAGCGGCCCCTGAGCGTGGCGGGCGGGCACGGGCGACAGCCGGAGTAGGAGGAGGAAACGCTGTCAGCGGGGCGGGCCGTCTACGCCCGCCGGGCATCCTTCAGCACCACCGGGCTGCGCTTCGCCCGCTGCCTGCCCCAGGTACTGTCGCGCACCCAGCCGGCTCGGCGGGCAAACTTGGTGAGGGGGCGGGAGGGGGTTGTTGCTGGGCAGGGTCTGCGCGCCGGAGCGGGGAAAGCCACTCCGGGGCTCCGACTCGTCGTGGTCCTCTGGCTCTCGAAGTTCGGAGCGGGGCGCGGGCTGGCCGGCGTGCCCGGGTTCGGAGGGGCTGCTGGAGCCCGGCGCGGGAGGGCACTGCCTCCCGCCCGCTCCCCGGCCGGGTTCCGGGCTGTGCAGCTGCTCCAGCGGGTCCGCTCGCTGCGGTCCTGCCGAGGGTCTGGAGCGGAGTCCGCCGGGCGGGCGGCGGGGTTGGCGGGCGGTGCCGTCCTGTCAGCCCGTGGGTGCGGAGACTGCCGGGCTCCGCCGGGCTGCCTGCGGCCGGGGCGGACCGGAGGCGGCATCGCCAGCAAGCACTTCCAGCCAGTGGGATGGTTATTTGCGTCCAGCCCCCGCCGCGGTGAGGCAGAGCGGGAGAGGAGGGAGCTCTGAGGGGAGCCGGGTGAGCGCCCGCCTGCCCGCCCAGCCCGGCGCCGCTCCTCACATGCCGGGCACCTGGAGGCGGCGGTGCCGTGCCATCGTGTGGCTGGCTGGGGTCTGGGATTTTACAGTCGCTGTTTTCCAATTTTACTGCCTTTTCAAGTTCTTGATGTTGTTTCAGCACGGTTTTCTTACAATATAAAGAGGCAGTATGACCGCGGTTCAGCATTTTTATGTCTGAGTGTGAAATACATCTCTCTTCTCTCTGGTTTGTCTAAATTCTTGTCGAAACAGCCTCTTACAGCTGGTGTATTTCTGGAAAAGGGGAATTTAGTTGAATGGACTTTACAGTTCTTTGATACTTTCGGCTTAGTCAGATAATTAATGGGAGACATTTGTTCTCCATTACGCCTGAGCGTGCTTCCCTCCAGAGCGCTCCCAGCTCGGACCAGAGATCGAACTGAGCCAGAGGCTGCTGTGTGGCAGGACAGGAGCGGTGCTGGAGTCTTGGTAGGGGTGGCTGTTGTGCTAAAGAGGATGCTGTATTTAAAATAATAAAAATATAACTATACCAGAAAGAATGTTCTATAATGTTTTCAGCCAAAGTTTGGAAGCTGTGGTCTGATTTTATACTGCTTCAATTTTTATTCCCTTTAAAAAATGTATTTATTTATTTTGTAGGAGAATAACCTTATCAAGATGTAGCTGGCCTCTAGCTTACCAGGGGAGATCTTTTTATACATCTGCTTTTACGTTTTATTTTTAATCAATCCAATCCATTTCAGATCTTGGTATTGAATAACAAGTTAGTAGCAATAACCCTTTTTTTCACAATGCTAGTGGTCACATATGTGTATTTAATTTCTGTTTTTTCTAGGGAAAAAGAAAAGTCTCAGAATGAAGGGTTATTTTAGGAATCTAGCTTAACCTCAAGTAAGTTACATTAGACAAGGGGCTTTCCACCTCTTGAATGTTGGCATTCCCCAGTCTGAGAATGAAGCATGAAATGAGTATATACAGCTGTGATTAAATACCCTAAGGGAGTTCTGAGCTGTGGTACTGGGAAACACAAATACCATATTGGGTATAATGAACTGGCCTCAGACTCTGTGGTGGAAAAGCTGGGGTCACAGACTTGTGAAGAATAAAAATCAAAGTTGATGAAGTCTCTATTTGAAGTAAGTAAAAAATATTCACATAACTACTATTCCATCCCTAAGTTCATGTGAGATCCCAGAGCTTCACACCTTGCACTAGTGATTTGCTTTACTTTTTGCCTTCATCAGGCGGCTGGGGTTCTACTCCAAGGCAAACTAGCAAAAGGCAGTAAACATAGGACTGTCAATTCTGTAGTTTTGTGTTTTACCATGGTTTTACTCACTGTCATTAAGCAGCTGTGCATGCATTGCAATATGCATCTGTTTCTCATGCCTGTTCTCTGTGGGTTCCAAGTGGTGTGGGGTTAACTTTAAAAGAAAGTTGGATTCATATCTAACATTCCTGTGCATGCTTTTGTCAGGTTAATTCAGTCTTTATTTTTTAATCTGCTGTGATTTCTCTTTATGTTCTTGATAATAGTACTCTTTCTTAGCATCCTGGTAGTCTCCTGTTGTCGCATGGAGGCAACTTGCTTGAACATTTGCACATGGTATTTTGGCATAAATTTTACCTGTGGATTGTTCAGTGACATTAACACTTTGTTATCTTGACCAGAAATACACTGCCTAAAAGTATTTTGTAGAAAGATGTAGTATTATCTGCATCTTTTGCTTTACTGAAAGATGATGTCGTGGTATCACCAAGTACTAAATATTTTGGATGAATGTTACAGGGTGATGTGGGTGGTGTGGGAAGCAGGTGTCTCCCACCAACCTGCTGTTCCTCACATTGCTCCCCACCACTAGCACAATGCTTGCTTTAATCCTCCACCACTTCTCTCTGATCCTGCTTGCTCCTCTTCCTCCCACCCTGTTGCTCACGTGCCCACACACACCCACACAACCCAGCTCTGTTTCCCTAGAGGAGTTTAAGCGTGGCTGGTGGCAGGGAGCCCACAGAGGTGGCCTGGTGGCTTGCAGGGACAGCACAGGGCAAAGTAAGCGTGTTATGCAGGGCAGCAGAGTTGAGCCCAAACTGGTGATGTGAACGCTGCAATGAGAACAATAGCACCTAATAAGAGTTTGTTGAAATCATGTTATCATGCTGGCGTGTTATTTGACAAGCTGCATGCTAGTGCTGTGCTTTCTTTGTAACTTGTGTTTACAAGACCCGTCAGGGTAGTCTGTTCTAACTTCACTGAATCCATATCATAGTTATCCATGTATTACTTTGCTTTCTTCCTGAAGCTTAGAAACTCTGGAAGCTAGCAATTGTCTTAATTGGCCAATTTATGTTTTTCTCTGTTTTTTTGTGTAGTCAGTACATTTTCTTGTCTCCCTGGGAGACAGTACCAAATCTGATGAAATAGTTTGGTTTTTAATTCTAGCAACTGGGGCTGCAATTCATCATGACAGGTCTTCCAGAGTTCTTGGTATGAATCCAGATTAGTCCTGATTTGTGTTCTGCTTCTGTTGAGTTGTGGTATCTTTGGCTTCTCCAGCTTGTCTTGGCTTCTGGCACATTTCATTTTATGCTGGTGTTTCTTGATCCGAGACTGTTCCTCTGATGAACTTTGTTCCTGTCTCTTAAGCTCTCTGCTTATTCTACATTTCCTTCTTTCTTAGGTAATTCATCTCACTGTGTCTGGAAACCTTCTTATGAATTCTCATGTCACTCCTTGAGTTCAAGTTTCGCAGATACTCATATTGTAGTTTAAACATGTTCCAGACCTCCCCTGTACATCCTCAGGTTGCTCATTCCTGTTCATCTTACTAATGAATTCCTTAGTTTTTGAGATTTGCTTTTTGAAATTGAGAACCTTAATTGCAGATTTACTTGGACTGCTCTGCAGTTTAATTTAAATCAAATCAATCATAAAGGATAAATCTAGGATTATTCTTTCACCAACCTTCCTATAAGCTGAGATTTAGTTATCAGCCTCAAGTCTAAAATCCTGACAGCACTGGTCAAATTCATAAGTATGTGGTGAAAAAAAATTGGTCAGCTGTAACATCTGACAATAGATGGGACTGATTTATGGTAATTGTTCCTTGTATCTATAAGTTTTTCAAAATGTTTCAAATTGTTTGGTAAACATCAGTTACTTAAGCAGAGATCCCTCCATACAAATAAAAATTATTACATTATTTATTGAATATATGCTTACATATCATCCTGCATGGTAATACTATTGAAAAAAAAAAAAAGACTAAGTGGGTGTCTCTTAGTAAGGACTTTCCCTGTTAAGTGGTGTAATCTCACAAAAAAACCTGTGCAGTGGTAAGGAAACCTTACCTGTGCAGGGTGGGAAAAAGGAGGAGAAGTCAGGAGCATGGCTCTTTTCTGGGAACTGACGAAGGATCATCCTGGCATCCTATTCTGCTTTCTTTGTTTACCTGTACACCCAGTTTGCCAGGTCTGGTGTTTTTAATTCTCTGCTTTGGTTATGCTGGTTTTTTTTTTGCCTTGTTATTCTCTGCTTCATTGCTGTAACTGTGCTAGGAAAGGGACTCGACTATAATTTGCAAGCACTCTCAGGGTTTGTTTGGAGCTGAGTGGGGGACTAAACACTGGTGTTTCATAGACTGAGAAGGATGCAAAAATTAAGTGACCACATACCAGCAAGTGAACTGAGCATGAAGTGCTTATTATTTTGAAAATGGAAAGGTCAGGATTGCAGGAGTGAGGGTTTAAGAAAATAAGCATGTCTCATTACTGCACAACAAATGTGAAGTCCTGCAATTATTTGTAAATGCCTTCCAGCATCCCTGTGAGGTACCTAAGTATTACCCATGGAAGGAAGAATGAAGATGAAAGGTCTTAACCAAAATCAAGAGAGAAAACCTGTTAGTGTATTGCAGTTATCTTGTTTTCCAGCTGCTGCATTCATCAATAAGAATACTATATTCTATATTTTGTGACAAGAACATTAGCAGTAACCTAGGATATGTATTTTTAAAAATAAATAAATTGATTATAAAGCTTGCAAAATATGTTCACTAGTTCTGGCCCATAAATGCTTTAAATATGTTAATGTGAGCAAGCTTGCTCTCACTAATTTTGCTTAAAAACAAGCTGACAAGCATTAATTTTCCATACAGCATGTTTTCCTTGGATGCCATTTTAAGTACCAAAATTACCTTGTTCCTATTTCAACTGGTAGTGTATTTCACTTACACATATGCTAGAATATTCAGTCTAATGCTGTGTACTTAGCAGTTGACTCTAAGTATTTAAAATTATTGTTTTGGAATTATATTCAGATCATCCCTCTTAAGTAGTCATTGACATTATGCATTGATTAGTTGAAATAAACTATTTAGCCAATATGTACTTAGTTGATAAGCATTCCTTAAATTACTTATTCTGGTAATCTATTCAAGCTTCCATTAGCCATGTGGTTCTGTTACATTTCAGTGTAATTTTCATTATTATTCCTTGGAGATAAATTGTTAGGGAGTTTCATGAAAGGATGGATCAATAAATCAGAAAATTAGCCTCATTTATTCCCCAGTATACCCCCCAAAAGAAAATCAGATAGAAGGCAAGGGTTTTTTGTTTTTCTTTTCCTCCTTTTCTTTGTGCTCTTTTCCTTCTGAAAAGGAATCCTGGGGACTGAATCACTGTTAACAAGAAAATAAGTTGTTAGCTACATGGTATTATTTTATCTTTTTTCATTGCTAATTCGGAACGTGTTGAATTTCATCTATTTTGAACACACACTAGCAACCCAAGAAAGCGAATTCGAGCTGCAAGAGGGTATTATAGCAAAGCTGAGGTTCAGAGATCATCAGCTGAGAACTTGACACATCTCTGTAAAAGAGCTGTAAAAATTCCTATGATACAGTCAAGATACATTCATTGTCATGGATCACAGAGGTGATTAAAAGTGGAAATACTGCTGGCTTTTTTTTTTCTCTTGGTGACTACAATTTGTTGTAATTTTTTGGTTGTTTTTTTTTTTTTCATGGCAAAGGATGGTACTGGTTTCAATAAAACTTGTATTGAGAAGGAGCATTCAGGGGCAGGTCATTTCACATGCTGGGATGGATTTCTGTCCTTTGCCTCCAGATGCTCCCAGACCTCCTCCACTCCTAAAATACGCAATGCAGGACAGTACTGGGGAGGAGGAGGTGGCAGCAAGAGGTTTATTCTGCAGCTTGTGAGTTGGGTGTTTGTTTGGGATGTACGAATCCTGGGTTAAATTTTGCATTCAGTTTGCAGAAGCAAGCTGCTCCTTTCCTAACCAGCGACAGCCTCTGCTGGCCTTCACAAGAGAAACTAAGGAATTAATTGACTAGGTTTTGTTGTTCTGCAGCTCAGCATACCTTCTATTCTTGATGCTTTGTGCAGTTAAAGTGAAGATGCAGACTAAAAAACCCCAATCTTTTGTGAGATTTGGGTTTCAGTTCTAATTTTATTATCATGTGGCTGAACACATGAACAGTTTGAGATCAACAAGATCATAGAGCGCATGTAAGATTAATTTGCAAACTAAGTGAGATTGTAGACAGAATTAGTTTTTCTGGCACGTGTAGTTGTAAAAGCTCATAGCTAAATCATAATTTTAGGGGTTAATGTTCTTCATTAAATGTTACTTTTCCAAGTTTTTTTCTTAAGTATAGAACTTCTGAGTTGATAATTAATTTCTACATTAATGAATAAGAAAATGTTTGTCTTAGAACCTACTGCAGCGCAAAAAGAATTTGAAAGTTTGGCAGTGTCTTTGAAGGATTGTTTTCCAATTTGCCAAAAAGTGAATATTAGTGATAATATTTTGGTTTAATATGAATAAAAGTGGAATTCACATGCAGGTATAGAAAGCCAGGATAAATCTATGTAGTACAATAACCTTAAGCGTGTCTTATAGCAAATTAATACACCTCGTGAAAATGTGCATTGAAGTGAGTTTAGATTACTTTGATTGCATCAGTGATGAACATTTCTTACAGCACTCTTTGATAACTGAAGTGTAGAAAATTAAGAAGGTGAATAATGTCCTGTTGATGAGTAGATTTGTAAATGAAAAGCAAGGAGATACTTTCAGATGATGGTGGGAAGACTGAACAGTGCTAACTTTGCTGTGAATGAAAGGAAGAAGGTAATAACTGATGTTAAAAGCCTTTGAAAAGTTATAAAGCAAGCTGTCCCAGAAGGACATTTGTGGGATAATTTTGAGCAGAATTTGGTGATTGAATGATGACTTGTCATACACACCATCAGTATATTTGAGAAAACTTTTAAGAATTCCTACCTCTGTGGAATTATTTTCATACTTAGACTCCTCTGTTAAAATAGGAACTTTATTTTTTAAGATTTGTTTTCTACTGCTGTAGCACTTGTATTCTAATTACTGTGGAAGGATTGTGATGTTGTGAAACATAATTTTTGTCCCGATCCCTCATTTTTTTCAAGTGAAAGGATCTTTTTTCATCATTGTTTTCCATATGCCTGCTTTAAGTAACACAACTGCCTATACTTAGCGAAATGTGAGGAAGCCTTTATCCTCAAAGATACTGTTTGAAGTTTTAGCTAAACAGCACAAAGGTGAAAATCAGTCTTCTAGTAAGACTGACTCAGGGAATTAATAACAAAAAAACCCATGTTTTCAGTCCATTCCCAAGTGGGCAGGTAGCTCATGCTGAATGACTTGTGGGCTGTCTCTGTTCGCAGAGGTTATTCTCACATTGGGTAGTGAGGGTGGAGGAGTTTTTCTCCAAAGGGCTGAAAAAATGTTTGCTGGGAGAAGCACAGGAGAGTGTCTGTGGCTGCTGCTGGAAGTGCAGGCTTTTATTTTTTAGCACTTTCACCCCAGTTTGGGAAAGAATGCAAAACACTCTGCAATGTGAAATGTAGAGTCCGCAAGGCCTCCTTCTGCAGCCATCACTGTCTAAGAGTCCTGTGGATTTCAGACTATTTGTACAACTAAAGGTTGCAGGCATCGTAGTGGAATGACCTCTGAAATGGAATTTTTTTCCTTACAAAATACTGTGTACTTATGATGTGTAAGAATTACTGGGCAGTCGCTGAAGGAAGAAATTTGGTATACTTGCTAACACTTACTGCTATCTTATTTCATCCTTAGCACAGGTGTGCTGCTAGATGTGTTCCATTATAGCTCATGGAAAAATACCTAGTGTCTTGTTAGGCTCATTAATATGCAACACATGTTTATGTATTGAAAAATAACATTTTAGACTGAAGTAAATAATACTGCACAGGCAAAAGAAGAAACTGCTGTAGATATGAAAGAATAATCTTTTAATGGTAATAGTTGTTGTTACAAAAAAAAAAAAAGAAAAAAGAGAAAAAAAAGAGAAGAAGTATCACTTTGGGAACATGAAAAGATCATGAGGATTTTTAACCTTACATTCCAAATTAAAAAAAAAATTGAGTCTGCAAACCTCAATTTCATTGATAGAAATTGTTAAAGTAATTTTTGCCTTTCTTTCAAAATAATCTGGGAAGGTTGTTTTCTGCTGGATGAATCCACCAAATATTGAAACTTCAGGAATACAAATATCACATCATCCTTTTTTCTCAATGCTAGAAGTCTTTATAGCAGATGGGTTTTCTGCTTCCAGGTTCTATGTGATCAAATATTTAATGTGTAATGTTTTTCAAGTTCAATGTGTTGTTCAGTCCTATTTTGATCTATTTATTAGGGACTTTGCAGGAGGATGTAGGTGTGCATTTATGGACTTTGCACATGATAAGAAGGTGGGTGGTGTTGCTGAGCCCAGAAAAGCTTCCAGCTCTTTCTTCCAGGGGTGCTGGAGAAAGGGGTGAGGCTATTACTGAGTAGTAGAAGCACAAAGGAATAGAGAAAAGTTATGAGAGATGAGTTGGAAACTTTTCAGTTAGTTGTGTTGGATAAAAATAAGGAGAAACAGGTTCTTTGTCTGCTAGGAAGTTGACAGTAAACTGTGAATGTGATGATTCAGCTGTGAATGATGATTTTAGGTACAGTAGGTGTATTTGCACTAGAGACAGGGAAGCATGAATGTTATTTTCATAAGCCTTGTTAAGATCTCATTTTGAGCATATGGCCACCTGTGTTCATGTAGAGAAATGAGAACAGTGATGCAAATGAGAGTGAGTGGGGTGATGAAGGGACCACAGATCCTGTCTAGGAAATAGCAGAAAAGGGCTTGAATGCATTTATCATAGCAAAATACAGCAAGGGATTTGGGAACTATTAATAAGAACGATTTTGCAAGGAAGTATGAGGAAGGAACAAAATTTATAAAAGTTAAACCGCAGTATAAATAAAAATGTAGGTAATTTTCTGCAAGTAGTTTCCAAATACATTGGGGCTGTATATCTGCCTAACTTTCTAAGCTCTTGGGGGTGGAGCTGTGGCATAAGCTTACGAGCAGCTCTTTGGAGATGGTGTACCTGAGCAAGGTTTTCATTCTCTGCTTTAGGTTTGTAAACTGTCAAGGTAAAGGCAGCTCTGATCTGTGACTGAACTTTCCCAGGTGCTCACTGCTGTGTGTCAGAGCTTGCAGGGAGGCTGTGACACTGACCTTGGTGCTCCTTGAAGTGTGTTTACACTGAATGGATCCCATGCCTTTGAGCATCTGGGGTAGCCTGTGGGAGCCACTCTTTGTTACTGGGTGTTTATTCTGCATTTCCCTCCCTGTTTTCAGAGCATGACTTTATCTGTGTAGGCGGTGGCAGGATGTTGAGTGGGTTGTGATGAAAAACCTCAGGTGCCTACCTGGTGTATCTTCATACTTTTGGTTTTTGTACTTCATGCTGGTTGAAATAATTTGCCTGAGCCCCACCAGTGTTGTTGAGAGGAATTAGAGGGTTTGGATCACCTGAATATTTTCAGCAAGTAATTCTTCCATTCTTTCATACTCAGATGAGCTATAATGTGCAGCATATTGAGAAACATTTAATGTCAGCAGGAATGGTTATCAGGAATAATCTTTTAAAACGTTGTGGGCTGGCAGCTTATTAAAGAGAACTAGATTTATCTAATGCAGTTCTGTGGCCAGGTGCCTCTTCTGTTTTGAAGACAGATTTGTAAAGTGCCATTATTTCCTAAAAAAATGAGGTGGGACGAAGTGAGGTTGTTCTGTAAATGCAGGTAGTTCGCTGTAGAGAGAACTTGCTTTTTCCATTAAATTACAAGGCTAGATATTAATTTGAATATTACAGAGATCTGTGTAAAAGTTAATACTAGGTGCTCTCTTAGTAACTGCATATATAGAAATTGTTACTAGGTTGACAACCTTCATATTAGCAAGTTATTTTTCATTTTCAGCTACTTTTTATAATGGAATGTGTGTCTTCCAGAGTGTACCATTGAATACATTTGAAAGTTGCAAAATACATACATTAAACTGTCAATTTTCCAATAAAATAATAGTATGCCTGAGGGTAGATATGAGTAGTATATACTTCTATCTGAGCATTTATTTAATTACACGATTTTATGTAGTTTGTAGGCAGCTTGTATTTAAAAATTAAAAATCACCCTAATGTACTAGTGTGGGGCATGAAACCAGAAAGAAAAAACTCAAATTTAATAATGTTTATGCATTTTCCCTTTTCCCTATCTCTTTGTATCAGGAGCTGCTGAAATGGGTTGTGGATTGAACAAATTAGAGAAGCATGATGAAAAACGACCTGGTAATATCTATTCAACTTTGAAGAGGCCCCAGGTAGAAACCAAGATAGATGTTTGCTATGAATATCGATTCTTGGACTTCACAACACTAAATGATAGTAAGTACATAATATTTTTCTTTAGATTTTTTTTCTATGAAAGTAAGGGTATTGACTAGTCTATAGTGTTTTTTGAATAGTAGTTAAGTTCTTAAAACGTCTTCAGTTTCTTTAAGTAAATGCCTTCTCTTCAGTCAAAATGCTTCCATGCAGAGATCTTGGTGAGAATTTTGTGCCTTACAGCTAGTTACAGGTTATCAGATTTTAGGTTTTTTTACCCTTCCCCTATTATTTGTTTTGTTTTCTTTGATTTTTTTTTTGTTTGTGTTTTTACTCTGATGCGGACATTTGTTTCCTTAATTTGCATTTTATCCAGTTTTTATATGGTAAAGCAATTCAGGTCTGCAGGGTTATATACTTTATTGCTCATTTTCCTTGCTCCCCTCGTGCCCTCTGGGCTCTGTGAGAGGTATTTTGAGAGGCTGAAGTTAGTGTCTTCAGTTTTGGTAGCTTGCCGTAAATAACTCTTATGTGGTTATAGATACTTACAGGTGCACCCATGTAGGTGGAGACAGGATAGTGGGAGACACTGAAGACCTAAATCATCAAAGGGGTGAAGATTGAGTCTCATGCAATTTTTACCTTGGTTTTTTTTTTTTATTCTGTCTGAAATAGTCTTGTTTTAATTCTCGTGACAATCCATAGATATTCCGGTTTTTTCCTTGCTGATTGACGTCAGGCATCTCTGCCAGTATTGCTCACACCATTGCCTGTGCCCTCTTTCACTTCAGAATTAGCCTGTTCTACAAGCAATTACTCCTTACACCATTTGGAAATCTGAAGCTTGAGCAGAAGGCTGGGACCTGCTTCTTGCTATATATAAAACAACACAGTACCAAAATCTGCTAGAGCTGGCTGGCAGGATGCCAGGTGGAGCCTCTTGCCCTGCAGTGTGCTGCCACTTCTCTTGTTTTGCAAGTCAGGTCAAAGGAGAAGCTGCAGCCGTGTGTCTCTCACGGTGTGAGACAAAGAGCTGCTGGTGTGTCGCTTGATGAGACACCTCGTGCAGCTCAGCATGTCAGCCCAGAGTAGTGGGAATTGGTTGGGTCTTAAAACCCGCTGGAAGCAAACTTAAGTTTGAAAAAGGTGGAGGTTTAGCACAGGTGATTAGATAGGGCTGTGCTCTTGTAAGCAGTTGTGAGAGTTGAGAAATTTTGTCTTTGCAGACTTTAAGTGCCTGTCTTCTGTATTTGTGTTCTCTTATGTTTTTTGATACACTAATTGGGATGCACTGCTGTTATTGAGAACACCAAGCACATGGTAGAGGAATTTTTTTCATGTTTATGTATTGCAGTTGTTTCGACATTTATGTGTTTTTATTTCAAAGTGAACTGTTTATGTCCTTTGATAGTTTGACAGCTTTTACTGAGATGTATTGCAAGTTGTGTCATTAGTGAAAATGAATTAATATTGAGGACACACTCTCTGGGCTTTTCTGGAATGTTCATCACTGTTCTGTCTGAGTGTCTCTCAAGCTTTACCATGTGCATTCTCCTGTTCTCTCATGAAGTCTCATCTCTGACACTCTGTGGAGGAAGAATCAGTACTTGTGTTAGCAATGTGGCTTGCCTCAGACAGAGAGGATGTCTGGTAAAAAGAAAAAAGTTAAACCCAGGGTTTCTAAGTCTGATTAAATGCATAGGTTTGTTGTAAAGCATATTTGTATAAATTTTTCTTACTCATCATAAATTGTTATAATACAATTTTAGGAGGCATGGCGTTAAGGAGACTGTTAGTAGAAGCACTTCTATCAGATTCTTGGGCTTGCCAAATAGCATAAGCTCTTCAGCTCTGCTGAGTTCTGCTTTGGCATGTTGTATCCCCATCACTCCAGTCTCTGAAGATGTCAGCAGATAGGCAGATGTGGGGGGGATGGAGCTGTTGTTCCTGCTCTTTTTCCTTAGTTATCACATATGACTGTGTGCTCAGGGATTGGCAGTTCCCTTCCTGTCTAGTCGTGGCTGTGTGAAGGCTTGTGTTGCGCTATGTAGTGTTGTGACATTCCAGGCTTTTTAAAGCATGGCTGGTTCACTTGTGTTTTTGCTGAGAAATAACCTCTGCAGATAAACAGAGTTAACAATGAGTGTTTCACCTATATCTGTGTGGATTTGGAGGCTTCTAAGAGTGAAACGCTCCTAGAGGTGTAAAACATTTGGATTGTGAAGTCTGTCTTCTGTGTATCTACTTCAGCCCTTCCAGTGTGTATGTATATCATGACATCATTTTTTCCACAGGCTTTCTCCTTCATTGGGTTTTTAGAATAAGCCATGTTAATTTATGAGTGGCTACAGAGTATTTTATTGTATTCTTATGCTGGGCCTTATTTACAAGGCTAGTGAGCCTGGTAGTGCAGACAGGTACTCATTTTTCTCTGTAGCTTTTCTATAGCAATTATTGCTCTGACAACTATATCTCTCACAAGTCTTTCATCTTAATGGTGAGAAGGATGTGATTATCTCCATGTTGCAGGTAGGAGCTAATTCACAGGTTACTGCCAGAAGTTTTCCAAGTTGTTAGCATTTCTTCCTGTGTTCCAAAAGCACCTCCTGTTGACTTGAGACATAAAAGTGGATGCTGGTCATATTTGCAGTTTAGAACTGCATGTATTTGAAAATCTGATACCCAGATAATCACAGAGAGATCAGTTCCAGAATGTGGCATATGGTTAAAGTGCACTTTGGCTGGCTGCTTGTTTTTTTTTTTTTTTGTAAATTTTGCAGCTGTATGTGGGGAAATCCTGCTCCCCTCCCTTGCCTCCTATCAGCTCTGTGAATTGATTTAACTCATCTGTCTGGCTGGTTGTGCAGTTTTTTCATTTGGTTATCCTCTGCCATATCTGTGTCTTGCGGAAGAGTCTGAAGAATGCTGGAGTTGATTGAAGTGAAGGGAGTATATTGTCGGGAGGAGAAATAGAACCTTCTTTAAATCAGCTCACACTATTATGAACTCACAGAATCACTGAGTGAGGTTGGAAGGAACCACATGGGTCATCTGGTCCAACTTCTCTGCTCAAGCAGGGTCATCCCAGAGCACGTGGCACAGGATTGAGTCCAGATGGTTTTTGAATATCTGCAGTGAGGGAGAGTCCACAACCTCTCTGAGCAACCTATTCCAGTGTGTGATCACTTGCACAGTAAAGAAGTTGTTCCTCGTATTCAGTCAGAACTTCCTGTGCATCTGCTTCTGTCCATTGCCTCTTGTCCTAGTTGTTGGCATCACAAAGAAAAGCCTGGCTCCATCCTCTTCACACTCACCCTTTAGATATTTGATACACATTAATGAGGTCCCCTCTCAGTTGCCTCTTCTTGAGGCTGAACAGGCCCAGCTCCCTCAGCCTTTTGTTGAAAGAAAGATTCCCCAGACCTTTGACAACTTAGTAGGTGTCTGCTGGATCTGCTCCAGAAGCTCCATGTTTGTCTTGTACTGAGGAGCCCAGAACTGGACACAGCACTCCAGATGTGGCCTCCCCAGGGCTGAGCAGAGGGGCAGCATCACCTCCCTTGACCTTCTGGCAGTGCTCATTCCTTTAGCATTGCTCTCTTGAAAACAGGGATAAAATGCTGTCCTGATGATCATTTTTCTGGAAAGTGAGGTAGAAACTTAACTTTGTTTGCTGGCTGTCTTTGGTTACTGTTTACCTTCTGACATACACAACTAAAAGAATGCAAGAAAATATGCTCGTTTATTAAATTTTTTAAATTATTTTTTTAACTTTTGCCTTGCTTGGCACTGATGCAGATGTATGTCCAGTGGAAAACAATGTTTGATCACTTACTTGAGTGCTGTGTAAATAATGCAGAGATGCAAAAGACAGAATTAAGGTTGCAGGTGTAAGCTTCATTTTTGTTTCCCAGTGTTAGAAATTGATTTACTTGAAAGTGAAGTGTTAAGGAAAGCAGTCTATGAAGAACACATCAGTTTCCATTGTGTGCCACAGCACTGATAATCTGCATGGTTCTCCAGAATGAAAGTGGCTGGATGTGCCACTGTCCTTTACTTTTTGAAAAAAAACATGTAAATTGTGATCAGCAGAGGATTATCTAGAGTAGATTGGCACTTGAGGAGTAAGGGGCACTTTGCTAAGACTTTTCAGGCTTGAGGTAGGCATGCTTGTTTTGAGCTGTTGGCTTTATAAACCTGCTTTTGAGCCTGATCTTTCTTGTTTCTGGTTAAGGTGGCCTCTTCCAAGAAATCCTAGTCTGCCTTCCGTGTTGTCCCTTGACAGTGTCATTCTGTGTTCCATTCTTTAGTCATATGTGTTGTCCAATGCTTATGGGCTGCTTTTCTCCCTCAGGTGAAACCACATCAGTTTTCACCTAAAGTAAATTGATAAAATCATCACACATTTTTACTTCTGAAGAAGACGTTTCTATATTTGTGAATTGGGTGGCTCATTGCCAGTTCATCAAAATGTTGGAAGACATGCAGAGGAACTTGTCTTCTCACTGCCTTAGAGACAATACTAAAGTTAAGTTGCAATGACTGAATTTTATAACAATAAAAAAACCAAGGAAAATAAAAGAACTGCAGCAAACCTTTTGCCACAAAGCTGGGAGAGACAAATTAGGGTCTACTCTATAATACTTGACGCCTTTACTAAAAAAAAACCTAAAACAACAAAAGATTGTATCACCTGCCCAAAAGTCAAAAATTCTTTCTATTTTGCATCCTTTGCCTTATTAAAAAAAAATGGGATGAAGAATGATCATCTTATACCTCTGGTATCTCCAAGTTTTATTGGAAATAAGAGGCAAATGGTGAGCAAATCTCAGGAGGATATGTGCTGGCAGATGGAATAGTCTTAAGCAACCATGTTTTCAACAGTGCCTCTGTGGGGTAAGCTAGTTTGTTTTGTTTTGGTATTTTGTTGGAAAGAGAAATATTTCAATAATCTGCATTCCTTCCTTGCTCTTATCTGATCTACTTATTTTGGAAAACTGTATTTGCTTTGACAGATTATACAGAAACTAAGCTAACTTATTCATCCTTTCTTTTCTTTCACCTCTTCAGTTATGATGACCTTCTGAGAAAAACCAGGAATCTGATAGTAATTTCACTGTTCATTTCTCAGAATAGTATGGAATTTTTTGGTGTTTAGGGGAATTTTTTTACTGACTTGATTGGATTTTTTTTTTTCTGTTTTGCTTTACATTCCTGTAGTAATTCATTGGCCTGATGAGTTACGATAGGTTTTGGCCTGGAATAAAGTTGGCATGAAGCATATGCTAGCCATGTGATGAGAATGGAATGGGGTATAAATTTTTTTTTAAATGGGGAAAGGCTATGCTCTGAACAAGCCATTTGTGCTGTAAAACCACTAAAATCCAGATGTTTTGATGGAATGAAAAATAGCAGTACTTCACATGTCCCAGAGAAGTTTTAAAGTTATGATGTGAGTACATGAACATGTGGTTTTTATCCTGATTGTCAAGAATTTGTATATTTAGTAAAAAAAAAAAAAAAAACAAAACAAAAACAAAACCAGAAGAGCAACATGAAGAAAATTATTTAAAAGTAAGGTTATTAATTGCATTCTAATTTTTTATTATTACCATAATATTTTTTGCTTGAATGTTGTAAGTGTTGTAGCCTAAGGACATGTATATTACCAGGAGAGTACTCCTAGTTTAATAAATTTACTACATACATGAAGCCTTCTTATTTGAGGCATGTTGGGGTGTGTGTATATATATCTGTAAGTATGTGTGTGTGTATATATATAAAATTTGAAAGTGTATATATCTTTCAAGTTCTGACAAAGCATATGGATACTTTACCATCATATTTTAGACACAGTTATACTGCTTAAAAACCACCTACTACACTATTATTAAAACTGCTGTGGCTGGGCTTTTGATTTTTATTGATTTTTGTCCTAATACAAGACACAAATAATGTGTCAGTGGACCTTTACAGAGGGCATTATTATATTAGAATCAATAGTTAAGAATATATCCATACTGAAATCTTTTATTTGAGATTAAATTTCAGTTTTGATTTAAATTAATAGAAGCCCCCTCAGTTTTCTCCTTGGAGAAGGAAAGAAGTCTGATTCAGAAATTGAAGTGTCATGCACTGGAAATTGTGCAAATAGAGGACAGAGAAGCATTTTTCCTGTGAAAAGGGTATGCATTTTTTGTCAGGAAATTCTTTTTGCTGTAGAACATAGTACTTATTGTTGATTTCAATGCGTACCTTCTCTTCCTATCAGTAATATTTACATTAAGCAGCTATTTGTGCCCGACTTCTGCTTTCTGTTTCACTTCACCATTCACCCGGGGGAAAAAAAAAAGCTAAAACCCAAATGTAAAAAATAAAAAACTCCAAGCAAGTGGCTGTGTGACTGAAAAAAGAACAAAACCTGCAACTCTGCATTTGCAGGTGTGATTTGATTTAGGACTAGTAAAAGCAAATATTTCCCCACTGGCAAAGTTATTTAATTATGTTTTCATTTCTGTAAGCAGAAGAACATAAATTAAATTAGCATTTGAGTTTTGTATTTCAAGTTGACCAGGTCTGTTACCACCATTTAGTCCTCAGGAGTGATGAAATCAAATTAGCACGGCAAAATATTGTTGGGTTATTTATGAGATGTGATAACTTGAACCAGACTGGGTATAGATTGCCTATAACTGACTAAAACAATGCTTCAGAGCAGATTAATGTCTAGCAGGTTCAGAACAGAAAGATGATGAGCAGGAGAGGCCAATGGATTACTTCTTTGTAGCCCAGATTCTGCTAATGCTTCCCCTTTCTTAAAGCTTTGTCCATGTGCATATCTCATTCAACTTAGTTTGATTATATGTATGTTATCTAAAGAACCAGTATAAGGGTTTTGCTTTCTGTTAAAGCAAATATGAAGAAATGAAATTTTTGGCTTGGTTTTCTGTTTCAAGTGGATTCTAGTCTGTGGCAATACAGAATCACAGAATATTCGGAGTTGGAGGGGACCCCCAAGGATCATTGAGTCCAACTCTTTAAATGAATGGCCCATGCAGGGGTCAAATCCACAGCTTTGGCTTGCTCCAGCCAGCTGAGATAATTTCCAGTAACCCTTCAGGACTTGCCACTTTTAAGTTACAGCAAAATGAAATGTTCCTGCTGTAGCAGTTTAAAAAAGTCACTTGTGTGTCTTGGGAAACTTGCAATTTGACATAAAAGGAGCATTCCATATGTTGGGAGTTTAATAAATGCCATAAATTACATCATAAGTGTAATTGCTGGAAAGAGTCATTAGATTTGAACTTTACTGTTTTTTAAATAAGGATGCACAACTGTGAGACGTATTTTAGTTTCTAAGTGGAAGCTCTGCTTTCCATAATTATTGGTTGTATCTGGATCCTTGTTTTGATAGACTGCATGCACTCACTTTTTCTTCTAACACACACACACACACACACACACACACACACACACACATATAAATATATTCTATATATATATATATAAATATGTTCTGTATCTGTAAATCAGTGAGGTGTGCAATACGCAGACACATATATATCATTGAGAGGGGTAATTCCTGGGGATATGAACTTTCAATCACTTAAATTATGCTTTTATTTCTACACTTAATTATACCACAACAGAAAGTGCAAAGAGCTTTAGTTGAAGTCCTGTGATGACTGTGACAGAACTGGGAATAAGTCCTGGGTAGTCCATTGTGCTGGTGGCTAGATCATGACCTCCAAAGCAAAGAGTTGGTCAATAGTATGAATTAACTATTCTAGCCCAAATGTTAAGAGCTACATACCTGCAGAAAAGCTGTACCATTCACATAATTTCAAATATGAAAAAGCCTAAAGTTCACTGGCATTTCTTGTCCTCTCAAGATCCATCTGTACTGTGACACTGCTATTTGGTGTTGGAATAATACATTATAGACTAGATGAAACCTTAGAAACAATAGGTATGTTAGAACGTCTCAAATATGTTAAAGAGTATAAGTATGATGTGTTTTGGAACTCTGTTTTCAACTTGTGCTTGGAAACACTTTTGGTTTAGATGCTTTTATGGAATCCTAAGTACATCTAGTGATGTCATAGCCACACTTTCTGTGTGGACTCTGCTTGTGTATTTAGACAATGGGTGTGTGCAAAACAGAAATGGACTAGGGAGGAAAGGAACATCTGCAGGATGTTCTATTTATTTATGTTTCACTTTGTCAAAAAATGGGTGCCACAGTAGTCATGTGGGTACTAACTTTCTAGTCTGCACCCATTCTTAGAATGAAGATTGGGTTCCTGTAATACTCCATTCTTACCATGGCAATCATTCATTTTATCTACTGTGTGAGCTCAAGATTCTTCTTAATGTAGTTAGTGAGTTCTTCCAAGAGATACATTCCATTAATGACATTTACATGAATGCTGTAATTCACTCACATCATGGAAAAGTACAAATCCTGTCTAAAAAGAGTTTTCAACCTCTAAGAAACTTTTTCTTTCCCTCAGCAACTCAGGAACTGCACGTGATCTTTCTGAGTGGCTGTGTCTTTTCTTTGGCCTCTGGCTTTGCACATTTTTCCAATCTTCATGTGGTTTTCATCCTCCTGATGCTGTTCAGGAGCCAAGGAGCCAGATTTGGCAGTCTGCAAGGCTGGCAGACAGGCATTTCTGATGGAATGATGAAATTATTAAAGCCACAGGTTTTTTATTTTCTGTTTTCTCAGAAGCAAAACTTGCCCTGGGTTTAAGTGGAGCAGAAGATCACACAGTAACTTCAAAATTGTAACTTCAAATAGTAAAAGTCTCATGGTTTTATTATGAGAGAGAAGTGATTAGGAGTCATTGCTGTGGTAATCTGCTGAATCTTTTTAGAACTTGTTGCTACAAATTCCTTGACATCATCCAGATAAAAGATAATATACAGAATCTGTGCAGCATCATAATGGAGTTCTTAACATATTTACAAAACAAATTATTGTTGTTTGGCTAAGATCTCTTGCAAACAGAAGTTTAGAATTGGTTCATCCTGAGTGGAGTATAGCCCCTTTGAGAAAAAAGGAACTTTTGGTGTCAACTGCTCTTGACCTTGAGATAGTGAAAGCACCAAATAGATGTACATTGGTTGTGCAGGATTTTAAAAAATGTTTGCATTTATATTCCTCATGTTCCAATGTGAAGAATAAAAAGTCTCTGTTGCGATGGAAATGGTGTCAACGTTTGGCTGTTTCACATAGCCTATAACAGTCGTGGTGGGTCATGTCCAAGGGTCCACGCAGCAGAGGATGGGCTGGGTGTCAGCCTGTGCAATGTCTTAACCCAGTAGTGTGGGGCAAGAGGAGCAGACAGCCAGGTTGGGGCAGTTGCTTCTGGGGAGTTTACACTCCCCATTTAATGTGCTTGAGGGTTTTACTTTGGAGAAGTCACATGTTCTGCTGTACAATGGACATCCCACTGCATGTGTTTCAGAGCAGCCTGCAGGAAAGGTATCTGCAAAATGCTCCTGTCTGGCTGGTGAGCCCTTCTGGGGCTACTCCAGGACATGCTGTTTTGTCCCAGCATCTGTCTCATGCTTATGGCTGTACTTGTCATTGCTCTGTCCAAGTGACACCTATAAAGAGATTTCACATTCAGAAGTGTGTCTGATTTCTGTTCTACATCTATTCTGGGGTTTTTTTCTGTTCCTGCATTTTCATACATGTTACCAATGCAGCTACTACCTGACAACTTCTTTTGACTTCTTTTTGCCACTGGTGGCTGTGGCAGCTGCTCTGTGGGCTCACTCCAGATGGGCTGACTGCCTCCTGCTTCCTCCCTGCTGTTGTCTGAGGATGAAGACATGGACTCTGTTTTACCTTTCGAGTTTTTCCTCTTCTGTGTGCTATGCCCTACACCCACTGGGGAACATACCACGGGAGTGGGACACACAGCTGGACTGGTAGAACTAAGTGCTTGCCTCTCCACACTGAGGATGGTGTGGTAGGTCAGAATTTGCTGTTGTACAATCTACTGCTGTGACTTCGCCATCCTTGGATGAAATTTTGGGAGTCCAAACCTGTGTTCACAGGTGTGGGGCTGTTGTCCCGTGGAGTCCCATGCTTGCAGTACCTGTTGTTCAGTGGCTAGGCAGTTTTGGGAGGGGGGCAGCTTTGCAGTGTCATCCTGCAAACGCTCTTGCAAGCACTGCTCTTGCAGAGAGGCTCAGCAGAGCTCAGTGTCTAGAAGTGAGGGGATCCAGTCTTTTCCTGGTGGCATTTGGCTGTTTATTCCTTTTATATGGGCATAGCTACTTTGTCTCTTGCCTGATTCTCGATGCCTGTTTTGACTTTTTCACCCTGTTAGCAGATGCCTTTGGCTGCTGAGTGGCCCTCAGGAATCATTACAGACTTCGGACTGAGTTTTTTGCTAAGGAAAAACATGGCTGAAAAGTAGCAGGAGCAGCTTTGTGGGAAAAGGGAGGGGTAAGAGTGAAACTTGTGCCCGTCTCTTTTGAGAAGTGATAAAGGAGGGAGAACTGACAAAAGGAACGGTGATAAAGTCTGTCCTTCTGCTCCCCTGGCTTGTATAGAGGAGATAAAGGAGAAGGAAGGGGAGTAGTACATTCTGATCAAGTCCTGCAGTATGGAGATCATCTCCCCCCTGTTCTCAACAAGCGAACATGTATTTCTCCCTGGGAAGCATCTGTTCCTTCCCTGCTTTTCTTTCAGCTTACAGAGGAAATGGCCTGCCAGTCCTGTTCCTAGGCTTTTGGCTGAAGCATCCCGTTCAGAGGACCGTGCCCTGTCAGCTGCTTGATAGGCTGTCAACACTCAGCTGACATGTCAGCTCATATGAAGCTCCAAAAGGTCTTCATAGCCAGAATCCTTCAATCCTAGAAACTGCCTCCACACTCTTTCCCACAAAAAAAAACCCCAAACTAACTAAACAAAAAAAAACCCAAAAAACCCAAAAAACCCCAAAAGAACCTCAGCATTCAAGATATCTGTCAGCTTTGTGATGAGCTGTAACATCCCTAGCCCAGGCTCCCTGCCATAGCATTCCTGCTGCTGTGCCCCAGACAACACAGACACTTTAGGCTTTTCCACTGCAGAAGTGGAGTGGAGGACACAGCTGCAGCTAAACAGCAGTGGGGCAGAAAAAGTGTTCAAGTATAATATTGGCTAACTTTATTGTCAGACAAGATGAACACTGCCCAAAGTTACAAGTAAAGTGGTAAGAAAAACATGGAGGGAAAGTGGGATCTGGAACTCCAGGAGCAGGGACAAAGACAAGGAAAAAGGGTGATGGGGTGCTGATATGACCTACACCAGAAACATTCCCCCAGGGACCAGCATGACCAGAGAATTAACTGGAAAAAAATTTAACTCAGCTTTGGTGCCTAGTGTTGCACCTCCAGTCGTGGAGAGGACGTGAGAGGTATACACTCTGTCTGCGGGCTGCATGTTGGAATGGGAGGAATAGAAGCAAATCTTCCAACATCCTTACATGGAATAGCAACAATTCATTAGCATTGAACTGTTGAGATGGCGAATAAAAGCAAATCTTCCAACATACTTCCACTGGTACGAAGTGAGGCCTCCATGCTCTGGCTGTCTCTGCAGTGGGTCACACACAGAGCTGAGAAGAGCTCCAGGAGCCGGACCATGTTGGTGCTGCTGTTCCTGTAAGGGGGTATGGGACAAGTTGGCTTTTCATGAGTGCAGCAGGAAAGGGCACTGACTGCCCTGAGGCCTCTGCCACCTATGTCTTCCAAAGAGGTAGAGCCACCCTGGCTTGGACCAATTGTGGGTCAGGGACATGAAGACCCCCAAACATTGTGTGTAATGCCATTGCTCTGTTCTCCTGTGTTTGGACAGGGAAGGGATTTCACAGCAGCACCTCGCTGTGTCTGGAAGCCTAAGAGGGAGGTGTTAGCCTGACACTTACTATGCCCTGCTCACTTGATGTGAGCACTCATGCATAGTGGAAAGAGGAGAAGAGGTCTTCAGAAAGGAGTGGACATCAGGAGAAAATAGAGAAGATGAAATAGGGAAAGAATATCAAAGGACAAGAGTAGCTAAACAAAAACTAAAATAATTTGAGGGGTCATGAGTGACTGTTGAAATAGAGGTGGACAGATAGCATTTGACATGTTTAGCAGGAAGAGAAGACATGGCCTTGCATGAGTTTTCAGTATTTTGGGAGCTTTCCAGTGCCAGAGGGATGCCTTTTTGTTGTGTTGTATCAATGAAGCCCGGCAGGGACTGCGGCTGTCACTCTGACAAGATTTGTTATCAAGTTCTGCTTAAATAAAACCTATCGTATCATGCATGGGCAGGCACATGGTCTTTTACTGAAGAAGACAACTTACATTTCTGGATTCTGATCCCTTTGGGTCTTGCATGACAACTTCTTTATTTTTTCTTCCTTTGAATCTGAGTGACATGAAAAACGTCCTCTGAGTGTGTTAGGCTTATTTCATTATTGAACAGGCGAAAGCTTACTTTAAACCTTAAAATGCTGTCATTTTTAGAAAAGATCAACATTCAATTTAAATTTTGTTTAGAGAATAACCTAAGAACATTTACATAGTTTTAATCTATCACAGAAACTGCACAATTTCTCACTTTCTTTGCCCTGTTCTGTAAATACGTAGAATTGTTGCTTTAGCAACAAGCATAACTGTGACTGCAATTTTAATTGCACTCAGCAAAATAATGTAGTTTACAAACCTTAATTATTGTCTCAATCTTAACTGTTCTTCAGGTTAGTGTTCTTACAGCATTTTCATAGGTTTTGTGTTTGAATGCCTCACCTGCATTTTTTTACCTTGACTTGGAATGTAGAGAGGCATTGATCCTGTGCCCGTGGAGGTGCTTTATCTGCTTCAGGCCTTGTTTACTGTTTTGTTTTTCAGTGGCTGTGTGTGTGTGCACAGGTGACAGATAGCCTAGTAATTCTGTAGATGATGTAAATATAGTGCCAAGCACACATCTCACATTGGGCCTGGTATAATACTCCTTTTTGCCATAGGTGTCAGTTTAGTGCTGCATTCCAGGTGCTTTCTGGTTCATGGCTAGTTTGCAGCAGTGTCAGAACTCTTCAGTGTAGTCACTTGGTGAAATACCATTTGATCATTACTGTCTTGCAGCCATAACATATTACAAAGCTGATAAAGATTGATCCAGGCCTCCAGATTGTGGCCTTCTCTTTAAGCAATGAGGCAGCCTGAAAATATGTTCATTGCTTCTGCAGAGGACAAGAACTTATTAGCATTTGCCAAACACTGTGCTAGTCTTGCTTCCAGTTCCCCAGCTAGCTCCTTTGGCACTCGTTTAGCTATCTTGGCAAAACCCTGGCACGTGTTGCATATTTTTTTTGTCCTGTGTTTTAAACAGTCTCAGTGACTTGGTTTTATCTTATTGCAGTCATACAACTGTGTAATTTCCTGGACTTAAGAGAAGTGATACAACTACTACATTAAATTGCAGCCTGCTTTCTGTGATACAACTTGCACACCCAGCAGACTCTTGGTTTATGTACAGTAATGGTTTTGAAAATGACTTGATACTTGTGACACAGTATACTCTGTGATAATCCTAGGAAAAGCAGGGGAGTTTCCGATATATGAGGTGGCAGGTGAGAAGTTTCATCTGAGTCTGATGCTTGCTCAGCAGCCGCTGTAGCGAACTGGTGCGGCTCTTCCTGGTACGTGGTAAGCCATGGACTGTGATAAGGTCTTGTACAGGAACTGCAAGCTTAAGGCTTCCCAGCCAACTGGTTTTTGCAAAACCTGCTCATTTCATATAAATGAAGCTCTCTACAGTTGAATTGTACAGAACTCGCAGCTTCTGTCTCCCCTCAAATAATCATCCTCTCAACTTGAGACTTGCAGTGATTAGCTACAGATTCTTCTTGAAAGAAACAGTCCTTTCAAGGGGAAGAGAATCTCATTAAGCCTTTGCTGTGAGCTGCAGCTCTTGATCAGCACACGAAAGACAAGCTTGACAGTCATCAGGTGAGTTAAGAACTGCAAAAATATTATCTGCCTCTGTTAAACAGTCATCAGTTGAAAGAGTTCATCTTAGTCTGAGAATACAGAGGCTTTTGTGTACGATGTGGCACATAAAAAATTAAAGACATCAAGGATGTGAGAAGTCCTAAACATGCCACGCGTTTCCAAATGAATTGATAAAAGGCCTTAAATCTGAAAGAGAATGAGGTATGAGGTTTACAAATAAACAGGTGGAATTTTTGAGAAAGTTACAGATAAGCCAGGACATGGTTACTAGTGAAGTATAAATAAACAGCAGTCTAATGTTGTAGTTCCTCATTTGCTAAGCCCTCTGTGGTGTTCTACTATCTGAACAATTGTTTCCTGAATTTCTTAATAACAACTGGTAAAAGAATTGACAAATAGTCCAAAATTGCATGGGTTAATTCACAAGCAGTTATTGTACAGATTACTAGTAAGCAAAAAAAAATTAGCATCTCCTTCTATCTCAAATCACAAAACAAAAGAACAAAAAGAGAGTGACAGAATAAATGGTCTTTTGTTAAGTTACTGTTTCATAAAGTTTGGAACTGTGTCAGAATTGCTTTTTTTTGTTTTGTTTTGTTTTTTTGTTTATTTACTTAGGAATGCTCAGCTCAGATGCAGCATCTGTCTTTCTTTGCAGTCCTTCTACCCTATTTTTCCAGCTGGGTTGAATGCCTTGATGAAGCCTTTCAAGTAATCAAATAGATAAAATTGGACATATTTTGTGGGATTATTTTCATTGTTCTTCACCACATGTTCAATGAATACAACACTTTTTAATTGTAACACTTCGTTGTCAAGCTGCACTCTTGCACTACTTGTTGTCATTGTTGTTTGTTTAGTTGTTTTTTTTTTTATTATAGTAAATTTTTGTGAAAAATTGGTCTTCTCATCAACAGATACTTTCAGGATACCCTTCCAGAAACATTGGTGGAAGCTCAGACTACTTTATCAGTGATATTTCATTATTAGCCAATAGCAGGTCTGGCCTTTTTTGACATAAGAGAAGTTAGAAATGGTTCTCTCTGTTCTGCAGAATCCACTTAGGACTGGGGAGAAGTGAAAGCGTCTTTGACGTGGGCTGTCATATGATTAGAAGTTAGAGCCACGTGCAGCTGCCTGTGACCTCTCTTTGGGTTGATTTATCAGGAGCAGCAAGAAGACAATATTAGTCAGGGCATAGAGGCACTGTGCTTTACACTTTTTCCCTGGTTTGCTTCTGAGGTATTGTCTGTGCGAGGAGGATCTGACAGGAGTAACAGCCTGCAGTTCTGTTGTATGTTCACTGTGAATATTCATGGTCACACACCGCTGTGCCACCTGTAAAGGTTATTTTCTATTCCTTGTAAATAGAACCGTGACAGTGACCTGCTCATTTGCCTCTGTATTCTATTATTTAATCAGTAAGAATGTGCATTTAAGAAATTAATTTTTCATGTTACTAACCCAAAAGGGATCCTGTCCAGGGGGTAAGGGAAGTCTTAGATCTTAAGATTGTCTGTGAAATGTTTTTTAATTACCACCTTCATACCATGAAAGTATTCTGTCCCTGTTGGACAGGACATCTGTTACATCTTTATTGCATATAGTTACTACTTTGGTATTAGATTAAATTTACGTCATTAATTTGTTCCTTAGCAGTTTTGAAGATGAAGTTTCTCTGCATATTTCCTTTTAATTTCCAATAAATGTTGTAGTTGCAGCACTTTTTCTGACAGAACAATTCTGAGAAATAAGGGTAAAACAATGCCTTCTCATAAACTTTTGGAGAAATACTCTGCTACTCTTTGCAAACAAAATTACAACAATAACCATTTTATTGCACTTAAAAAATAAACTAAAAAAAACCAAAACAATTTGCTATGGTTGTTCTACTGTAATGATGCTTGAATTTGCGGCCATTTTCCCATGACCCATATTAAGCAGTGGATTTCCATGCTATCAGTATCACTGTGTGGGAATTCTTCACTTGAAAACAGAAACTGGCTGCATTTTTCTGAAATGGGGGAGTAGGAGTTCAAATTCTGCAGAGTGACAGGAAAATTTCCTCTAAGCAAAAAAAGCAGGATTTTTTTGCCAAGAAAAGCTTTTTTCTTTAGTAAATCCATCACCCATGCTCTAGCAGACTTGCCTAAAAAAACAAAACAGTACTTTTGGGAAGTGCTTTGTTAACTTCTAACAGCCTTTTCCACTACTCTTTGGCTTTCTATCAAGCATTCTTGCCAAGTTGAAGTGATGTGGTGTGTTTGGCAGTGACATACTGCTTTTAGGTGCCAGTGGTGAACTATTGCTTGCTAGGAGTTTTCAATATTCTGTGAAAGCCTCATCACTGTTATATACACTGTTAGAGGTGTTACAGAAGGCAATATCCCATAATACCTTTTGCAGGATTTTCTTTCGAGGTCTTTATTTTTGAAGGAATTTTTTTTTTTTTTCAGAGGGTTTGTAGGTGGTAGTGTGATGGATTTTCTGTTTTGTTTCTGAACCGGTTTCCTAGGGAAACGAGAGTAAAAAAGGCTCACAGTCTGTCTGTCTCATTCCTCCAAATAATTATAACCACACAATTTCAAAGCAATTTGTGAAAAATTTAGGCTGCTCCTAGAGCTGTGGAAACTGGCAGTTGGGCAGAAGACTTGAGACCTCTATTAATCAGGGAGGAGATTAATCCAAGGAGAGGAGAACCAAGATGTGCACTGGCAGCTCACTGGCCAGTGAGCTCATGCATTGCTCCAGTGTAGCTGCATAATCGCTGTTTCTCATCAATTTGAGGAGTCCAAGAGGTGGGAAGGAAGAAAAACCAAAGGAAAATTAAGGCTCTGGTAGCAAGGTTGAAGAACAAAAGCTTCATTAGTGGGAATCACTCTCCATTAGCTAATGGAGAAAAACTTGATCAGGAATTTGTATAATAGCACAGGTAGCAAAAAGTCAGGGAGAAATATTTTATCTTGTACTGATCTTAATCAGATCCGTGACCACCCTTGTGTACCAACAGAGTCGGCAAATCCAAAACGTATGGACAGGAAAGTAGGTCCTCTTTGGAACCTCTTACCTCATTTAACACTTGCCTAATTCATTGCAAAATGACTGATCCATTTGGTGATTCTAGCTTTGTATCTTCTGCAATTAGTTTATCTAGTCACTCTAAAAGTCATAAATGTTGTGATACATGGCTCTTCCACATGCCAAATTAATCAAGAACCATTGGGGAATTTGCTTGATAGGGATTACTGCCACCCTGTATTTTTGTATTTCCCATGCAAACCTTTGCACGTTAAGTCTGTAGTGGGTTTCCTGTGATGATTTTGAACAACAGGGATTTGGACCTGTGAATTTTGCTGAAAATACCAGAACAGCTTCATTTCCAGCTGATGGCTCCATTTGGTGCTGTGGGGTAGCTGAGATGTCCAAGTACAGCTCACCCTGGCACTGAGGGCAAGTCTCATGAGGGTGACATAAGGTCTGCTGGGACAGTAAAATCTTGGTCTTGTTCTTGTAGACACAAACTCTTCACATGAAGTTCACATACCCTGACAGAGGCATTCTTAAATTTATTTAAGAATTTATTTAAATTCTTAAAATTAGCAGTGGTGTGAATATATTCTAATTATCAATACTTAAGAAAAAAAAAGTGTGGTGCAGGAGAGCTCAGGGGAATAGTAAATACTGTAGAATGTTTTGCATTTGGTTTCTCATTACAGTTCCCCAAGCAGGCCTAGCAACTGGAAAATAAGCCAGATCTAATTTGCATGTATTCCTTTTTAAAATTTGGTGTTTTCCTGGAAATTTTGATGGAGTTAAATAGCCCAGTTTTGACTCTGTTTATAATCTAACAGGCTGTTGTATTATGAGTCTTGTACAGTTGTCCACAGAAGTGTTCATCTTAAAATTACTACAGGTTAATGTGTTTTTTAAAAAATCCAAATGCATTATAAGCCCTTTCCTCTGAATTTAATTTACCTGCCCCTGAATATCTCCTGTTTATACTGAATTAATACTTACTTAATCTTATAGCATTTTCTTACCCAACTTTCTTTTCAAAAATGACTAAACCTGGGGCCAAAATCTAACTGGGGGTGTACCATACCTTCAAGTGATGTGAGTAACACTGCTTGATTGGTTATACAACCTGTGTTACATTTCTGACTGCTTTAACTTTTATTTAGTTTTGCCAGTAAAGCTGAAAACAATTTAACAGACATCTGTGAAAAATCACAGCATTTTCTAAATAGGAGATTTTGATTTAATAGAGACCAAAAGAATAGTGAGAAGTTGCACTATATGTTATCTTCCAAATGAAAAACATGTATCATTTGGAAATGTCTTCTCTTTATCTAAAATATATAATATTTCAAGCTAGGGAAAAGATAGAAAGATGAAAGTCACTATGATACTTAATTTAATTTAAAATATTAAGTGCTTAGTATCTACAACTGCCTTTTGAAGAAAAGGAATATAATTGATTGATACAGTCAAGAAATGAGAACATCTGAAACAAGGTAATATATGGACTTTAGAGACAGGATTAGGAAAAAATCCCTTTCTAGCTTTTAAAAAAAACAAACCAACTTGGCACGCAGTATCATCCTAAATAAGATTTTACAAGAAAGTCTAAAGCATCTATTGGAACAGAAGGAGAGAATGCCTGTGAAGCACTGGCGATATAAAATGACAAGAAACAGAAACCAGCAGGTAACATTTGAATAAAGCCTTCAAGCATTTCTAAAGCTATCTGTCCTTTTCTGTATATATAATGCAAAGTGTTATGTATAAAATATATACAGGCATGACCTGCCAAGAGGATTTTGGTTTCCCTGGAGACTATCAGTTCTCTGTTGCACGGGTTGGCTTGGGGAATAAGAGCTATCTTGATAGATCCTAACCTTTCTTCCTGAGGTTACTGGATATGTCGGCAAATTTAAATCTTTGTGTTGAAGGCTGAATTTATAAAATTCAAATTTTTAAAATGTTCTCTCTAGATTACAGCTATTTCTCCTGGCATATATTTATTGTATGCAGCAATTACCTTGTGAATTGAGGGGAAAAAAGAAAACCTTGGTCGTAATACTTTGACGGAATACTTAGTTTTGTCTTCTAGTTTGTCTGGCTGTGCCAAGTCATTGATTTTAATCACAGCTATCAGTGTATCATGAAAAATGTGCATGATATCATAGCAAGTGTATTCAACCATAGTTACTACTTAGTTGACTTATTTATCCTCCCTTTTCCTTAAATGTTTGAAATCCTCTTGTCATTTTTCAGTTTGGAAACTAGGCTTCAGTCAGATTTGTAGTTTATAACTATCTTGTGAGTATGGAAATAAATCCCATGTAATGAATGCAAGCTACTTCATTCATCTCTGCTTGATTAAAATTGAAAACAGTAATCTCAAGGTGTTCTCAGTTGGTTTGGATGGAAATACATAGATGGGTATATGTACCTTTCTGCTTTCGACCTCCTTAAAGAATCAGCACATGCAGCATTTTTTTTTGACACTAGGACATAGTGATTTGGAAAGCTAAGAAATGCTAAAAATTCCATTTCAGAGGAGATTTTTCTCATCCAGCAAAGTATACCATAAAATGAATAAATTCTGCATAATTTGAAACTTATTAAAGTAGACCATTTTGTACCCATCTGAGGATATTATCTGTGCTTTTTACAGGTTTTTTTTTCTTACTGCAATGCTATTTTCTTACTGCTTGCTTTTTGTGAAATTTGCAAAGGAACCAGTGTAACTTTATTATATTCTGCCGTTCTAAAATCTGAAATGAAAATTTGCCAGAAATATGGAAAGAACATTGAAGTGAAGCATAAAACAGAGAGGAGGAGAAGGAAAGGAAAAAGAGGGGTTACGACAGGGGGAAAACGCAAAATACACTTTAAAGAATATGGGAGGGAATGAAGATTTGGTGGGCTGCAGAGTTAGCTGTGAAACTTGCCAGTATTCATTATTATTGCTACTAAGAAAAATGGCAGGCTCATTATTTAGAGAGGGAGTCAGAGCAAAAAAGATGCATCAGGCCTTCAGCTTTTACTATGCCACCAACTTGAAAGATATCAGAAGATCTCTTCAGTGAGTTGTATTATTTTTTGCTCGTTGGGTAGCTCCCCTTTCCCTCCTTTTAAAGTATTTGATAACTGGCTGCTTGCTGTGAGAGACACGACTTGCTGCACTGCTGGTGGAAGTGATGGGAAGTCCTGTTTCACTACTGCTTAAGCTGTTAAAGAGAGCAGCATTCAGCACTTTGGCAGCTGAAGTATTGCCATCAACAGATTAATTTTGTGTCTAAAGGCTTTAGGAGAGGGAACCAGTACTTTGGGGGGCTGTGCGGGGGATGGAAATACATGTGAATCAGCAAGCTGGTCCTTCCTGTAGTTCAGAATTAAGCCTTTCTCTCCTCTGTAGTTCAATGTAACACTCATCTTTAGGATGTTATACATATAACAAGCCTGTATGGATAAAATGTCACTTTGAACACTTCCTGTGTTTGGTTGGACATAATTGGCATTTCCTTGGTTTTGTGAAATGTAAATTACCTGTCTTTGGTATCTCTGTGTTTGGTCTGGATCAATTTAGGAAGTAGAACCAAGGAGGAGAGAGTGACAAATGGAAAAAATAGCATTTTGAAGAGCTATTCAAGTGCAGAAGGGATAGGATTTCCTAGGTTTATTTCTGTGCAAGTTTAAATGAGAAGTCCCTCCCCCTTTTCACCTTCTTTAATTTTGCTTTTTGCACAGTCATTAACTCTTTTAACCTCTAGTAGGTGGTCTTCTGTTGCTTGTTTTGTATAATTCTGCCCACAAGCTGATGGGTATAAGCTGTCAGTCGTTTAAGAAGTGCTTGTTAATTTATTTACGTTGCTAAACTTCTGTTTAGTTATTGTTTTTTAACTTAGTGGAGGTGACAGCCTGGGTATTTCCTTTCTTTTTTGAAACACCAGAAGTTAAGCCATCCCATGCAAAACCACATAATTGTGGCAAACATACTCTGTTCTTAAGATACTTATCTTATACTTGCAAGACACAGAAATGAAACTTTGACTGGGCAACAACCAAGATAACTCACAGATGCAATGAGATTCGACAACACAATTGATCAGATAAGTTCATGTATTCTCATTGCATCTGTGAGTTATCTTAGTACTTTGTCAGTTTGGCTAATGCATGTATCTGCTGTTTACTAAAGGAAAGAAAAGAGTATTGGTGTATATCTGTGTGTACCTGCATACATGTATATGTACATTTCTATGTATTTACATCCTTTCTAAAGGTATATATGCAGTTTCACAGTCTGTGGCCCTCTACCACTTTAAGATACAGTGCTTTGCTTTTGAACATCTTTAATTTCCATTATTACATTTTCACTAAAAGTAAACACTAGGAGCTTATTGAACAGACACCTTCATTTATGAAGCACTGATTGCTCTTCCATATTCATTGTTACTTTCTTTTATGGGGACATTTATTGTATTTGTCTTCAAGATTGAAAGAAAAACCATTGAGAATGTCATTTAGCATAACTGAAAATCCATGTGTTATATTAACATCCAGTATCTTGCCTCTGTTGACAGTTTGAGGAGTAGTGCACCAAGACTATCCATTTTCTCTTTGAAATTAAGCTTCCTCATGGAAGCTCAAGCTCTGTTCAAAAGGAAAAGAGACTGTAGTACAGCTTGTAGAGTTGTTGCTCCAAAAGCTTGAGCTATTATCTCATTGAATTGTGGCATTAGTGTGTTACAGTGTCACAAGTACCATATATTTTCTGCTAGGTTAGTTATACTGTTTTAGCATCTGTTTGGTAGGTTTTAGTTCAGAAATAATTATTGGGAACTCATCACAAGACTTGCTAGAAATGTATTTACTATTTCATGTTCTTTAAGTTACATTACTGGTAGGTTTTTCTTTATTTTCATTAGAAGTACTCTGGTAGCTTTGTGTCGTCATTGGCAGCAAGAAATTATTTATGGGTTGAATGAGGAAAGAGTAATTATAGTTAAGTGAGAGTAGCATGGTTGCATTGTTCTGGCCCACAAACAATTTGTGCTACATGAAAGAGAGTTCCTTAGCGTTTGTAACAAAGAATGAAAAAATTGCAATAAATGGCTTAATATTTTTTTCTATGTGTGAAATTGACACTGAATGGAAATAAACTTCTCTCAGGATGAGTCTGTAAGTGTTTTGAGAATATTCAAGTAACAGTTTGCTGTCTTCCCTCCAGAGTAACAATTGGCCTTAGCAAGCCTGAATAGTTGGAAAGGATGATGATCGGGATTCCTTCAGCTGTTCCAAGCTAACTGCTGAATAAGTCAGTGAAAAGTACCTTAAAAACTTCCTTATGTATAGCACAGAGAGGGGTTCTTTTCCAGTCTGTCCTGCATTATAAGAGAAAAGCCAACACTTCACAAGAGGTTGTTACCCTGCACCTTCCTTCACTTAGATTCTGATGATCCCCAGCTCTCTGAGAGGGGCTGCAGTACCTCCATTCAGCTTCAGGGCCCGTTCAGGGCCTGAACAGAGAAACCCAAGGACCTTGGCAAACCAGAAGGTGGCCTGACAGGATGGTCCTCCATTTAGCAGTTAGTGTTCAGCTTACCCAAACCAGCTGCTCCTAGTGACACTGGTTTGTTTGCGTATCCTAGTTGTTGTGACTCTGCACCTTCTGTCAATGCAGTTCTACCTTCCACCAGGAAATCACAATTCCAGTAATACAGGTAATACCAAAATTTCAAGTGGAGTGGAAATTCATAGAAACACTGAAAACAATGTGCTTATTTAACCACTTTGTTCTTGTAAAACATGAATAGATTACTTTTATTTCTGAACATTAACCAAATTAAAAACTTTGCTGCAGTTGACATGTTCTTACCAAATGTTTTAAGGTAGGTGAAACTTCAACTTCTCAGGGTAAACTTTTTAGTTACATTTATTTGGCTGGTCCTAATACAAAGACAGTGTTTTGCTCTTCTAGAAGTTAGTCTGCTGTAGATTTGATTTCTTTAAATTAGATTAAAGTCGCTGGAAAGAAATGGATATTAAATTAAGGAACAGCAATCCTCATACTAAATAGAGGAAGCGTGCATGCCTTGCAATTCTACAAAATTATCAGGGCTGTTATAAACAGTCATAAATGTGCTCACACAGTGCCCTGTGTGAAAACATGGAAGATTTTCGGGAGTTGAGTGCTCTCCTACGTGCTCTGTGCTCTGCAGGAAGGAGATTTGGGTGCTTTGGACGGACAGCAGCACAAGAATCCTGCTGAGTAAGGAGGTGCATGGAGGTAGTGAGTAGGAGTGATCGAGTATGTAGTGTGCCTTAATGTTTGCTTCTTTATAGCTCACAGGCTCAGCCCTGCTCAGGGGCATCTATGTGCCTTTGAGCCCTCAGTGGGGGAGGGAGAGCTGCTCACTGAGGTCACCCCCATGGCCCTTCTGTCAGGAACTTCCCTCCTCTGAGGAGGGCTCCATGAACCCTGGGCTCCCCTGGGGAGTAGAGGGGATGGCATCATTCTTTCTGTGGGTGTCCTGAAGCATCTGTAGTTTGGTGGAAGGGCCTGCAGGATTTGTGATGCTGGACAGAGAAGGTACAGGAGGAGCATGAGTGGGTCCATAGTTCACTGGCTGTGGGTGCATTGAGCAAGAATTGCTCACAGGAATGGTCATGGGTTGGGAAACAGTCTCATCCTGCACTTTGAAAAAGAAATCAGCTGGACCTGTATTTCTTGAAGGGTCTGAGCCTGATAATATGTGTTAGGCCTGGTCATATGACATGGAGTGCAAGTTTGTGGATGACAGCAAGCTGAGTGGTACATGTGCCACACCTGAGGGACCCTGGACAAGCTAAAGGAGTTGGCCCATGTGAACCTCATGATGTTAAAGGAGCGAAGTCCCACCCTTGGGTCAGTGCCACCCTGAGTACCAGTACGAGCTGGACGTGAAGCGATCGAGAGCAGCCTGTTGAGAAGGGCCTGGGGATGCTGGTGGATGAAAAACTGGACATGACCAAGTGGTGTGTGTTCACAGCATCCAAAGCAATGTGGCCAGCAGGTCAAGGGAGGGGATTCTGCCCCTCTCCTTTGCTCTGGTGGGACCCAAGCTGCAGTGCTGCATCCAGCTCTGGGGCCCCAGCACGGGAAAGACATGGACCTGTTGAGGCAGATCCAGATGAGGTTCACAAACTTGATCACAGGGCTGAAGTACCTCTCCTATGAGGAAAGACTGAGACAGTTGAGCTTGTTCATCCTGGAGAAGAGAAGGCCCCAGAGTGACGTTATTGTGGTCTTTCAGTACTTAAAGGAGGCTTGCAAGAAAGATGGAGACAAACTTTTTGATAGGGTGTGTTGTAGTAGGAGGAGGAGTGAAGGTTTTAAGCTAAAAAGAGAGATTTAGATTGTACTTTAGGAAGACATTTTTTTACAATGAGCATGGTGAAACACTGGAACAGGTTTCCCAGAGAGGTGGTGGATGCCCCAACCCTGGAAACATTCAGGGTTAGATTGGATGGGACTCTGAGCAGCCTGATCTAGTAGAACAGGTTCATGGGGCTTGCTGTGGGAATTGGACCAGATGATCTTTAAAGATCAACCCAAACCATTCTGTGATTTTATGAAATAGGAGTAATATGGATGTAGCTACCAGGTAACTGAGTTGCTACATCACTTAATAATGTGTCTGGGTCTTAATAATGGGTCTGTTGAGTTTGCCAATCTGCCTTTGTTTCAGACCCCATGATGTGTCACACCTTGGGCAAAGTCTTTTCTTCTGTACCTGGTATGGACAGAGAATGTGTACAATCTGTGTACACACAGATGTGATCTTTGACTGTTTTGATGCAAAGGCAGAGGGACTAGAACTAGATGATCTTCAAGTCCCTTCCAACACAGACTATTCTGTGATTCTATGAAAAAGGCTTATTTAATGTTCCATAATAAATTGAGGAACATTTAAAATGCAGATGAACATGAAAACTTTAAAAGGTAACAAGGAATAGTTAAAAGGAGTCCCCATTACTTTTGTGGAACATTTTCACCTGTAATGTGAACTGTCATTAAGGGCTCCATCCGCCTTTAGCAGCTGTGACTGAAATAAGAGCATAAAGGCTTAATCAGAAAAACATGTTGAAAAATGAAGACCAAAAAATCCCAATACTTAATTTGTTTTGTTGGCGTAAGCAAACTAAGCTAATGTTACAGGGTAGTAGATAGACAGGATAATAGAAATTTAAGGTAGAACTGTATGCTTGCTCTTTTAAATAAAGTATTAAGGATAGGTGCTGAGAAACTAAGACCCAAATTTGACCTCAGATTTGACCATTTCAGTAAAGAGAAATTAAGTAAATGCCATTTTGGCATTTAACGTTTCAGCTTTTCTGGGGCATAGCTATCATTCACATAATAGGAAATTAAAAAATAATAAAATTCATTTTATCTTTGTCTTAAATGTATGTGTCAGGAAGAGGAAGTTGCTGTTTATCAAATAGAATAGAGTTAAAATCACGTAATTCTGTTAAGTATATATATTATATAAAGATGTCTTGTACGTGATGATGGGTGTCATTAAGCATGGGCTAGTAAATGAATCCAGGAATAATTTTATAAGGCACAGAATATCTTTCTTACTTCAGAGTGTTGGTTTACAGCATCTCAAAGGTACCCAAATCTGTTGTTTTAATATATAAAAATCAGACTACTTTTTATAGACTGTTGCTGTAACTGTCTTCTCTCTTAATATTTGATCAGGATGTATCTCCCTCATTAGTGTAGACCATAGCATAGTTGTCAGAGGTCACATGAGATGCTTCAGTTTGAAGCCAGTCAATGGCTCTTTGTTCTGTGTGGTAGAAGCCTTGGATGATCCAGTGGGAGGGAAAGAGGAGCTCCTTAACACAGGAAGAAGTCCTCTTCAGTATCCATCTTCCCAGTCTTGTTTCTCAGCCTGCTCTTAGTCCCTTGAGATCCTGGTAGTAGACGCTGCCTCCTTTCTCTTTTTCCCATGAATTGCTTTTTGGAGCTACAGAAATGACCACTTTCAGATATACATGAAATCCTGTAGATTTTTATGCAAATTCACTTCTCTTATTGATTTCTCGGTGGTAAGATGAGGGTAAGTGAGAATATCTGGTCAGGACTTTCCATTAGCAGCAAAAAATGCACAAGTCCCTAGACTCAGGAAAGTCACCTTAGAGATATCAGTTGTATAACACAAACATTCTTTTTAAAGAGTCTGTAAAGTTGTAGTTTTCTGTATGTATCAGGCAACAAACTAATTTATCTGGTGATCCAGTCCAAAGGCAGCTAGCACTACTATTTCCACCTTCAAACTTAACCAAACTGAAGAATGTGGTTTCTTTCATGTACAAGTTTCTTACACACTCATCTAGATGATAAACAAGGGAATCTTTTGAGGTAACATTGGGAAATACAACAATAAATGTGCAAATATGGACCAGAACCTAAAACTTAGAGTCAACTGCGGTTCAAGAGCAAAAAAGAGGCTGATGAAAGAAGTCAGCATTATCTTTTGGCAAAATAAAGGCTTATAAGCACTGGTGTTGTATATACAAGTTTTTATTCAGTTTTTCATTTGCTCTTTTACCTTACACAGGTCCCTGTTGTACACAATTTTGGTCTTCCTTTTGCTTCCAAAATGATATAGTTAAAATTCTCTTTAACAACTAAACCGAGCATTTTAATATATTTTACTGGAAATTGGGTAAGATTTTCTGAAAATGTTAACATTTTTCTAAGGTAAAGTAAGGAAAGACTAGATTGACAACTGATTAAATTAGATGTTTCCAAGTCTGCCAAACTTACAGGTGTGCACTATAGAGGAATTAGCTGAAGAAATAATTGAAAATTTATAATTTAAGATTGAAGACTGTTGAAGAATGAGTACAACTCTGTAGCAAAATGTGATGTCCTTTTTAACCTACATTTAAAGAGACCTGTGAGACTGTTAGCCCAGCTTACTGCCCAGAAATATACTAGAAAAAATGAGTTATGAAATATCCAGAGGATGATGTGTAGCAGGGATATACGGGGAATCTGCACAACTCAGACCAGTTGGAGAGTAACAAGAATGCACAGCACAGGTCTGTAGGTCCAGAAAATTCATAGACCTTGTGGGCATCAGTTGTGTAGCAGGAACTGTCTGTCTGCTGTGAAGGATCTCTAGTCTGAGGAGAAATTAGCAATAGTTCAGTGTCAAACCAGAAAGATGTATTAGCTGTAAGGCTTAAAATTGTTATGGTCAGAGTCTGTTAAAATTCATCATTTTCATTAACTATTGCAGCAGTGACTGCTGAGTATATTTATTACAGTTTGCCAGTGTGAGAAGTGCTGTTCATACTGTGAAAGTCAGAATTCAGAATGGCCCTTGAGAACTGAAAGGAAAAATCCTAAAATCCACGAAGAACAGGAAAATTTGCCGCTGTTAGTTATGGGGAGAATTTCCTTTGGTTTTTTTCCCCTAGGATGATGTAAACTGACATAGGATGTAGTAAGTGTTAAGAGTTTTCCATTCTACAGAGCAGCGGTGAGGCTTGTGCTGGATCACTGTGGTCAAAATTAGGTACTGTACTGGAAGAAAAATGTAGCCCAGTTGAAGAGAATCAGGAGAGAACATCAAAAGTTACTTAGAAATACAGAAGACAGGAGAACAGGAGCATTGAAAGGACTGAGTTTATACAGTATAAAGAAAGCAAGATTAAGGCATGAATGGTGTTAGGAGCTATAAAATGCTGTTGCAGAAAAGAAATACTCCAGTGGGGAAGTAGCAATCATGAATTTTAAGAGGGAAATTTAGGCCACGTGCTAGGAAAGGGTTTTGAGTAGGAAGAATAGAGAAGTGCTGAAAAATGACTTAGGGGGATTGCGGAATTTCCATTACTAAAGGTTTTTAAAAATAGATGAGAAAAACAGAGAAGCAACTAAACTAGAACTGATCGTGCCTCTAGGTAGTAGGATGAACTAGCTGGATGATCCCACCCATCTCTATTTTCTATTATGTTTCTTTTTTAATCAAGTTACATCCCAAGGCTCCAATTGCATGCATTTCCACACTTTTTCCTCATGTTTAGCTTTTAGGAGGAAGCAGTCAGTTTCCCACGTTAATGACTAGACTTTTTACTAATCTTACTCAAGCTATCCTCAGAAGAATCCTGATGCTACATACGTACGCCAGGCCTGCATCAGTTTTCTTAGGGGATGGTTAAAAATTGGAGCACTCTGACCAGAATTAACAGTACTGAGTAGTGTTTAGTCATTCCATTGTATCCAAGTAAACCCCTCATTTAGAAATTAATTAGTTGCAGTGTAGTCAAAAATATTTGGAGTCTCTGAGCACAAGAGGGAGAATGGAGTTCTCTAAAAAATGGGTTTCCCTATTTTTATCCCCAGTAGGCTCCAGTAAGTAACTGTTTGGTTTATTATTTATTATGCATTATTCATTGTGCCATCTCTTTTTATGACTCTGAAGTGATTTGTATGCTGTTGTAGAAGGTAGAGCCCTATTGTCTGTCAATGTGCATGTTACTTGGATCTCATTTTATTTGTAAAAATAATAAAAAAAATTCTATATCTTAAACTCCTGGTCAAAAAGTTCCATTATTCCCTTCTGGAACATGGTCTTATATGAGGAAAAAAACATACCAAGCACATCCATTCTATTATTATTTAAATTATTCCTTGGTGTTATTTGGTTTGAATATTTATTAGTTTTTTTTTTTTATAATCCTTAAATTATTCATAAAGGGTAGCCATACAGTTTGATGGAAAAAGCAGTACAATGAAACCTTATTTTGCATTGCCCGCTTATTTCATACAAACTATTCTTCAGTGCTTTTTTTTAGCAAAAGCTTGCAAGGTGCTGGGAACCTTTGCTGTGTTTCTTTTAACATCCCCTCCCTCCTGGTTTCCATGGGAGGGAAGAACATCCAGGACCTCGCCACCCTCTATGCCCGGGCATAGATGTTTAGATGACATAATAAATATCCTCCAAGCGAGATGGAAATGAAGAGGCAAAGGTCAGGAAAGAGAGATGTCATTTCCAATAAAATATGAAAAGTGTATGAGGAATTACTGATGTAGAGAAGAAGAGAATAAAAGATTGTTTTAGGTGATTTATGGGATTTTCTTTTGAATCCCACAAGACTCCAGAGAAATAAGGGCAATTGCTATACTGACTGAAATATCCATGTGTATGTCAAGTGTCTGACAGGAGTCAGCAATAAATACTTGACAGGAAGGCATAAAACCTTGCAGTAAGCAGATTGGGGAAGGATTATTTTCATATGCTATGTCTCATCCTCACCTCTAATATGTATAGGTTTGCTTAAACCCTGAGGTATAAGATTTAGTGTTTATTCTAAAAGGCTTCTCATCGCTATAGGTATGCAGCACTCAACGTTCCTGTTATTGATATACCTACAAAATTCTCTTCAGACATTTTGGCAGATAATTAGTCTTATGAGCATCTTGCATCAGTGATCTCTTAGTCTGATTTTGTGTAGATTGATGCTTCTTTTTATAGCTTTTGAATTTGACATGTTCTGCCTTTATTGACTCTTTTCTCTTGTTTTGTGTTTTTGACTCATGGCTCACTTTTCTTTACTTGCATTACTATGACAACTACTAAAACCTAGAATATCTTTTGACCAACTGCCTTGTTTTTATTAAATTCTTCAACTTATCTCTGCCAGACTGTGTAGTGGATTTGGCATTTTAATGTATCTGATTTCTTGTTTAATTGCATGAATCTCTTGTGTGCTTCAAGTCCTTCGCCAAGACAGCCTGCTTAAAATATGAAATACAAAATGGGTCTCAGGAAAGGTCAGTTTTGGTGTTAATATTGTAGATCAGTGTGAAGCTTACTTGACTCTGAAGAGCCTGGATTTTAAAATACATGATAGTCCAGTGTCAGATTATTGACCAATTTCTTTTTGTTTCCAGCTGAGCTGCCAGGATCATCTGCAATCAAGCTCTCCTCCTTGTATGATCTTCCAGCTCAGCTGGAAGAATTGTACCAGCAGGGCTTTGTCTTGGCTGCTGTCCACCCTTTTGTGCAACCAACTGATGAAAAAGAGAAAACTCCCCAGGAACAAATCTTCAGGGCTGTGCTTATCAAGAAAACAGAAAGGTAAAGCACTTCCAGTGAACTGGGATAAAAATAGACAATGTGATTTCCTGCTGAGTTTTGACCTACATCAGGAAATTATAGCAGAGTTTACTGTGCAAGACTTGATTTTTTTATTTTTTGTGGGCTTGAATAGGCTTAACATGTTCTTCATGTTTACAATTTGTCTGCAGTTTGGCAGGCGACTTGAAGAATAACAAGTTGAAATATGCTCTGTATTTTGGGATGTGTTGTCATGAGAGGCAAACAAACAAGCCCTATGCATGACAGTTTGTGAGGATGGTCTTGTTGGTACCCTTTAAAAATTTATTAGATTAAATTATGATGGGAGAATCGTTTGCTTAGAAAAGGCATATTTTGGGTTTAGATGGTTACAGTTAATGCAATTAATTTGAGAACTGTAGTACTAACACATACTTCTTAAATTTATGCGTAGACTTTAGGCCCTTCTTTCCTCTAAACAATACAAGTTTTAGTCAGTGCAATCTCCATAAATAAAAAGATTGCTTTCCTGCTTTGTGTACTTATTAAAATGTATTAAGAATATTTTACATAAAGTCTGAAGATGAATAAAGAAACAGGAATTCTGTTCTTTTGTGATTTAATGTGATTTCTAAAAAAAAAAATCTGTAGGATGTGCTGTTAAATAGCCCAGAAGAAAATGAAAATATGGATATTTGTAAACAAATGATTTTTGGTTAATGATTTAAAACCTAATTAATATTATCTGACCACCCCCAATTTTGCAGCTACCTGTATCGTTGCAGCCATTCTCTACAGTTTCGTACATCAGCTGCATTCCCCAGTCCAGCCATTCTTTTACCATGACCAGTTCTGAAGCTTGGCAGATTATTAAATCTCCATCTGCCAATCCTAGTCCCTCTCTTTGTGCTGATGCTTGAAGGAAAGGATGTAGCTGGTTTATACTTCTATTTAAAAAGCAAACCATTCACCATTCAGTTTGCTCCAGCCTGGTAGCCGCTTGATAGAGGTTATGACGGAGTTGAAATTCAGCCTCTGACCTAGGGAAGAAGTTCTGCATTTTGTTAGCAAGTGTATGTAAGCGTTAGGTGTCACAGGCAATTTGAGCTTCTAAAATAACTATTAATTTGCCTTGACTTGATTTTAGTTTTATTAATACAGAACTTCATGCTGGCTTGCCTGCTATTATTGTTTAAATGAAATAGCTTCCAGTTTTAGGGTTAAAGCATGGAACGTTTGGCTGAACAGTGGACTTGTTGAGTGATGGTGGGCTGAGATTGCATGGTTGTGGGGCCTTGTCCTCCCTGCCTACACAATACCTTGCTGCAAGCAATGAAAGTATTTACATGCATGAGTTTGTAATGTTAAATAAGTTCTTAAGGATTTCTGTTGGTTAGGGGTCTTGAGGGTTCAACATTTTCCAGGTCTGAGCTCTGAAGGCCTGTCAGGGAAGAGCAAATTCGCTCAGTGTCACTGCTCTCACGCTGTGTCCAGTAGATCACATCTGTGCAGAGTGATTGTGGAAGAGTAAAAAATCTTAATTGCCTGCTCACTCACTTGGGTTCCAGTGTCACACACTTTAGACAGCTGTAAATGACTGTACAAAATTGAAGACAGTAGAGAGTCTTGAACCAATTATATTTCCTTTTACAGTCACAGTCCATTTCTCTGCATTTTCTTATCTGTCATTTTTGACTGCCTAGGGAAGCGGAAGAGACGTGGTGAAGCAGGAAAAAAACAAGTACCAGAAAGGGAAATTACATCAGTTTGATGTTTCATGTAGCTTAAATATTCCTGAGTCTGGCTGAGAGTATGGAAGCAGCTTCTCCCATAGTATGTGGGTGCAACAAATATTTGCATTGCCAAGTGTGATGAAGAGAGTGGGTGTTGCACAGATTTCAAATAACTATGGCCTGCATGGAGACCACCTGTATCTGAACTGCAAGTTCATGTCATTCCACAAACAGCTGGGGACTAAAAATATGTAACAGTATGAAGAAAAAAGACATACTGTTAATTTTTTTAATTAACCTTTCTCATTACACTGCTGATAATGATGAAATTATATTTTTCCCCCTGAGGACTGTCAGGTGTCTTGTCATCTCAAGGCAGTCTCTGTGTATCACAGTTAAATCATGGGTAGAAATTAGGTCTGCTTTGGCTAAGATCAGATGAGTGTTTATTTCTGTCATAAGATTTTAGGAGTAAAAGCAGTCCAGCCACAGTTGTAGATGTACACAGATGTACACTGGTAACATCATTTATACTGTGGAGTACAAGTCCATCCCTTTGATGGTATGGTGTTCATGGAGAGCCAAGAGTCATAAAAAACTCTGCACCTGGGTGTGGGGCACATCCTTGGGCTTCCTGGGCACTTCCTGCAGTACACCTGAGGCTGCAGCTCTTTTCTCACTGCAGGTGTTTCACCACAGGTGGCTCCAGCACTCTGCACTTCATCTGTCTGTGTCTGGCAGATACCAAGTGTGTTTTGCACCTTCCTTTTTTTGCTCTCTGAATGGAACAGAAATGAAATTGTTGCATTAGTGCCTACAGTAATGCCAATTCCATCTATACAAAGACAGAACTGGATGCTTGAATTAGTCTTTAGTCACTGTTGCACCTTTCTGTGTCAGTTTTATGGTTTAAAATGAATACTGTTAATTTGTGCTTTGAGGACTTAGTTTTATAGCTCTGCCTCCCCAAAGGTAGGAAGAGGCAATGCCAGCTGCAGCAGATGATGGGTATCAGGAACACCATGCTGCTGCTGTCAGTGAAATTTGCAGTGCCTGAATTTGCTCAACAATAAAATGGAAAAGGTAGTGCTGAGGCATATTGTGCATTAGAATTCATGGAAATTACCTGTTAGTGTTATTTTTATCTTATTTTGCCATTGTCCTGTAGTTTCAAAATATTCCTAGTGAATTTGCAATGGCATTGTATGTTAAGGTGACTTTTAAAGTCACTTTGATAGCTTTCTGTTTAATCTGGTATCTCTGGCTTTGTTATCTTGGCTGTGTAATCATTTGTGGTAAATATGGAAATAGGAGTCATTCCTGCTGTAGGACGTTTGAAGAAACACATCCCTATCATAATTGGAAGCTGTACATGTTGAAAACCAAGGATTATCCACCAGAAGTGTTAGGGAAAATATGGACTTCAGGGACAGATTTTAAAAAAAAATCAACAATGCAATTGTTTGCAGTGCAAAAGGCATCACATTCAATTAAAGTAAGTGAAATAAATGTAGGAATGTTTAACTTTTCAGAGGCACTGGACATGAAGGTAGTCTACCAAGTTGTTAAAAAACTCTGCCATTGCTCTAATTAAATTTAATATAATAAATTTCAATATTTCTCTATCATCTAGTGGCATGGTGTACACTAAGCAGTTGATTGGAAAGTGGTTTGAAAGTCACATAGAATAGAGTCAGATAAAAGAATAATAAATTCAACACTCATGAATACTTTCTTTCCCCCTCTAAATTTCAGTGGACTTAACTAAAAAGCAGTTGTCTTTTCTATTGTCTGTGCTGAGTTCTGAGATATGTGGGTTTCTTGAGGAAGAAATCTTGAAGAATCTTGTATCAGTTGTGTGAAGAAAACTCTTTGGGCCCAGGTTTTTGCAGATTTTTTTTCTGAATTCAGGGAAGGCCCCAAGAGTGAAGCATAGGTGTGGCCTGCTGTTCACACTCATGCTTGAGAAGAGTTAGATTCACACTGATTTACACTTAGAATCTCAGGAAAGGGAATAAAAGCTCGTCCTTGAAAAGTGTGAATGTGTGACAGTGAGTCTCTGCTGATGGGAAGAACAGGGGAAGGTCCATGTATTTGGGAGGTTCTGGCTAACCAGGATGAGGAGAGTAACACATAAGTTGCTTACATTCCCCCAAGGAGCAGAAATCAGTAGTTCTTTGTGTCCGCAATAACCTTTTTCTCCTTGGCCTTTTATTTCCACACTCACTGGTTTTTTTCTTTAACAGTCTCTGTGCAGGTGTTTTGGGTGCATTCTTATTTTGGACAGCTTGTGGTTGTTGCAGGTTATCTGTTTCCTGCAGAGAAATTGCTAAGTCAGCCCCTGAACAAAATTACAACAAAACCGTAGCACAAAGCAGCTTTAACTTGTTCCCAGCAACCTGTAGTGTGATACCGCTGTCTGGTATCTTAAAGTTTCAAAATTCAGTGTCAGTTAAAATGTCTCCATGTCCCTTTCTAAGTACTCAGCACTGGGAAGCAACCTGCATTCTTTTTTACCAGGAAAGGTGCAGGGTCTGGGCTCACAGGCTGTCTAGTTTTGACATGCTTGCAGATGCTTATTTCACCATGATAGAGAAGCAGGGAATATAAATGGTATTCCAAAGAATTTCTCTCCATTGTTCCAGCTGTGTCTTAGGATATACCATCTACAGGTTTTGCCTTCAGTCACTAAAGCAATCAACAGGAAATCATTTCTCTGCAAAAGTCGACTAAGTAGTTTAATTTAATCATAATTTTTTTAGAGTTTCTAAATGTTCTAAATTTCTGTTTTGACCTCAAACAGCTTTGCAGCTGTTTTCCCTTTCTGCAGAATAATGAGGTGTCGGGTGTTGTAGAGATTCACTTGATGAGATGATTCTGATTCTATTTCCATAATTCCTGTGTCTGTTAATCCTGACAAATTCAAACTATCATCAGTTGCATAGCAAGAACTCTGTTTATCTGCAAAGGAATATTACAGACTGAGTTCAAAAGTTTAATAGTAAACAAAGATTTTTAGTTTCCTGATTTGCTGGTATTTCACTTCGGTGTTTTCACTTTGGTGAAAGTAGGTACTTTGCATCAATACAGTATATTTTTATTTTGAATATAAATGCATATGTGTGTGTGTCTGTTTGGTTTTCATGTAGGATTTAAGCTTGAAGATGAGAAATGTCTGAATTTACCTTCATGAGCATTAGGGATCAAACAGATTTGTGTGCAAATGTAGTGTGTGTTGTTGCTCTCAGCAGGCTGATTTCAACTTCATGAAAAGATAATATTTATTCCATGCCCAAGAGTCAACAGATATCTTCCTTTAGCTCAAAGGACAATGGTTTGAGTTTTGAAGGCTTGTTATCTGTTACAAGTTCAAAGAAATACATATTTCCTCACAGTAACTTTTAACAGTGACCCAAAATAAATGTTCCTTCATCTGCATTCTGAAAGTTATAAACACTGCACGTTAAAGATGCCTGTGTATCAATACATGCCCAGACTTTTCTCAAGAAACTTTATATACTGTAATTAAAAAAAGTCTATAAATTCTACTAACTAATAATGCGTATTTCATTGATAAGCTTTCCTATAGTAAAGAAAATGTTTAGGTAATAACATTAAAACAGTGTCACATGGGTTAGACTTAAGGCTCTTAGGATACAATATACCTGCTTTTATTTTTTTTATTAAAAAATGGTGTGGTTTTTTTGCCGTGGGTTTTTAGTTGTTGCGTTCTTGGTTTTAAGATACTTAATTTTGCTGGAAATTTTACCTGAAATTGTAGAGATGCCAGCTGCTCATGTTAACCACTTTGGTGTGGTTTTACTGGTTTTGTGATGCAGACCAGTTTGTTATGAGTGTACAGTTCTGTTTGAATGGTAGAGCTATTCCTGTGCAGTGGAAAATATCAAAACTGTGTTTACATTCTTAGTATCATCTTAATGAAATAGTAATTTTATTGTGTCTGGGAAGTTTACAAGTGCATTTTGGCTTGCTGAGCTCATGGGCATAGGGAACTTCAGGGAAGATTAGGACCAAATGTTGGCTTCTTCAATTCCTTCTTGTATCTGAACAGGATTGGAAATCCAGTTTGTAACAGACACCAAGTTGTCAGCTTTAATAGTTACTGTGTAAGTTACTGGTTCTCCACAGCTGGTTATGGTTTTTCTACCATGAAATGGTGCTTAACTGCAAACAGCTGTGCAGGAAATGACAACCTAGTGAAACAACCATTGTAACATATTTTTGGCCAGTGAACTTCCAAGTATAACTTAAAATCTTATTTATTCTATGTATAATCTTCTTGTTTGGTGGCACTAGAAGACCTGTTTAGGATTCAGGATGACACTTTTTGGAAGTCTGTGGTCTTGAGCCCTTTCCATATTGGTAAAATTTGAGGGTACCCTCTACCCCCACCCCACCAGGCCTGTGAATGCTGTCCCTCTGCACAGCATCAGGTAGACTGAAATTCCACCTCAACTCTTTGCCGTCCTGTGATTAAGGTTGTCCATGGAGAGTGTGATTAAGGTTGTCCATGGAGAGCACTGAGGTTACCTACAGGTTTCCTGCCTTTCTTCAGGAAAACTGTTAATGATAAACAAACAATGTATAACAAAGCAAAACAAATGAAAACCCAGGGTTGTAAGCTGCAATGAAATTTTCTGGCAATCTCCATGGCCAACCAGTGGCTGTCCTCTCCTGGGGTGGGAGGCAGGAGACTGCCCTTCCTCACTGCAGGGAAAATGCTAGTTTTGTTCACACTGTCCCTTGTGTTCCCTCTCTGGTATCCCAAAATGTGTCGCAGTGAGTACTGAATGTTGTAGTGAGTCTGGATGTAGCAGCTTGTCCAGTTCATCCTGGCTTCCAAGAAGGGTACAGCATTAGTGTATCCAGGTATGCTTCTTTCAGGGCTGGACCTTTTTTAATGAACCCAGTGATTTTTTTCATCAAAGGAATAAAACACCCAAATGTTTGCAGGAATGAAGGGAGGAAGATTCAATTTTCCAGCTTAGGAGGAGGAAAAGAAAAGGAAGAACTTGATGACGGTGCATCCAGAAGAAAAGGAAGATCTTTAGAACTGCTGGAGCTTACATATTTTTTTGACTAAACTGATCTCAGCATTTCTCTTTCTCTTCTGCTTTTTTTGAGAAATATTTTATGATGGGAAAATGAAAATCAACTTTACATAAAACCATTGCTTTAATTTAATAATATTTTATACGTTGGACTCTCAGTAACATCTTGTGCTATAAAACTCGTAAGAGACTCCAGGGTATGGATTATTGGTTATTTCTCACGATTGACATCAGTCCTTTTTTCAGAAGAGAGAGAAGGAATGCAAGTGCACAGAACTGTGCTCTTTGGACTTCTTCTCTTGCTTCTGGGATCTTGATAGATGTACATTTGTCATTAGAAACCTATTTCATGGTTTCTAATGAAACTGGTCCTAAAAGTAGTCCCATTAAATTAATAAAACTAAAACTACATGAATTTCTGTTAATACAGAATTTACCTGTACCTATAATTATGTACTTCTCTATGGCTATACTAATAATATTCAAAGAGTCTAATGAGAGACTTTTATATTTATGACATACTTTGTGATACCTGTATGAAATCCACTGTTTATTGCATAGAGTCTGGAAACAATTCCTTGCGCACGTAGCTTCGCTCAGAATATTATTTTTGTGGTCTGTGACATCCACAGGTATTTGTTATTTTCACATGAAAAGCTATGACACTTGTTCTGTTTGTTTGTTTTGGACAGAATAACAGGCTTTTAAAGTTTTCCTAAAAAGGTGAAAACTACCAGTATAAAAAAACACCTTTTCTTTTAACATATATAGACATAATTTACTTGAGAGCATGGAAAAATACTTCTTGGAAATACAGAGTCCTTCTATTGGACGATTTTAACTAAGGATTTTATGGCATTTAGTAAGATTTGTTAAGTGTGTTCTGTAAAATAATGGTCATAACAGAGTGCAATTGTATTTGATGTCATTTCTTTCATGAACCTTAGTGCAGAGGCAGCCCCCAAACTGTTACAGAAGGAATTAATTGTCTCCAATTAAATATTTCCAAGCAGCAAGTGTATTTTAAAGTAAGTGCTTCTTGAAGGAGTTAAACAGGACATTTTAAGCAGCTGCAGTAATAATCACTATATTTTTATGCATGTAATCTGTATCTCAGATAACTCTTACTCCTTTCGAAGAGCTTGGAAGCAGGTCCTCAAAAAAATTGCACCAAATCAGAGCTCAGGGAGCTGTTCAGGAGCAGGAGAGGAATTAGGAGAGAGTGGTTCAAGGCCAGCTTCTCTCTTCCTTATACCTGTCTGTAAACTTTACCACTATAGGTTGAAAAGGATTTATTTTTTCAGGTAGCCAGGGGATTTAAACATTAAAATACAATCTTTCTCATTCTTTCAGAGTAATTAGAATAGTGAATTTTCACATGGGTCACAGCAGTGCCAGAGTTAGGAACAGCCTTTGCCAAACGGGTGGGCACATAAAATAGCATGACACATCCTTAATTTCCAGGATTTGATATCTTTGAATTTGAGCTCTAGCATTTTACAGTCTCAGGGAGGGGAGCGGCTTCCTCAGCTGGGCTGGAAGGGACCGTCTCTCCAAAAAGCGAAATAGTGGAGATGTTTGTTCCTTGCATTTGTAGAGTTAATGCAGTTGTCCCCTTAAAATGGGATTGGTTGTCTGAAAAGGCTTTGGTTTGTTGCTGCCTGTTGCTGGTACGACACTTCTAACCAGAAGTAGTTATGCAATAGCCAAAGCACTGGAGAGTTGTAGTTGCTCCACTTATATTATATGGACTTGACTTTGCAATATTGAGTGGCAGTTTTGATAGCTTATTGATTGCTTGAGCATTAGAGAGCCCTAGTTCATATTATTTCTGTCTAGAACGTGGCTAGATAACATCAGAACTACTTTTCCTGTTAGTCATATTCAGATTTAAGAAAAAAAGGTAGGTCTGGTTGTAAGTACAGTAGCTGGCAGGCTTTCTAAAGTTTATTTTTATGTTCTCAAGTTCATCTGTGGCAGAAAATCTGCACAGAATGGATTTTCTTATCTAGGACTTCAGAACAGCAAAAATGGTTGTCTGCAGTACACGTGTTGTCCCTCTCAAAATGATTTTTTATTTTCTTGACAAAGTTGTTCTTGCTGCTTAAATTAATTTATGTGTGCCTGTTGCAGAGGAGTAGTTCTGGAATACTGTTAGTCCCCCAATAATGACCTGCGTAAATTCTATAAAGATGTTTGGAGAATTTTCATGAATACTTTAACTTGTATTTTAACACTTTGTTAAATTTTTTGTCCAGAATGAAGTAGAGAATGGAACCACAGGTTGTAAGAAGAACCTAGAAAAGAGGGAAAAAAGAAATAGGGAAAGGTCTTAAGTATTACCAAACAATGCACAGTCTGCTACCACCTGTTCAGGTATAAGTGAGATAAAAGAAATGAAGTGAGAGTGTAGCCTGTGTGAAAGTGGGAGGATCAAACACAGCAAATGTCTGCAGTATTGCCTAGGAAACACTGCCAGTTTGCAGTCAGCAGCCCACGCATCGCATGGCTCCGGGGAACTGGAAGTGTCTCGGGAAAGCCCCTGGGACCATCTGTAGCTGAAGCTACGTGTCACACAGTCCCAGTCCCCAGAACAGTCCTTTTGCACAGGCTTGCTTTTGCAAGCATGGCAAGCCTGCAAGCCCCTGTTTTGCTGCTTCTTCAGCACTCCCAGTTCAAACTTCTGTACCTATTTTCCTGTCCTCTAGGTAGCCAGGCATCAAACAACTGCTGGCTGGGATTAGTTCTTCACTTGGAACTAGATCTTTTGATTCTCTGGGAAGTGTTAAATAACTGCTTTGTTATCAATCCCAAGGATGACCGGCTCGCTTTTATTTTTAATGTTCTTCCATGTGTTCTTCTGAAAAACTGAGAAAGCGAGTGATTGTGTAGACATCCTCTATTGATCAGGTTTATCAGTTTCCTTTCATGGGAGTCTGGAGGAGATGAAAACTGCCTTCAGTAGCACTGCCTGAAGACTGTTTCTGAAGATCATTCAGTATAACTTCCAAACATACGCTTGGCATATTTTGACCAATACCTTATTTCCACAGTGCTCATTTGTTCAGCAAATGCATATGGCAGATGCCATTTGCTTTGAATTATTTTAGGCATTAGTCTCTTCAGAAAGAGAAGGGGACTTCAGGCACAGCTTTACATTTCTCAAAAACAAATCCTAAGGTAAGACTGAAGGTGAAACTATTCTTTTTGTATATCCTGAGTACTATCACCTGTGCATCTCCTTGGTGTTGGCCCTAGATGTCAGGCTGCCAGAGTGTTTCTTAGACAGAAAAAGAAATCTGGAAGTCCCTGAAGCATCCCACCATCCGCAGTCATTGGTGTGATCTGCTCCCCTAGCATGTGGGTCAGATACTGCAGCTGCCACTTGTCAGAACTACATTGAGCTCAGTGTGGGGAATGTATTGGAACCAAATAGCTCTCCAGGTGAAATTCTTATAAATGGGATATCTGGGTATCCAGTTGTAACAACAGAAATTGATCCTTCTTTTCTGTCTGCCTCTTCAGGTCTTCAAAAGGTGACGCCAACAGTGAAGGATATGTGTTGGAGGTAGAATGCTGCTCCTCTTTGAACCACCTTTCAGAGAAAAAGGAGATCCCTGATTTTATTAAGAAAGTGAGTAAAAAGAAAAGGGGGGGAACCCCCAAAACACAGTATGCTTTTATTTGCACAATAATTACTGTTTCTAGTTCTGTCAGCTTGGCAGTAGGGATATGTATCACTTGAACCACCTGAAATACTGTGCTAGAATTTGCTGTTTTGTAATTTAAAGTATCTGAACAGCAGTTATACTTCTTGAGAGAAACAACTTTGATCCTATTATTATTAAAAAATCATTTGTAGTGTCACAGTAGAGTGACCTCCCACAGATGATATCAATGTAGAAGATGGTCATACAATGTACAACATTTTATGTTGAAACAATATATATAGTTTCTGTTTTATTGTCCAGATATTCTGTTGGGTAGTACTTTACCTAAAAGGCCTTTTACCCCCAGATTATTTTTGTTTCAATATCATATGGTGTTTGAAAAAGTTGGTACTGATAACCTAAATACTTTTGTGAACCAGAAGAGTGTTGCTTTCAATTAAGTATTAAATATATACCAGGGAATTTGAAGAGAACACTGCAATTCTTTATCTATTGCCTTCTTTTTAAAATTATTTTTGACACTATAATATTCTGCCAGACAGGAAATTAGCAGGTTATGTCCATTTTAGTGAAAACAGATTCACATTGTGCTTGTTTTTAAATTCTGCAGCATCTGTTGTGTCCTGTTGCATGTTACATAAACTAGCACTGAGTAGTGTATTTATTTAGCCACAGGGTGTGAGTAGGCATGCTCCCCTAGCTTTAGTCCATTTGCAGTGATAATAGTTAAGAAAATTTTTAGACTAAACTACAGCACAGGTGTTATGAGCTTGATGGGGACTCAGCTTGACAGACTACACTGATCTTCAGTCTTCCATTTTTACTGTGAATTGTAAGAACTGGATTAAAAATAATGCAGCTGTAACTATCTGATAAATATATATAGATTATGGTATCAGAACAAATAGAAGTTTTATGAACACATAATAACATTCAAAAATGTGAGCCCAAATTTTGTTTCAGGTCGAACTGTGTTATTACACTATTATTCTGATGTTATCTTGGAGTATTTCAATATTTTCATACTTAGGAAAAACTGGTGTAGTTATTGTGTACCAGTTTCAACATGTTTGATTTTGTTCTTCAGTTCTTTGAGTCAGAGTAGAAATATAGGCATAGCTGTCACAACTGGTAGCAAAATTGTGCATCATTGAAACAGAAAATGTCTTTGCATTTGTAACTTCAGAAAGAGTATGGATAACATGAAAACAAAATGACAATCCAGGAGTCATCTTATTTCCATAAATATCCAATTCTGAGACTCTTTAGAATGCTTTTCTAGACATGGAAATGTTTCTGTTGATAGAAGCCATTTGATTATGGGGTTATGACAATCCCTTTTTGAAAGATAATAATTTAAATTTTAATAGCTAGAATGTATATTTACTGTTTCTCTGTAGGTTGAGTATGTCGCTCATCCTCAGATGTTATTTGATGTAGAGAAATTTGAAGTTCTTTGAAGCTGTTGCTGTCAAGTGCATGCTGTGTCACTGTATCTGATTATGCACATTGTGGAAGTCTCAACACTTTTATGTAAATCTAACTCAGGAAACAAGGCTTGTTTGGGAGTAGGAATTAATTGTCATATTAACTAATTTGTCTGAGCACAAAAATATCCATTGCTTTTAAGGGCATATAAACCAGATGTTTGCAAACAAGGTGAATGGAAAAATAAAGGATGTTCTTCAAACAAAGTAGTGACAAAAAGCTGTTAGAGAAGGCAATTCCTTTCTTTAAAAAATGAACAGCCTTATAATTCTTCTAAATCTGTAGAATACAATTGAAGTTAATAGAATGTTTTAATTGAATAGGAAAATAGTTTATCTTTTCATAAGCTTTTCGGAACAGAACCTTTTAGCACAGTTTTGCCATCTTAGTGTATTGCAAATTGCTCTATTAAAAAAACTCCAAACCAAATAGAATAGCTATATTTTCAAAACAGAATAAGAAGTGGTAATTTTCTCCCTGAGCTTAATAAAAAAATTCCTATACACAGAGGAAATTAATTTTATTAATTTTATTGTGCACTGCTGAACAAGTATGTCTTACCTTGAGTTTGAACAAGGATGCAATTTTAATAACTTTTCTAGATGGACTTCTTGTTGCATTGAAAATGTACATAATACTGAATATTAGCTGCTTCCTTCTGCAAACACAATACAATTTTGCAATAGGTAATAAGTGTTTTTCTTCTATAACTCTACATAAATGTCTAACAAAGAGGTTATTTCACCTGGAGAATGCTTTTTGCTCACCAAAACAAAGTGCCTCAGTACAATGTTGACTATAAAACATTTAGGAAATGCCAAAGAAGACTCTCTGGTCAAACCTTTGTTCTGTTGCTGAGATCTTTCTGTGCTGCTGGACTTTGTCCCACTTCTCCATTCTCTCCACTGCTTTTCTGCCATGATTTCTGGCTATGGTAAGACAGGGAACATTTAAATATTGGGGATATGATATTGCATAAAATACTTCCTATACTTTAAAATCATGTCAACATCAACACACTGTGCTTGTTCTTTGATACCCATGTGGATCTAGCATGACTTAACCTGTCCTAGGGTGCTCAAACATTCCCATAGTGTCATTGATACGTAATTTGTGGGCAATGAAAGAAGTAACTAAACTGTTGTGTATATATTGTACTGCTGTATTGGTATTAACACTCCTGTCTTTTGCTCTCAGGCTAAACAGAGATTAAAGATTTGCTCACCTGCTTTTTAATAAGCAAAGCTAACTTTTGAACTTTGATCACTGGGGCTCAGATCATTCTGAAATTGTTGAAAGTAGAGATGTTACTTCTAAGATACCATATTTTGTAATATTTAGACTTATGTCTCATGTCAAATAGGGTAGCCTTTAATTACTTCCTTAGTTGCTTTTTGTTTCTGTGTATCCTGTTATCATTTCTTCATCTGAGAGTGTTCCCTGGAGTCTGTGGAGAAAAGTAAGGGAAGGAGGAGCTAGGCTGACATCCCAAGATTTATTTTGGACACACAATCATATATGAATGCCAGATATATTTCTCATGACCTCTGTTTTCTGTATCACTCTGATGCATGTCTAGAATCTACAATCTGGTACGTGTCTAGAACTGTAACAGGCAGAAGGTTTTACTCTTATGTACAAGTTTTTGCCATGTTGGTGAGAGGTTAAGAAATGGAGGACTCTTTCTGTACCATGTCTCGCCAGTTTTGACTTCTTAAAATTTAGGAAGCACATTTTTGCATCCTTGGTTATCTCCTTAATAATGCACCATCAGAGGGAATTCTTGTACGGTATCTTTTTTTCAGTGTGACACCATTGCTGGATTCACATTTCTTGTCCCTGTGGAAGTAGGAAGCATGATAAGCACAGAAGAGCATGGTTTAAAAATGGTGCAGCTTAACTGAAATCCAAATGCAGGCATCTTTCTTTTGTGTTTTCGGCTAGACATGGATCTCTCCCTGCTGGTCTGTTCTTACTTGCTTCAGAAATGAGTCTGATTTCTTCCAGCAAACCTAAGGCAGTACAGATGAGTAATTGGTTCTGCATTTTCAGAAGTGGACTGGTTCTACTTGTAACAGAACTGGCATTGTGAAACACCTCTGTAATGTTTATTGTGCCATGAAGTCTGCTGTGTCAAATCTGCTCATTGCTGTTCCTCTCTCTTGTGTCTTGGTCAAGTTCAGTGAGTACAAATCATTACCATCACTGGCTCCAAAGCTGCCAGTAACATGTCAGTCCCTTAACTGGTCCTCAGAACAACTTCTGTAGTCCAAAGCACCCCACAAGTCCTCTTGACTCCTGCAGATACAGTGACTTAGCTAGTAAGTTTCTTGATATTTATTTTATTGCCTAGTAATAGCATTGCTGGGCCGTGGAAGCGATGGTACCTCTCAGACGTTAGTGAATGGGACCCCAAGGAGGAATCTGCCAACAGAATACATTGCAAGGATGCTGCTCCCCATTTACTTGATCTGGAGTTGGCCTCTGAAAGAGTGACCCCAGCTCTCTCTGGTACAAAGGCAAGTTGAGCAGAGAATTGCACTGTTTTGAAAGAAAGGCTGTACAATACTGACACTTGTGTGAAGAGCTCTCATCCTGCACTGCTGAAAGGATCTACTGTATTTGAGCCCTCTTGACAGTTTTATGGAAAAGTAAATGTTACCAGGAATAAAACTGGCATGAGGTATGCCATGAAAATGTTTCAAGTGTTAGTTTATGCTCTGGAAATTAATATGCATTGCTGAACTGTAGTTGAATTCAGTGTGCTTCTGAGGGGCGAGACATTTCTTGGAGCAGTTTGATCCCCATGCTGTTCTCTGCCCTCTCTTCATTGGAGGGAGCCTCAGGCAGGAGACTGCCTTAATGGCTGGATAAGGAACTGCTACACTCCCTGAAAAACTACAGGTCACTCTCACTGCATGTTTCTCTACTTTGGTGATTTAATTAAAATATTGATATCCTTCTTTTCTGCTCTTTTGATTTTTTTCCCTTACATTAACCCGTAGCTGTTTTGGAGTTTTCAGAATTACTGCTGTCTTAGTTCTTGTGCATTGTTTTCTGGAGAGTCATCAGTGTTACGGTTCTAATTGGTGAAGAATTTTTGTGTTAGTGTTGCTCTTAAAAGACAAGTTAATTCTCCAGCTTCTTTTAAGTTGCAAGATAGAAGTAGGCTTGAAGTATTTAGGAGGACTTTGGTTTCTCCTCTAAAATAACAGCTAAATACTTACAGAAATTTTCAAGAGCTTTTAAAATCTTCTCCATAAATGTTTCTAGTCAGGGGAGTGATTCACTTATTTTCTACATATTTGCTCACATCAGAATGAACATTTGTTTTGTGTGATCAAAACAAGGGGCTTCATATATCTGTATTTTGCGTGAAAGTGATTCTGAACTCTCAGCTTCTGAGTTTTTAAACTCTCTTCAGCATCTAATTAGGAAATGGCAAGAGGATGTGGAAGATGAGAAACATATCAATGTCTCCCTAACAATATGTATTTATATTATTTTTTTTTTGTTAACAGCATGACAGTGAAATGAGAGGACAAAAGTCTGCAATTTCCTAGAAAATTATGATGAATGTGAACATTATTGATATTATAATTTTTTTACTGATAGTAATAAGAATAATAATAAAAATGCTGGGGTTCATATAGGTGTTCCAGCATTTGTCATATTCTTGTCTCTTTCATTACTTATTCTTCATGTCTTAATCTTTACATTGAGATTTATTTTTTAGAAGGAACAAAGAGATGCAACTTAAGGGTTCTTAGGAACATTTGTGTGTTGGTGGATTTCTTGACTTGGATGCTGCAGTCTTACAGGGATCTCTTCTGTGAAGTCTGTGTTTGCTTTGTTGGTACCAGGGGCCCTTGGATGGTTATTGTAATCCTAAGCATTATTCTTTATTTTGCATATGTTTTAGCTGGTCTGTTCAGAAGTTTCCTGCGAGGTGTACAGTCAGAGCAGGTGGCAGTAAAAGAGAAAAAGGGAAAAATTGAGTCTTTAATGCTGCTTAGAGGTTTGTTTTTCAAATAAATAAGCATTTCAGATTTATCTCTGTGGCTAAAAAATGACCCTTCTAGAGTCTTGTTTATTACCTAGGATTATTTACCTAGATGAGATCTCAATCTCTTCTAAAATAATTTCCATCCTTAAAACAAACCCAAAAAAATCCCACCACAAAACCTCCATTCTCCAGGGTATTTGCAAGAGAACAATACAGCACTATTTCTTTAGAGCATTGTAATGAAAACCATTGCTGAGCACTTAGCTGACAGCTTTGTTTTCTGCATGTTTTCAGTGCAAACACAGCCTCTGGTTTGTTTTTTTTTTTAAAGTATTTGGATGTTAGCTGTAGATATGGTCATGAAGTGGAACTTAAAACTCAACATCAATAGTTCATCTGTTTGTAATCTGCTGTGATAATATTTATTAAAGTGCATTTTGTTAACATTTTCTTAGTGTATATATAACAAGAGATGGTAAAAAATAGCATGTACTCTATTTTAAACAGCCTGGTGTGAAGGGAAACATCTGTTCTTGCTTAAGCTTCTTTCAACTTGTGTTCTTTTGACTAAGCCCTGTAAGAGTGGTGTTGATGTATATCTTCCATGGACATTGCAAAACAATTTTCAGGACTCTCCCAGGAGCCTGGTAGTGCTTTTATAATCCTTTGCCCCCACCAGCTTTCAAGTCGTCCCCTTGCCCAAGATAAAAATAGATATCATAAAGTATGTAGTTGATATTTTTAATGATCCTACTTCTGTCTGGTGGGAAAAAATAACATTTTAAATAACAATAAATATGATAATGGTTTATACTGTGCTAAAATAAATTACGAGCAAATTGTTCAAATTGTAATTTTGGCTACGAGTAACAGATGGCTTGATGAAACAATGCGATTTTAAAGAAACACTCTTCAGTTGATATAAAAATAAAAGTAGTATTCCCTTCAAATTAAATGTAAAGCCTGTAAGTTTGAGACTGAATTCCTACTTTTTAAAATACCCCTGTTGTTCTGAATAGTTTATTTTTTGGTTTATTTTCACTGCCTGGAACAGAGACAGACTAAAATCAGTCACATTGAATCACATTATCACTAGTTACTAAAATGATTTTTAGATACAGCAATCAACTACACGCCTCTGTAAATCTTTATTTTCCCCTTGCTTATGTTCACTAGTTAGTGCAGGAGTTACCCACTAAAGATTCCTGCACAGAATATGGTCTGCATTTTAAAAATGCCAGGTCTCCAGAGGAAGACCTTGGGACAGAATTTCTACAGACTTATTTTTAAAGTGAATATCAAATATTTGGGTTGAGTGAGCATAGCTGGCTGCTCTCTAGCAGTTGTTCTGAAGTCTAAAACAAATTGTAGAGACTAAATCCTATATTATGTGAATTTCAAGACATTTTTTCAGAGTTAGGGGCAGGGTGGGAGCATGCAGGTATATTATGTGGCTTTTGAGCAAATAGCACACTTGCTGAATCTTTGTAGCGTGTGGCCAGCAATGTTCACTCTTTGCCTTCAGTGAAGGAACAGGTGCTGGAAGGTGATGATTTGAGAAGAATCAACACACCCAGGACCACAGAGGAGGAGACTGGTTTAAAGACCTGTCATCTAATGAAATATGCTGAAAAGAGCAAGTGTACTTGCATGGTGCTGCACTGCATGTTTAGTGTGGTTATATTGTTCTCAGGAGTGAATGCGATGCAAGCCAGAGAGGAATTTCAAGTTGTTAATCTCACCCCTTTCTTGGCTCGAGTAGCAGGAGATGTATAGCTTACTGTAATTTAATATCTCCTGCAGCACTGCCGTAAGATCCCACCTTCTGCTTCTTCCAGCACAGCAGTAAGTTGCAGTAGCTCCTTGCTTCAGTACATTTCTTCTCCCTGTGCTGCTTGTAGCCTTCAGTTCCCTTCTGCAGAGGCTGCTACCAAGGAACATGTAAAACTGCAAAGCTTGCTTTCTTGCCCTGTTCTGTGCCTTGTTCTCTACCTTGTTCTTGTTCTAGTTCTTGTGTCTCTGCCACAATTGCAGTGAGATCTTAAAATGGCAAATCAATGGTTTGGGATTATGGCTGCATTTTCCAAGGCATCCCTCCAATGTTTTATCCCTCATGGCCTATTTTGATGTAATTGACCGTGAAAATACTTGATAATTTGAAAACTTGAATGTAGACTGGGATTTCACTTTCTAAAAGCTGCATTTATATTTGCTTCTATGTATATGAATGTGAACTATCTATCTCAAATTCAAAATTTGGTGAAAGTAAACTGGAAAAAGTTAAAAGTGTACAGGCTTAAACAAAGGAGCATTCTAGTCAGAAAGGTTGCATGGTTTGGAAATCTGCAAGCAGTGAAAGAGTCCAGAGTAATAGGATAGAAAAACTATGAGCAGTTGATGCTTTGCTATTTGATTAGCAGGATTTTTTTTTTTGGGTAATGTATTATTAGAGATGCAAAAGTACCAAAGTTTCAAAAGTTTTGAGTCATATAGAAAGAACTAAATCCTCCTTTAAAACATTAGCTAAGCTTAGCTGGCTTTAAAACAAGCACTAAACGCTTGATGACTGTTCCTGTCTTCTAAGGAAGGAGCATGTGAGACCTACGGAAAATATAAGAGGCAGACTAAAAGCCTGTCTTAATTTTAAACATCTGTTTCCATAAATGAGCAAACTAGAAGGGGGATGTTGCAGTATTTATGATGAAACATGTTCTACTAAATATTAATGAAGGAGGACAGATTTGGAAGACTGTAGTCTTGAGCATACTTTTCCAGTTCCATCTCCTGGCATGCAGTACATAGCATTCTCCTCAAACCACAAGATCGTGTTTTTTGCATGAAGTTCCCTGCTGCTGACTGTTTTCAAAGGAGATTTGCTTGAATCCTAAGAAGAAGGTAGAGAAATGCACTAATCTGGTTTCTGGTGCACATTATTACACCTAATGCCTTTAGCATTGTTCTTTTAAAAGCAACAACTAAATAAACAGACAGGCAAGCATTTCTTTACTGACTAAGTTCATACTTGGTTTGAATAGACAGTTCTGAGCAGGATTAACCAGCTATTGTTTCCAAGGCCATATGTTTGGCCATCAGTAGCATTAAGTAGCAGTTTTTTCCCAAAGTTCATAGCAGAGCTAACTAAATGCATCTGACCATCAGAAAATCAGTTCCTTGCTCCTGGAAAATGTCCTTTCTCTAAGAGCATTTTTGATACATGCGTTCTTCATAAATTGTTTCTGTGTTTCTACAAAATTCTTTCAGTACCTTGTTATATAATGAACCATCTAGAAAACCTACTAATGAAATGTCCAGTGTCTAGGTTTTGAAGGTTTTTTTTTCTAGGTCATCAGAAAGTGTCAGCCTTGAAGACCATTTAGGACTGCTGTAAACTCAAGTGCTTTGATGACATTAGTAAAACTGCTTTTTCTCTGGACACATCTCAAAAATGTCCAGCTCCTGGCCTTAAAGAGTTAAGAGAAATTCCTAACACTTAGTAAATAATTTGTTTTAAATTCATGTCTGGGAGAGATCCTCATAAATTGCTGTGTGTTGTTTCACAGTTTTATTGATTTTGGTGGAATACTATCCTGAGCTTGCTGGAAGTGTTTGATTTTCTGTGTGCTGTCCTACAGGGATGTTATCAGCATCTCCTTGTAAGCAATTGTTGAAGCTGACAAAAGTGTATGATTCTGTTCAGCATGGGATCTATATCCTTGAGTTTCCATATTTATAAGAGTACCATCATGCTCACTGTCAATAGGAGATTATTATGGAGCTGGTAATGGAACAAGAAGCACAGAATCATAAGCATTATGTGGGCTGTAGCGTGTGGTATGTAAGTGTCTTTATTCAGAACAGATTTGAAAAGAGAACCTGTATGTGACTGCTCAAAGTGAGCTTTTGAACATGGGTTCTCTATATGATGGTGAGATCTGCAGAGTAAAACAAGTACTTTCCAGAAAAGAGGATTTCATCATTCAGCCATGCTATTGCCAGGCATGGTTTTACAGATCTTTAATTTGGACTGTCAGCCATTTTCTAATTAGGGTAGGGAACCTTCAAAAGAACCAGAAATATTTAAAAAGATGGGATATAAATTGCTACATCAACGTAATGTTTAGTGACACTGCTTTGTGCTGCTGATGGCTCCTTTTCTTCCAAATGCAGTATACAAATAGTGGTCAGGCACTTCTGAAATAAACAATAACACTTCCCAAATGTTAAGAACGTTAACACAAGTGCTCCAGCTAAAATTCAATTAAGTTAGTGACATCAGGGCTGGACACGGTGCTTGTTCTTATTCCTTCTAAAGTTTGTGGGAGATTTGATATTTATTTTGCAGACAGTGAAGGCTAAATCTGTAATTTTTTTCCCTTGGGGAAAATGCCAGGTTTCTAATCAAGCAAATTACAGGGATGACATTAAGTTGTTAAACTGCCTTGGCCCTATGTATACATGAAATTTCACCCCTTCTTTGAGCAGATTCTATTTTTAAATGGCCATAAATCCAATATGTTGCAGGCCAGTTGCAAATGAATTTGGATGTACCCACTTGGGGGTTTATCCAGATTGAAATAAATGAGTTAAGTTCTGCTTCTGTGGTTGAACAATAACATCTTTTGTAATGGAGATCTGGTCTTGTGTTTGTGGTTAATATCATTCAAGCAGCACTTTATGAGGCAATGAAAATGTTTCTGTTCCCATCTGGGGGAAGAAGCAAAGAATTTTTAAAAAAAAATTGTTGGAATTTCCCTTTTCAAAATTTCCCAAGATGTAAAGGGCAAGTATATAGTATATTCAAGGTATAAAAATTGTCACAAAATAGTTGAAGTTAGTATTGATCACCTAGCATACGGGCATTTTAAATCTAGATTTTTATCTGATGTGAAAAGTGATGTAGATGTAGTTGTTATTTTTATTTTATTTTCCTTTCGTTTAGTCATACAATGCAGTGTAACACAGACCTTTGTTAGTGCTCTACACTGGCAGATAAAGACAAGTAATTATGTTATTTATCTGATCTGGAATATGTCTTGGGTGACCCTGTCCAACTAGCATCACATTCTTCCCATTCACTTCAGCTTTACCCCTTCTTTCTCCCATACTTTGCCTTCTTTCTGATTCCCAGCGCTGCATCTGCTGAGATATTTTCCCAGAAGGCTGTGACAGACATAACTGTCTGTGTGCTCCAGCACAGGATGCTGCAAGGGGGTCCAAAACCTGCAGGTCCTTCTGTCCTGTGTGTCTCCTGGGCACAACCTCTCCAGTTACTGGGGTGTAGGTTTGGTTTTGTAGGTTTTTTTTTTGTTTGTTTGTTCTGTTTGCTTGTTTGGTCAGTTGGGTTAGTGTTTTTTGTTTTTTGTTTTTTGTTTTTTTTTTTAAAGTTCATATATTCAATATTTGACATACAGGAAACAAAATGTGATTCTCCTAGATGGCACGATTCAGTCTGGATGTGAAGGCATCTAAAATTCCATAATATTTAAGCTCTCAGCAGGATCCTGAGAAACAAATTGCCCTTGTAGTTTGAATGTGTTCAGCCTTTACACTTTCTTATGAAAGCTAGCTTCTTCATGGTTTTGTGAAAAGTTGAAAGGAGAGACTGTGTCTGCTGATACATCACTTTCCTGTTCTGCAGTTTGCATTTCACTTTTGTTGTAGCATTTCCTGCTACATTTGCTTTCTTGAGAATAATGTTATGCTTGGTTCTGCCATATGTCATTGGGAAATTTTGAAATATATGTTTAAATAAGATTTTATGTTCTGTAGTGTACAGTATTACAGTATTAACAGTAGTTAATTACAGTATTAACTTTGTGTGGAAAGGGCCTTGAAGATACAAACTCTTTTTTCCAACTTTACTGCTAAGCTGTTTGGCCAATACAGGTAAGACTGCAATTTGGTTTTCAGTTCCTCATGTTTCTATTCTGAGAACAAGAGCCTCAAAAGAAACACCTCAGCTTCAGGTACTCCTTTGAACAAACACGGTTTTTTTTGAGTAAGCTGAGACTGTAAAACATTGCTACAGTATCTGTGAAAGCTGTTCCTATCACAGTATCACAGCGTGGGAGTCTGATGTAGATTGACAAGCAGTCTTTATTGACCAGGAGCAGTAATATTACCACATATGTACTGTCCTCAAACTCTCTAACAGTTGCATACTAGTTAGATTTCTATAATTAGCTGCCCTGCAACCTACTAAACAAATGTAGTGTTGTGTCTGTACATAAGTGATAAGAGATGAAATGAATGTGTAACTCTATCACTAACTATATAAAAAGGTATTAATCTAGTTACAATGGAGAGTCTGGACCATTGAGCACATTATAAATGTATCTGTCACTGATACTCACTTAAACCTTCCTGAGCAAAGTAAAAGCTAACTTTCTTTGCCGACAGATACCCTTTTGGCCAGGATACTGCTAATGGTGTTTTTATTGTCCCATTTAGCAATGAGCTTGACTTAAGTCAGCATCCCATGTTTCCCAGGCTAAACACCTGTGAAGACCATTGCCTTGTTTCCTGGAGGCCTCTGTTTGAATTCCTGTGATCATGAAATGAAGAGTTAATTTAACATGGAAAATGTAATAGTGGTTTGAAAGAGGAAGTTCTTGTTGATTAGACATCGTCTGTAGGTTTCTGTGTTTGGAGCAGCAACATGTTACCAGGAAGTAAATGATTCATTAAATAATTCAAACTAAAAAAAAAAAAAAAAAAAAAAAAAAAAAAAAAAAAAAAAAAAAGGTGTGTAGAGAAGATGCAGAGCTGAGCTTCCTCTTAAATTTGAAGAAGATACAAAAGTCTTCCTTCTCATTTGCTACTGAAGAGTCCCACTGAACTGTTTTTCCTAAGTTCATGCTAAATTGAGCATAGGCAAAGAATTTAGACACTTTAACTCTTTGGAATTTTGTGTTATGCAGACAAAGTGAAATTGTTTCTGGATTCTCAAGGCATTTATTTTTGAAAGATTGATGTGTATTTAGACTTTACATTATGTGAAGAGTATACATTAAATGGAAGCCTTTACATTTCGGTGAATGATTTTGATAAATAAGGCACTAGACAATCATATGTTTTCACAGAAATCTGTCTCGCACTCACACTTCTCCTGGGTTTGAGGAGTGTGAGGCTGATGACTCCATAGTGCAGAATCTGCCTGAAAGAGATTTCTCTTTCTGCTTCATCTCAAACCTTCGTTAGCTAATGCTGGCTTTATCTTATTGTCATTACTACTAGCCCAATGCTTTTTTTCCTTAGGATCTTTTGTGATCTGATTCCTTAATTTTCCTCCTTTACCTGAAGTTTAAAGGATTAATGATAGAGCCTTTTAGTTTCCTTTTTCTTCTTCTTAGCTCATGTCACAATGCCTTTTTCTATTCTGAGTTCTGTATCTTCCCCAAAGTGCTGCATTAAAATAGCTTTGCTTTTATGCGCTCATTATGTGAAAGTTTGCCATTTGTGTCTCAATCCAAAATAGGACAAACAACAACTGTTGTTATGGAACTAATAAGCTTTTCCTTGCATAAATGCCATAATACACCTGATACAGCAGAAGATATAATAATAAGTCTCCGATTTCTTATGATCAATACAAAAATATTTTTGTAAGAAATACCACTTCTAGTATTTTATTATAAATAAGATTTGTTTCTTGTGAAGAAATATGTGGGCATTTTCTCTTTTTTCCTCCCCCCCCCCTTCACATTATATCAGATGATTTGGGCAACTTTTCATCCTGCTTCTTTAAAATGTACCTTTTTATATAAATGCAACATGACAATTTCTAGTGGTAGTGGACAAAAGTAGCAAAATTACATGCTGGATGCCTTAAAGGGTGTTATTTTCTGTGTTTCTATTTAGCTAAGACAGCTTGACAGTTAAAAATCTAATCTTCTTCAACTTGTAGATTCAAGATGCTGCAAGTCAAGGCTTGAAATTTGTTGGAATTATAGCTCAGTACCATTCCCAAAAGAACTGCCTTGTCAGCACCTCCCTGACACCTGCCAGTAACAACTCTGTGCAATCAAGAGATAATAAAAATGTTTCAAATTACCCCGAGGATCATGCTTCACCGGATGGTGAGAAAAAAGACAGCACTGATGGATGCAGTACTCCAACACAGAGTGAGCTAAGTGCTGACCAATGTGCCACATCCAGAGAGGGTTGCAGAGGTGAAGGACAGGCTACTGAAGAGCTGAATTCCAAGTCTGTGAAGGGAAGTGAAGAACAGTCTGAGCATGAGAACCTGAGTGTGAAAGAAGCAGCAGACAAGACGAATGGACTTGCAGAGAACGAAACGCCAGCACGATGTTTAAAGCCACTGACTGGCAGTAAGTACTGCAGTGACCTCTTGTACATAAAAGCCAAGTTAAAATTGCCTCAATTACATTCCCAGCTCCATTGGAGGGGGTGAGGATGCAGGGGGGACATTGCCACTGAGGTAGTGAAGAAAAGATGCCCCAAATAAGCCACTTAACCTGATTTCAGCATGGTTACTCAGTTCACAACTGAGCAGGAGTCAGATGGCAAAGGAAGAGATGATATAAGCAGGTGCAGCTTTGTTGTGGCCCATATGTATGCCTGAGTGTGAACACTTATTTTTGTCTACTCTTCAGCTGAATTGGTTCGTTTCTGTATTTGTTGCCATACCCTGAGAGCTCTTGATCTTGTGTCCTTTTTGTGTGTTTGAATAAAAAGCTCTGCTAATCTGCCTGACAAGCTTTTGCAGCCATAGAAGGAATAATTCACAAAGACTTATCACAGTTAGCCCCTTTGTAGCAGGTGAACAGATAGCTGGAATTAAACCACCTCAGGAGCAGCACGAATATATGTCATCTGGACTCTAAAGTGTCCTAGTATCCTACAGTCAGTGTGGGGGTCAGTGCTCCAGTCAGAGTTGTAATAACTGGAAAACAGCAGTTATTTTTGTTAATGACTCATGTTTGCTAATTCATAATAACATTTCTGCAATGGGGCTCATAATAATTTGGCTTCCAGTTACCTTTCTTTTTTAAAGATTTTACCCATGTACTAGTTTTATTTGTTTCATTTCTTTGACATATTTTTTCTCAGGTGGGCTTTCCACTTTTTAAATGTCATTTCATTCCATCAAAGACCAAAAGTCTCAGCTGAGATCTAAAATACCCTCCTTAAGGTGTTTGTTGCTCAAAGGTTACTTCTGTAGCAGGAACTGTAGTTCAAAATAGGATGTAGACCGGAGTAATTTAGAAAACTAAAAGGAAAAATATTCTTCCTCCGTTTCCAGTTTAAGCCTCAAAATACATTTCTTTTCTATGTTTGTTTAAATCCAAGAAAACCATGTTTACACTCATTTCTCTTACTGCTTTCCTTAATTTCTTTACAGGCTGTGCAGGGAGAATGTAGGTGGAATTTCTAAAGCTGGTACTGTCCTTGACTTTAATTTATCCCTATTCTCTAAGACTTTTCATAGATTCAGTCAAACAATCCTACCCCTGTGGGAGTTTCCTATATAGGACCCAGAATGACTTTGCATTGTGCTCCTTGGATTATTGTCTTAGTTTCCGTTGCAGTTTGGTGTAGTTAGCTTTTGGATCCAGTTTGGATCACACTCTAGTAACCTTCCAACATAATTTCTTCACTTTTTGTTGGGCAAGGGGGCACCCAGATAGGATCAAAGCTTAGCTGTTGTTTGAACAATCTCTTCTCTTCTGCAGCCTTAGAGGTGAGTTGTCTCAACACTATAATTTTACACATAAAACCTCTCTTAGTTTTATAGTTAAAAATTAGTTATCTGCAAGTCTAACCAGATCAGTTCTCTCTCTTTTTTATATGCTATCTTTGAGAGAGTTAACTTAGCAAGTTTAATCATCTCTTTGATGCTATTCCTCTCCTTAGTGAACACTGAAATTCTTTTGCTACAAGTAACCACGTTCTTAATATTTCAGCATAATGTGAAGCTGATCACCAGCTGATCACCAGCTGATCAGTCTTGCCAGCGTTTGTCTGTAACACCCCAAGATTGCTGCTGATTTGTCAGAAAAGAGGGTTTATTTTAAAAATGTATTTAGCTTCCTCAGTTTCCTTTCTTAGAGTGCTTTTTAGCTTTATTTTTCATGCTTTTTTTTTAATTACTGAGTTATGCAAATACTTTCCAAGACTGAAGAGCTGAGAAGGCAGTTTTATGTGATAGCTCATCTAAAGTAGATTTTTCCAAATCCTGTACAACACTGCTGATTTCTTTATTAGTCTTGAATGAATTTTGTTATTACAGCACTCCCTTTTCCTCCCATGGAAAATGTATTTCAGTTTTTGGCACCAGTTCTCCATCCTTCCTTGGGATTGTGAAGACTGAAAGCATCAGGTGGTTGTTTTTTTCCCTACATATTCCATGGGAAGTTACCACTCTTGAACTGCTTCTCCCCTACATAAAACTTCAGGGAAAAAAAATAATATTCCTTACTGTTTGTGGGATCTTAAATATGTTCTTTATTTTAGGTTTTATACTATCCAATTGTTACTTTTATGCTTCTTCAGTTGATTCCTGAATGTTTTGTAGTGCTCATTCACTTTCCCCATTTTTAAAAGGCTTTTCAACACAGTGTTGAAAAATATTTGCCTATGAACAAGGCAAAGATATTCCAATAGTGTGTCCAAAAGTGCTGTGTTACTTAGAACCAGATTGAAGGGTGTCTTTGGCTATGCTTGAGGATATGGGGTCACTGGTGAAAACTGTTGTCAGTAGTGACTTGGGTTAGACAGCACCTACCTCTAGACCAGGTTGTCCAGGGATGGGGCAGTCATAACTTCTCCGAGCAATCTGTTCCAGTGCCTCACCACCCTTACCATGAAGGATTTCTCCCTAATATCTAATCTAACCCTGCCATCTCTCAGTCTGAAGCCATCACCCCGTGTCCTATCACTACATGCCTGGTACAGTCTCCCTTCAGGTACTGGAAGGTTGCTCTGAGGTCTTTCCAGACTGAACAGCCCAAATTTTCTCAGCCTTTCCTCATAGGAAAGGTGCCTCATTCCTCTAATCATCTTCATGGCCTCCTCTGGACCCATTGCAAATGTTCTTCCTGTGCTGGGAGCCCAGAGCTGGGTGCAGTGCTCCAGGTGGGGTCTCACCAGAGCAGAGGGGCAGAATCCCCTCCTTGGATGCAGCCCAGGATAGGCTTGGATCTCAGGGCTGTGAACACACATTGCTGGGTCGTGTCCAGCTTCTCTTATCAATGTCTCACTATGCACCAGAAAGATCTCCTTTTCCAACAAAAGGCTCTTCTGGGAGTTGGAATCAAAATGATGAGAGAAGCATTCTGTGTGTGCTTTTCTGAGCTAGGATTATCGTAATTTCATTCTTTCTAAACAAGTGGTGAACAGCAAGAGGATTAACATTAATGTTTATTCCTTTCTATTCTATTTAAAATATAGTTCATGTTTGAGATCATTAGGTCTCTTTTCATGTTGGTTATGAGCTTCCAGCTCTTCTCTTCCAGTGCTGCCAGCCTGTTTCTGAGCATCTCCCTTCTGATATCTTTTTCAATTTACACAGTTCTTGCTCAGTGATGTTTGTTAGAGAGCAATCTTAACATTTCTCTTGACACCTCTTTCTTTACTTTTTCTTGAGGTTAGAACCTAATAGCTTGGAAACAAGAGGAACTTACTAAGTGAAAGGATTTAATGTAAAGTCTTTACCTTTCATATTAATATATATGGGGAGAACTTTTGGCATTTGGAAGTCAGTAGAAATTCTACCATTTATTTCCATGTCCATTAAAAAGTGAAATGATAATGTCCAAAATTTTTTGTTGGTTATTTTAATTATGGTTCTACTGTTCTGAGAAGGATATCTACTTTTAAAGTTAATTCCCATTTAGGGCTGTGAAAGCTCAGCTTTGCTGTCAGCAATGATTTTTTTTCCTGTAGTAACTGCTCCTACAATATACTGGAGGAGACATGGAAAAGAGTCTAGGAGATGTGCTAATTTTTAAGACCCTTCACAATTCCATTTTTAAAATTCATTTGCTGTTGTGTTAATGTCTCACCTTGGCTCAGATCCAGAGTAAATCAACAAAGCAGCTACCAGAGTCTCTACATGAATGATTCATTGCATTTTCTTGAGATGAGGCTGCCATTGGCTTTTTCCATGTTTTTGTGTTATCAAAACTGAGTTATTTAGTACTTTAATGGCCATGATCTCCAGAATGCAATTCCTTCTAAATTTGAGGTAAGATTTTATGTTTGAGCTGATGATTCCAATGGAGGAATGTTGCATTAGTATTCAGGTATTACTGCCTTTAAATTTTTTATTATCAACAGTGAATCCATTGTGAGTAAGAAATACTGTAAAAGCAAGTAAAATACTGTGTTGAGTCTTGAGAGAGTCCTGATGTTTTGAACTGCAGAAGTGTGTTAAGGAGATAACCACATCCCAAAGAATTTTTTGCTGTTGTACACTGTAATTAGGCAAGGGCAAACAGTGGGTTATGCATTGTTTTAGTTGAAATTTTGTTATATAGTTGTTACATTATTCCATTTTTTTACTCTTTGATAGAAGCAGAGATCTTCGCTCTCTTCAACAAGCCCCAAACCGCACAGAAATGCAGCCAGTATTATACAGTGACTATCCCTATGAGGATCTCCAGGAATGGGCAGACTGTCAACAGCTTAGAAGCAAACTGGCTGGAGCACATGACAGATCACTTCAGGAAAGGAGGCTCACTGGTTAACGCCATCTTCAGCCTTGGAATGGTAAATGGTATGGAAATTACAGAAAGCATTATGCTGTGATTATTTTCCTTTCTCCTCTAATGGAGGTCATTATCTTTGAAGAGAAGTTATTTGGGAGGTGCTTTAATATAGACTTGGGGCAGATTTATATTAGATCAACCTCTTTGTGAAATGGAATGAAAGCACAGAAAACATTTTGGCATTTGAATAAGGAAAACAGATAATGTATTGTATTTTTATAAACATACTAGAGATGGTTTTGTAATTGTAGAAATATACAGTTAATAAGCAGTACCAAGTAAAGTGAAGTAAACTAATAAGATTGCAAAACAGATGACATAAATAGAGGGGTGACTTTGCTGTCCAGCCAAACGCTGCATCTGGCTCTGATTGCAGGCCGGTGCGAGGACTCGAGTTTTATCTGGCCAACAAGAAATCAATTCCAGTTCTTGCAGAGACCCTTTCCACATGGATGGCACGCTGTTTTACTAACTTGCTTTCTATGTCTGTTTCATCTTAGCTGTGAGTGATGGATAAATGTTTGCTTTAATTTAAGAAGATTAAAAATCCCAGATTTTTACATGTTGTGGAAGAGTGGCAGTGGGTCCAGCTTAGCACTGTAGCCAGTCTGTACCACACTCATGGCCAGCATGGCTTTGAAGGCAAGCCTGTTGTACAGAGAAAGACTTGGGTGCATAGATCCAAGAGACATAACCAAGAAGCCATAATAGCAATTCCAGGGAAGTACTTGAACATAAAAATGTTGAGGTTGCAGCTGGATTAATTTTATTGGAAAATTATGTGACTGGTATACTTCATGGTTAAAGTGCTTATGGCTGAATAATTTTCCTAATTTTGGGGTTTTTTACATTTTTCAAAAGGACTGTGGTAACCCAGAGATTGCACATTCCTACTAAGATTAGTTGGTTTATGCATCAAAATTATAGGGGAGCTGCTTCCAGAACATCTTCTTACTGTTGGTCTGAATTCCAGAACCCAGGATAAAACACAGGAATATGACTCAGTTCTGGTAAAAGTCAATCAGGAAATTAACAGGCAATCCAAATTTTTCATTTTACAAACAAGTAGCAAAAAAAGGGAAGGTCTAAAGTTCAGCTGGTGGAATGCTTTCACACAGCTTCCTGGAAAGCCTTGTAATTGCTAGTTAACTTGCTTAAAAACAAATGGTCATTTACTTTATGTGTATAAATTGCACAGAGGCAAAGCTAATTGGCTCTATCAGGCTCAGTTATCAGACTCAGTGGTTTTTTTAAAATAAAATCTGCTTGTCAGTTCACTCTAAAATGTTTTAAACACAACATTTTTCCGTTATTTAAACTTTTAGAGTTCATTTACATATCAGAGCCCTGTGGGAGATTCATGTACTTGGATACCAGAGTGAAGAGTGCTGGATAAGTGCCTGTGGACATAGATAAAGTAGGCTTGAATACTGGCAATAAAGTTTCAATGCAAACAGGACCACAAAATATCTAAAAGTGGACTGATTCAAGATTAAGGTAGATCAGTGATTGAAGAAGAACAATTAATAAACACTTTTATTAGCATTTTAGGGTTACAGGAGGAGCAAGTTTTGAAATCAAAAAGCTGAAACAAGGTTTCTGAGGGTGTATTATGCTGTTAGAAGAACATTTACTAAGAGTATCTCTAAGTTGCTATTAATTGCAGTTAAATGCTTTATCATTTAAATCCTAAATTTTTTCTGTGCTGCAGAGAAATGGAACAGCTTTGTCACTCATATGCCAGTCAGTATCAAACAACACAGGGTAGGGACAAGAGGGAGAAGTAGGGGTCTGAGGGTCTCAGCTCCTTACTTTTTTCTAGACTTCTATGGCAACCTGTCCAGCTCTTCATATCTGGCCTAATTCACTGATTAATCCTCTTCCAAATTAAGGGTGTATCAGCATACTTTCTTTAATTTGCTATATCACATTTCTTTGTTCTGGGGGCTGGTTTTCTTTTTGGCTTAAAGTATGAATTCATTATTTTGCTTATTAGACTTAAAAGCAGGGTTATTATCTTCTTTTCCCCCTTGTCCTTGGAATACCCAATGAAGTGAAGATTTCCAGATTGTCAGTAGTCATAAATCTGTTTCTTCCTTCTGCTAACAGTTTAATAATTAGTCTTTAAAGGAGTTTTAAAGTTCATGGGTAACAATTGTTTCTTTTTTCTTATTGCACCAGATAATTATAAACAGAAATATAACACAATTGCCGATCACAATATGTAAGCCATGCAGAGTTACACCATATACTAAATGTATTCAGATTTTGCTGGTAAGTTAGAAACAGTAGCCTGCTTGGTACTTGAATGTTCTCATGTTGGCGGACAACAGTTATTCTTTTAAATTTGCACCTCAGTTACTTGCTGGTGTTTTTCATCCAGCTCATGTCATTGATAATTCTGCCTGTAGTCCCAGGTGTAAATTGATCCTGCCTAGTGATCTAAAATTACCATAGGGATTCACCCTTGCCCCCTTCCAGTGAAAATGGAGTCTGTAGCAGCAAGTTACAGATTAATACCAAATGGAAAGGAAGTAACAGGTGGGTCTCCTTCTTTCCTGTAACAGCGAGTCTCCAATCAGTACTGTGAGAAGGCAGGAAGAGTCAAACCTCTTCAAGGTTATATTTTGATGACTTAACAGAGTAATCACAAGCCTGTTCGTCTTCAGTTGTTTTGAACTGCAGCTCTTTAAGTGCCTAGCATTTTTGTATTTGTTGTACCATTCTGTCTGTGAATTTTCTGCCTTTCAAACCTAGAAAAAGGCAGCCAACCAGCCAGAAAACACTTGACAGTACTTAAACACAAAGCAAATGAAACAAAACGTGACTTTCTTGGAAGAAGAAAGTAGTCAGGTTTTTAAAAGAGTCCGATTCATTGTCTCTGTCATCTTTCTCTGACAGAGATGAGCCGGCGATGCCTTTGACCGATTATTGTCACCTTAGCCACAGAAGTACTGGAATTTTTATCATCCATATGGAATTATTTTCTCTGTGTGTACTGAAGGTGAAAAGATTCAGAAGGGCGGAGGAATGCAAATACGAAGCAAAGGCAGACATTCAGGTCACGTGCCCCATAAAGCCACAGAGAGCTAGTTTTCCTCGTTGAGAGCAACAGCAGCCTAAAGGTTAGTTTTCCTAGATAAGGAGAATTTGTAGTTCAAAGACAACAGGAGGAAAATTGTCGCCTGCCAAGACAGCTGTCATGGTAAAGTAATCTTTTCCCATATACCTCCTGTAAATCAGAAGCAAGAACATCAAAATATGTTTTTGTCAATTGAGCTACATCAAATATTTATACAACCCAGTGAAAATAGCTTTTTTGCACAGTAGGAAGCCTTAATAAAAGATGCAGTGGTAATGGAACATTTTCAGAGGAAGGACATTGATTGTAACCTCTACTTTTGGAGCCTTTTCTTTAAGAAAGAATGAAGAGATTGAGAAATTCAAGAGTAGAGATTGGGAAGTGATACTACAAACAGCAAAGTCAAAATGTTTTGTTTTATTGCCATTTCTTACTGTGCTATTGCAAATGGATGAATATTTGGAATTTCTACGAAACTTTTTAACTTAGGCTATGTTCCAGGAACTGAATCTTGTTAAACAAGAGATTAACAAAAGAGACTATAACTGCACCAGAATCAGGAAATATTTTATATAGCAAACAGTGAAAACTGGAAACACCAGCTTACCATCTAAAGCTTTAGATGACTGATCTTTGTAGGCAAGTTAGGTAACATCCAGCTAAATAAATGTGTCTGTAAAGTCTGCCCTGCAGGAATCTGTATGAGTTGCCACCCTGAAGTGCCAGTATAATCAATGGAAATCATGGCTTGGACCGATACAGTCAGTAGGATTTGTGTTGTGATCCACCTCATCCTACATGAGGATCAGTTGCATCTAGATAAGACTGAGATACTTGGTGCTTCCTTTGCCTTAGTCTTCACAGACACAGGCAAAGGTTGCACCTGTCTGTAAAAAAAAAATAGCCAAAAGGACAAAACAGGACAGTCAGCCTCACTTTGTTTCTGGCTAGATCACTGAGTAGGTTCTCCTGGAACTCATGGACACATGAAGGAGAGGACAGTGATTGAGAGCATTCAGCATGGATTTGACAAAAGTAGAACATACTTGAAACTGATTGTCCTCTGTGATAAAATAATGATTTGTGAGTGAAGAAAAAGCACTAGATATCATTTTGGGTTAGTTCATCAGGGGAGTTTGGCAGTGGCTCCCATAATATTTTTGTATCCATGCAGCCTAGATGGGTAAAAATCTGGTTACATGGCTAGACTCAGAGGGTCATGGTTAATAGGTGGCAGTTTGCCTAGAGTAAAAAGTGGAGTACCACAGAGATCTATCCTGGGGCCTGTTGTGTTTAACAATTTTGTCAATGATGCACAGGAGGCAACGAGGCTTGCTTTTGTCAAAATTGTGGATGATCCCATACTCAGGAGCCAGCTGAGGTACCTCAGAACTGGACTGCTGTCCAGAGGAGCCTGGACAGGATGGAAAAACATGGCAGCAGGAGTTGTTTGAAATTCCATTATGTCCTGCCTCTGGGAAGGGAGAGGCTTTTTCACTAATCCAGGCTGGGGACAGCTTGACTGGGTAGCAGCTCTGTTGAAAGGTTTAGGGGAATTTTAGTAGGCAGCAAGTTGAAGATTAACCAGTACTTGAAAGAGTTAGTTCAGACTGGAGAAAGGATAGCTTTGGGGGACCTAACAGTGCCTGGCAGTGCTTATGAGAAGACAATCAAAAAGGTGGATCCAGGCCCTTGATTGTGGTGTGTGGTAGGAGGATTGGAAAAAATACACATAAATTGAAATAAGAGAGGTCCTTTTTTGATATAAAAATAAACTTTCTCATATTGAAAACAGTCACTCTCTGGAAGAGGCTACTCAGGAAGTTGTGCCATCTCCATTCTTGGAGATTTTGAAGATGCAGCTGGATAAAGCCATGAGCGGTCTGTCTGCAGTTGTACTGAACCTGCTTTGAGCATGTGGTGGGACTGGAGACCTCCTGAGGTCCCCCTCCAGCTGCATTATTCTGACTCTATGAAACTGGTGGATCAGGGCATCTCATCTAGTGGGCCAGCTCTAGGACATGTGACTGTCAACTTAAGTTGCTCTTAGATCTAGAGCCCTGTGTGGTAAAGGTACTGCAGATAGAGTCAGTGCATCTGGCCATTTCTTTGTCCTTCCACATCTCTGTGTAAGAGGTTCCCTGAAATTCCTGCTGATCCTGACAGCATAGCATGAGTTGTAAGTGCCTTTTCTTCAAAACATGACCCTCCTAGTTTTTTCTCTGCTGCATTCTCCTCTCACCCATTATTCTCAGCATCCCAAATGCTTCACATGCAAAGGAATTAATGATCCAGTTATTCTTTTCTGTGCCTCACTTTTTCTCTGGAAGTGTAGTACATGAGCTGTAAAAGATAAAATGTGAGGCCAGTGGTGTGAGATGTGAGAATTTGCAGGTGTGCATTCATGGCATGAATGTTTAAAACACTGGTGTGACAGGTAGAGAGAGGAGGTTGGTTCTGGTTGGGAGGGAAATCTCAGTGATTTTCATCAACCAGCTTCTGTAGAGTTTTTCACCAGCGTCACTCTGTTGAACAGACACTGTTCTTTATGTTTGCAGCTGTCTTTCCGTCATAATTTTCCCCTTCCAGTTTTCTCATTTTCCATGGGTTTCTTTACTAGCAAAAAAACCCATTAAAAAAAAATCAATGGATTGTATGATTGATGGATGTAGCCTTCAGCAGTAATCACTGTACTTCCAACAAAGTACAGGAAAGCAAAATCTTAGAATCATTTAGGAAAAGACCTTTAAGATCATGAGCCCGACCATAAACTCAGCACCGCCAAAAGTTTCTGCTGCCTGTAGGGTCTCCCAAGCTCAGCTATTGGTTTCTAAAACATTGCATATGTGCCATCATATTCACATATGTGGAAGCTGTGAATTGCATGAGTGGAATGTTCAGCAGAGTGAAACATAAAGGATGATTTATGAGTGAGTGTAAACACACGCCTGCTGATTGTGTTGTGATCGCTTATTAATTAGCTGGCAAACACGGGGCGGGGGGAGAGCTCAAGCTGCAGTTGTGCCAACAGTGTGACACTGAATTTCATTAAGGGAATTCACAATACAGGAGCAGTGCATTGGTGCTGTATAAAGCTGCCCTGGCGAGATCTGGATGTCTGTGTGTAGTAGGGATCTGCTTTCAGTCTTAGTGCTGTCCTGTCATCCCTGCTTTGGAAAATTAAAGGACTGTTTGTACATTAGCATCCTGAAATAGATTTGGATATGGGTTTAGGTGTTGGAATGTGATATTTCACAGAAATTGGGTTGGTTCCCCCTTTGTAGTGTCAGGTCTAACAAAGTGCTGTTTTTGAATGAAATCCAGTAATTAAATCTTGGACCCTTTGGTATGTGGCAAGCTTGCTGTCCCTGTGTTTTCAAACCTGTAACCCAGCTACTTAGTGATCTGGCCTGTTATTTCACAACAAAAATGTCTGTTCTTCTCACTTGGATAAGAAATCTGTCTGGATGACAGGAATTACTGCTTTGTAGTCCAGCTCATCCACCTTGGAGCAATGTGTAATCCTGGCTTGCTGTAGTGGTGAGGAGTCTTCAGCTCTCTGTATTTTAAATAGAGTTGCAGGAAACCTGCCTGTGGAAGCAGTGTGAAAGTAGACAGAAGATTTTTCTTCTTCTTTCAGTCTCCCAACAGAATCTCAAGGATAATCCCTAGTAAGTGGTTTACAGCTTTTTCCCTTCACAAGTGAACCAAAAAAAAAAAAGCCGTTTTAGTTTAGAGACAAGTATTTGCATCTCCTGACTTGCAACTTAATGACTCGACTGTAAAAGTGGCAAAATATGTTAAGAGACTGTGCAAATAGAAACAGAGGGGTTGTGCATTGACACCTGCAGCAGCAGTCTTGTTGCAGTGTGTGTGTGTAGACATAAGCCCACAGATGTAGGAGTCGGGTCTGTTGTGGGCTTTGCCTGCAACAAATTTGTTATTTCCAGATAATAAATTGAATTTAGATCATATAATGACATTGGAAGATGTTGACTGAGATTGTGTCTGCAAGAGGTAAGAAGCCTCTTAATCCTCCTCACTGCTTCCTTTGTGAAAATTGTTTCTGAGTTTGATATATGTTTTCTCTTGGAGGCAGCAATTCCTTCCTGCTGGCATTTCTTGACCTCGTAACATCCCCCAGGAAAGCAGGATGACCCTGATGAAGCACCTAAGCAGGCTTATCCAGAAAACTCCCCTGTCAGTTCAAGAATCTGTCAGTTTGGCACATGTGACTGCATTTCAAAAACATGTATCATACCAGTTCAAGGAATATAGTGTTGCTAGAAATGTAAGGAAGCTATCATGCAAAATACAACATTTGGGGAGGGGATAAGCAAGGTCTTTATAATCAGTCATACAGGGTAGATATATTGTTCATATTAGAAAGGCTGAAAAAGACGCTTTTTGACAATGTGAGAAGAGTTTTCTCTGTTTATAAAGAGCACAGTCCTGCTTATTTACAGTTTCCCTAAACATAATTCTGTTCCATCAATCAGCTTATTTTAACAAAGAAAGATAAGGATTGATTTTTTTTTCAGTTGTTCTGTTTCTGTTCTGTCATGGAGCTGACAAAACCTAAGTCCTGGGATATGGGAGTAATTGCTGGTTATGGAGTGTGTGGCTGAGTTAAAGGAGAAAGTGCTGCTCAAGTAACTTTAAGAGGATGTGTTGTCTGAAAAAAGGCTGAACGTGTAGGGAATGCAAATGAGGACAGAGAGGCACTAAACCAGATGGTCAAAATGCCTTCATAAATTGATTAAATAGTTATGAATGTATCTTTTCTTTCACACTGTTCAGATATGCCAGATCATCCTTAGTCCATGTAGATCACTGTATCTGCAGTGGCTGATCCATATGCAGGGTTCTGACTTGTGTGAATGAATGGATATAGTCACAAGTATCAATATCATAAATATCATAAAAATAAATCAGTATACCTTCAAAACCCCTTGGAAATATCACGTTGGCGTAATACATGGTCTTTAGTGTGTTTACAGCTTTGAGTAGTTGAGCAGTACTGCTGAACTGAGGACTGAATCACTTTTGCCTGCTCAGAATGGGAGAGCTGTGGTTTCTGATGGCAAAGGACTAACAGACTGGACAGCAAGGTTTGCCATTAGGGAGTAGGATTGCTCTTAAAACTGCTAGAGATACAGGTCTCATCCTTGGAAGAATATGTTGTTAATAAATTCAGATTCCTCACTACACATGGAGTGTCTTCTATAAAGCTTACAGGCAGCCCTGTGTTTTCACAGATGCTTTACATGGGACAATGGATGGAGTATTTCTCTTCGAAGATTTTGCTGTGGAAGACAGTAAAACCACGCAGGGCTATGATGCAATTGTGGTAGAGCAGTGGACTGTCTTGAAGGTATGTGTACAGTCTTTCTTCTTTGACTTTTTTTTTGTAAATCAAAACACTCCAAGACCGTGAGACAGACTCTCATGTACTGATCTGTGCTACAACAGTACCAGCCAGGCAGCCAAAGTGAAGGGGTGCAATGTTAACAGTAATGCTGGTTCACCACACTCTGGGTTTGTACAACACACTTCTGATCTCGACCTCATGGGTTTTTTTGGAGGGTAGGAAATGTGAGTGACAGTGAGCAATGAAATTCAGGGCTATCTGTCTCAAAATTACAGATGTCTGCTAGATTAACTGCACAGAGGATCTCCATTGGTTGTCAGGGCAACATGATCACACAAGTCATTGTAGCTTCGCAGTGCTAAAGAAGGCAGCCCTTTAGGTAGGCAGGCTTAGCTGCAGCAGGAAAGCACAGAGAACTGCCTTGGCTCTGTTTGTCCTCCTTCATATGGTGAAAAAACTGCATATTCTGGATAGGCCCCTATAGACAAACCATACCTTGGCCTTCTGCAGGTCCAGGTGCCCACATGGATCAGTAGAAGCACTGCTTAGGCCAGGTTGGTCAGTACCAGTCTTCCACAGCAAATTTTATAGACACAATACTTCTGTGTTTAAAAAGCTTGTGACTTGAAGCAATAAGAACATGGGAGGTTGGGGGAAGAAGTAGTTGCATAACTTTTAGAAGGGTTTTTTTTGGTTCTGTCTGATGTTTGCTAGAAATAGATGCTGTGTATCTATCAAGGCAATACCTGATCATTTCATTTGGAATGTATTGTAAAGGGTGTAAAATCCTTAGACAGATAATCCCTCCTTTTGGCACACACATGTCAGAAGAACAGATTAAGGGAAAATGGGACAGATCTAGAGTAAGTGTGTAAAATTCCAGGAGACTAAGATTAAGAGTTTTGTTATTAGATGATGGTTTTGTAGTGCAGCAAGAAATGGCCAAATAGTAACGGCTACAAACAACTTGCAGAGTTAACAAGCTGCATTAGTAACAGCTTTTCTTGTTGCTGATGTGTGTCTGAAAAATGCTTCCTTTATTGCATTATATGCTGTTCCTTTTGTGACAGACTTGACTGTAAATTCTTCTTGTTCATTTTTAGGGTCAAATTGCAGTGCTGCCACTCAGGAACGAGGTTTTGGGGTAATGACAGATGGTTTCATGAGTGCATTAGGTCAGGGTTGATCAAGAAGGCAAATGTTAAGAAGCATTAATGTTAACCATGTGTTTAAAACTGTTAGGAAATGAATAGAGGTTGAAACAGCAAGTATATACTACTTCATACTACTGTGTAAGCTGTGTTTGACAGCACCTTATTTCAGAAGGCTGTGTTAGCTCAGTAATTGTTCAGAGAAGAGAGTGAGCATGGTCAGTGATACAGACAGCTTCCATATTAGGAAGACTTTACACGTGTGTCCTTTCAGCCTGGAAAAGAGAAGAGTTGCAGGGAATGGAATGGGTAGAGAGCTCATAAAACATGGGAAAGAGGTAAATAGGGATTGTTTGCCATCTCTTCCAGTCAATGCCAAATGGCGCTAGTCAGAGCCAGATGCAAAGCAAACAAAAGAGAGAGATTTCAGATTATTTGTGCAGCAGATCTGTGGAACTCCTTTCTGGACAAGTTTGTGGGTTCAAGAAGTTTAGAGGATCTTGTGTTCATACAAGCATTTTAATTCAGATCAGGAGTGCCTTTTTGAAGTGAACCCACTGATCCATCCTTAATATGCCTCACTTCACCTCACAGAATGGTCCCACAATGCACAAACTGGATTTCTTTCGGTAGAAACTAAACCAGACATGCTGAGTACACAGAATATTCAGGGCATACTTGACCTAATCCATATTCCTTTTCCTTAACCATCACTTACAGCCATGTTGGAAATAGCTTTCCGAGTTATAAACAGATTCCTGGCCGGAGCCACTTTGGCTGTCAACAAACCAATCCAAGGTTCTCCATCTCAGTAGGATATCATAACAAAGTTAGCCATAATCTCTGTGGGCACAAGACAGCTTCTGTCAAGCTACATGACAAGGATAATGGGGATCCTGTGTTGGCAGAGTGCTGACCAAAACACCAGGACTCAGCAGAAGAGTATCTTCTAGCAGCACCCTTTGAAGTTTCAGAGGCCTTGTAGGTGGAGTATCATTTGCTTTCAATTCTAGCAATTCCATGCTGGAGAGCACAGCTGGTCAACAGATTAAGGAATGAACCACCCAATGCCATCTGGTGTGTCAGGAGATGCTGTACTGCTACACACCATGTCTTTGTGAGGGCTAATGCGGAGAATCTCCTGTTTCAGACATAATATTTGGGATGTGCAATTTCAGAAACTGACTGATAGTATATACAGAGCTTGTCAGTGTGATCAGATTATTCTATGCTGTAATTAAAAATTTGGATACTGGGTTTTCCCTGGCAGTTTTGCTCTCCTGAAATCAAGTGTAGCTGTTCTGTGGGCATTATGAAAATGTTTCAAGTGTGGCTGTTCTGTGGGCATTATGAAAATGTTCACCACTGAGCTGAAAGAGGAAGAATATGGGGAAGAAAAACTTTCTGAAGGAAGAATGCTGAGGCATTAGGGAAGTCTTGCAAAGATCTTACCTATGTAGAGAAAGAGCAGAGCTGGCCATTTTGGTTTACTCCTCCTGCAGTTTGAATTGCTAGGATATATCTTGCCTCATGCTTTCTGACACATAACAGGTGTAGGTAGGTGAAGTCATGGAGTCAGAAAAAGGTCTGGAAGCTGGGGGATCTGTAGGCACTTGTACAGTGCTGTACCCAGAAGACCAAATGTTAAACCCTGTTGGAATTCACCTTTATCTACCATCAACATGGAATAATGCAGTGGAGAGGAAGAAACTAAAATGGGGAAGGAGACAGACAGAGTTCACTTGTGACAGAAGATGTCCAAGAGCCTGTAAAGGCTTTTTTAAGGCTTCTTAAACGATGAATTTTACAAAGTGTAGTTGCTACAGACATAGTAACAGAGCAGTGGAATGACTCATTATGTAGAAGCTTGGGGGTTTTTTTGGTGTACATTCAACTCTGATCTACATTAACATTTTCTATTTCTGCCAAGGCCTGTGGAAGAAGTCCTGTTGGATAGCATGATATAAATGTATATAACGGATCCTTATTTTAGATTTGTATCAGATTTGGCTATCTGGATGAATTTTGGAGTTACTCAGATGTGGTCTGAACTGAATGTAAATTTATTGTGCCATACTAATTAAGAAGAAGAAGAAGAAACAAACAAAAGAATCCCAGCCACAACAGAAGAAAGCTTTTTTAGAAAGGGAGACATGTAGCATGTATCGATGCCCTTTAGAAAGAAAATCTCTCTAAATGAAAAGGTAAAGGGCTGCTGTTTAAGCATTAACACAAAAGAGAGGGGTTGGCACACCTCTTAGCAGGGAAAGTGCTGCCTTTTTAATTGCTAAGGCTAATAGAGAAAACAAGCTGAACAGTGTGATGCACTCAGTATGTGTGTAAAATGTCAGTTTGTAGAGGATGTAAAGCTCGCAGCTGTCACAGTATGTGGTCCCGCCAAGCAGCAGACAGGATGTAATAGCTCTGAGTAATTTAACTCTTTCTTCTCAAAAGTAGAGCTGTGGTATCCTCTACAAATGACCACAGGACTTGTTATGACAAAATACTGCACTCATCCTTATCACTTTAACTCTAAAAATGTCAGGACATATTATTTCCACTGCAGTCTCTGAGATCTGGCCCTAAAACTTGTTTGATGGTTTTAATTCTGCATGCGTAGGCAAATGTGGGTAGACAGTTCTGATTAATCAGAGCCTACATGATTTCCATCTCCCCAACTCTAAATCTGTCACCTTCCCTTCCCCATTACCCAAGCCAAAATAGCTAATACTGTATTTAAAATTTAGTGCTGTAACATTTATTTTATATTGCTGCATTGTTCTGCCTCTGAAGCTGTGTTCATTTTGAAAATATTGTTCTTAATTTACACGTATTTTCTCATTGAAAATCTGGAACTGCTGATTCATCATTTTGTATTTGCTGCTATACCATACCTTTGGTGTATGGACATGAATTAAAATCTCAAATGTATCGTGGTGTTGCCATTTCCCTGGCAGACTTGAATGGGGTCAGTCTCCACCGTAGACATGGTAAACCTTTTAAAGTGCGACATAACAAAAGATTTAAAAATTTATCTGTGCTGAGCCTAGGTTGCAAGTTGCCTTAATGTAAGCTTTAAAACAAATTCTCTGGAAATAAGGATTTGATTTGTCTGTAAATCTGATTTAGGTCATATGTCAGTTAAGCCATGTTCTGCTGTCTCTGGCCACGAGAGAAAGGCATGACCAGGTCAGCCTAGGAGCTGATGGCAATGGGCATGAAAAGCCCAGGGGAGTCATGTGTGTGACCCTCTTTACCACTCAAAGGGCAGATGTGCTGCCTGGGCAAAAGATTTCAGCAGTGTCTATTGCTGAATTCTTGTTGCGTTTTCAGAAGAGCTGAACAAAAACCTTCAGGAGCCTCTTATCTTCCAATAATTTGTTTTTTATTAATTCTTGTTTCTTTCCTTTATATAAGGTATGAAAGCCACATATATACATATATATTTTTCTGCTGAACTCAGTAGACATACATTTAAAATTGATTAAAATCCACATGATTAAGTTCTATAATCTTTTCATTGGTTTTGATGATTAATGTAGTAACAGAATCTAACAACATGAACTTGTAATGTCCCTGATAATTTCTTGTGGCTCTGGTAGCATTGAGCATCTAACAAGGTGAATGCTTCTTCTGTGTGATTAAAGGGCACTTGAAGAGACTGAAAATTCAGCACAGTATGGATTAGAAAATCCTTCCCAGCTGTCACAGTTTTCTAAGAATTAGTTCTCTGCTCACCCATAAAACCTTCAAGAGAAAAGCGAGCATCCCAGATCTAAACTTCCCACTTAAGAACAAGCTGAGAAAAAGTATTTCAGTCCTCTTTTATACTTCCTATAAAACCACACAGGGCACATGTTTCTTTTGCTCATCAGCTGTCTCCAGCCAGGCAGTAGTGCCCTGGGTGGTGCATCTGTGTGAGCTTGTTGAGGGGTGTGGGAGTGGGTGCAGGGACCCCGAGGTCGCACACAGAGCCCGCCTGTGGGCGAGGGGCAGCGCGGCGCTTGCCTCCCTGCTCTGTGAGCCACTGGCAGTGGAGGGTCTGGGCTTCAGCTGCAGTGCTTGCATGCAAATAGATCATTACTTGCATAACTGGGGAGTGGTGCACAAAGCCTTTTGGTAAAAGCCACATGTTGTTTGGGAATAAATTATAACCAAAGGGAATTGTGTCGAGGAAGCTGCCTGGGGATGATTAAGCACTGTGTGTAGGGGCACACTGGAGTGTGTGCCCAGTTCTCAGGTAGTGGTTTTCAATGTTGTATTTTCCCCCCAGAGAATTGATGGACAAGCAGTAAAATCAATGTACACCTTAAGGTACACTTCAAGTGTTGCAGGAATTGAGAAAGTAAAAATGCCAGAATTATTGAAGAAACTCTACTGATGGATTGCTAGATCACATTCATTTCTTGTGTTTCATGCACAGTTCCGTGGAGTTGTTTCATCATTTGTACATTGTCTGTGCAGTGGTGAGTTCAACACATCTCATAGGATGTTTCCTGTGTGGAGAACCCTCTGTGTCAACACATTCATGTTGTCCAACTTTTGCTACTTCTATAAATGCAAAATTGTGTTGCTGTGCAAATGTACTTCTGTGTTACAGGTGCAGGCAGTATCAGGAGCACTCTGATATTTCTGTCAGTTTATATAAATGCTAGAAAATAGGATTTGCATCTACAGAAGTCACTGAGAGAAGCAGGCATTGTGGGCACAGAAGGGTTTTTGGGTTGTTGTTTTCATTTTACCCTAGATGTGGAGCCAGCTGTGAATGCTACTCAACAGCCTGTGTGTGTATTGAAATTGTGTCTGGATATGTCTGAATTGCAGAAACACTCTCTTAACACGATGCTGCCTCTTAAAGTGTTACAGCCTCACTATATTCTCCAAAATATTTCACACTGCAGGTATTCACATATATATTAGTAATTATAAAAAACTCTAAATTACATATGCCCAGAATATTGAGGGATTTATTTATTACTTTTTTTTTTTCTAATACCTTTCCAGTGAGGTCCCCATTTGGCAGCTGCTCTTTGTTGGTCAGTGACCCACCTGCTTCCCAAAGCTGAGGTGGTTTCCAAGGATGCAGGAGCCATCCCACAGCCCCCTGCTCCACAGCTAATGGATGTGTAGCAAGAGTGCCAGCAACATGCTGTGGTGTGTTACACACGGAGATTCAGGAGCAGCTCAATACTAGAGGAACAAAGTCCAACTTTTTTATTGCTGAAGCATTTGTGAAACTTCCCTTTTGCTTCCAATAAATGTTTTTAATGGTTCAATACTGTTACACTGTCAGCAGAAATTATCTCTTGGAAGAAGTCTGAAAAGGAAAAGGCAAATAATTCACAAATTTAGAGCTTGAATTTAGTCCCTGTGTCAGCTGTGTTACTGCAAACATAAAACGTTTGCAGCACGCTTTTACTGGGTCATTCTTGCACAGTCCAGGTATTCAATTTCTCTTATTGCATTTTCTTCCTTTTCCACTAAGGTGCAAGTCCTGCTTTTGCCACTTCCATTTCCTCCCTTCATTGCCCAGGGACAGAAAACCTTTGGCTTTGGCAGAGGTGGGGACTGGTAGCCAGCCTTGGCTGGGGGTGCATGGTGCCGCCCTCGTGGCACCCCTCTGTTTTTTGTAAGGAGCTGGGTTTGAATGCAGTGCCCATTTTCTGCAACAAACAGTAGGTTACACTTTCAAAGCAACTTGTTTTTTTTTTTTACTTCCCATCCTCTTTGCCATCTGTCAGTAAATTTTGGTATGCAGTCTGTTAGGATTTGCTGATAAAGGTTTTATTAAGATTTATTTAATGGGATTTTCAATCTACCACTCTTTAATCCATGTTGGAAAAAAAATATTAAATAGTGACAATCCATAGCTGCCTTGTAACTGAATCACATTCACTTAGCCCAGGAAAAAATGATTTCTGAAGAACTTCTATTTCACAAGAGCTTAGTAGTTTTCTTGTTTATTATCTTGCTGTGGTTAAAATTGCCGCAGTAGGGGGGGAAAGAAAAGAAAAATTGTTAATGCAGTTGTTTGTGTGGCTTGTCCTAGATATTATTCTTATCATTTTTTTTATCTTTTTTTTTCTCCTAATGAGCAGGAGCAACTGTGAAAGGAAAAAATGCTGGAAACAAACAATACAACTACAAATAAAAAGAATTCTTTTTATGTGATGCAAGTCAAGGGAAAATCCTAGCTCAATATGCTCTGGCTTCTTGACACTCAAGGTGTGATCAGAGATTACTTATCATCCACAGGAGAGTGGGAAGCAAGTTAATTAAAATTTTCCACCCTTTCAGTGAATGAAATGTCTCCCAGTTTGATATGCATTGTTTGAACACTTCTTTTTCAGGAGAGCTCTGGCACGTTTTTTTTCTACCTCTATTGGAGTTCAAATCCAGTATTTGCTAGTTAGAAAGAGCATTGCACTTTTATTTGAGGGAATGGTGTGCTTGAAATTTCATTTCTGTTGTCTCTAATAATAGTAGATAAAATAATTACTGTATTAAATGTAAAACGAATACAAGATTACTCTTTTCCTCTGCACCCATCCCCCAGTGTATTGTTTGTTTAGAAGCATTTTTGCTTTAGAAAGCATTTAATATGACACCAATTAAAGGTCTGTATAACTGTGACTCCTGCTGGCACACAAATTCCAGTTGTGGGATAGAATTACAGCCGATGATTCAGGAGGGGGAGGGAGAAATAATTTCATGTGGTCTTAAAAAAGGCTTCAATTATCTGTATTTGCAAGTCAGGAGTTTGAAGCCCATGTGGATTAACCTGTTTATTTTGGAGTGAGTCCTTCCTCTTGTCTGTCATCTTCAAACTCAGCCAATTATTGGGAATAGTCTGTTCCCCGAGGACCTGGAGATGAGGTGCAGTGTCTGACTCCAGTGAAGCGTCGTGGAGTTGGAGGGAGCTTGTTAAAGGGCCTGAGGAGCTCCGAGGAGGGAACACCTCTACATCATGTACACACCTCCTGCCTCCAGACAGCCCAACAGGCACACTGGGGTCTTGGGTACCAGCACATGGGAAAAATAAGAGGTCATCTTTTTGTAACAACTCTGTAGAACTCTTTAAATAGGTTGGCTGGTTTTGATTTTTTAAACGGCCAGATTTAAAAAAAAAAAAAAAAAAAAAAAAAGAAGAAGTTTTTTTAGGCCTAATTGACTTAAATTTATCTTCTGCTAACTTTACCCTTTTGAATGTGCTTACCTGCTTGTTTCCTTTCTGCACCACTGGGTTGGGAAATACACCATCATCTGCTGCAGATGATGCTTAATCCTGACAAGTCAGACAGGTCCAAAGCCAGCCCTGTCTCGCTGCTCAGAGCCTGCAGGGACAGGGGGCTGTGGCAGGAGCGATGGCACGTCCCTGAAACAATTTGGCTTCTACAGCAGCCAAATGAGCTCTGCGTGGTATTGATGTCCTTCCCCATTGCCGTAATCTCCCTCTGATTCCTGACATTTGTTGCACATCCTGATGCAAGAAGAAGGTTCTTCCTGCTAATCACCCACCTCAGGCAATGAATTCAAAATAGAAATACTCTTTACAACACAAGATGTTCCTCAGGGCACAGACAAGCTCTGCTGTGCCAGTCTTTCCTGATCTGCTTCCCTTCTCTAAATGAGTGAGCTCCTTCTGGTTTTCCCTCTACAAACACTGTTTGATGGAAGGAATGTTTTAGACAGGTGCCTTTTATGTAGCACCTCATGAAGAGCTTGTGATGGTGGATGCTCTGACCTTATTCTTAATCATCATGTTGAATATTTTCATCTTTATTTTTTGAAGGCGTTGTTGACCAATTTCATAAATCTCAGTGTGTTATTAATACATCTGTTTGAGGCATTACAGCTTAAAGGCATCTAGATATGTGATGATTTTTTTATTACCCTTGGACAGTCTATTTTAAAAACTAGAAAGAGTGCACAAATATCCCTCTTCCAGAGGGAAATGGGAGTCAAAGGAGACTCTGAATCTACCATGATCACAGCTGCAGGATGAGTCCTGGCTCCAGTGGACACGAGTTAAGGGCCGTGTGGTATTGCCCCGCTCTCGCAGGGTGTCTCATTCCTCTCCCAGCGTCACAAATTCCAGTTTGTACAGGGTGATGTTTTAAAGTAGCACTACCTCTTTAAGCTCCTACAAGCCTTTGTACAGAAGTAACATTAGTAGTGTTCTCTTGCAAGCACTTTCTGGGGTAGAGATTTGAAACATTTTCCTTTTAAGCAGGACTGATACAGCTTCTTCAGCTATTTGCAGTTGTAGTCATGATCAGGTTTTTAATAGGTATAGTCGGGCAGCCATTCAGTTATAAAGATATGAGTGACCTAAATTACATTTGTTAGAAGAAAGGAACAGCTGAGATTGGAATACACTAAAATACCTTGAAATAACTACAGCAGGATTTGGATTAGTTCTGATCAAATGACTATTTCATTACTGTGGAATAAATGGATTTTTTGGAGCTGCAAACTATTGTGCCTTCCCCAGTGTTGCGAATTGGCGCTTAAAGCTCCTTACATGAACATGAAACCAGTGAAAGTGCCTGAGCTTTTTGGCAAATGTAATTGTTATTCCAATCAAATTTAGTTGTATTTGTAGAGACTAGTAGTTACCATTTGTCTGCTTTGTGTTTATTAAAATTAAAAACTAGTAAATATGCTGTAGCATCTATTCATTAAATTACTGGCAGTCTTGGCAATTAGACACCTCACTGGAATAATCTTTGTTGAAACCACCAGTGGTTCTTTCTGTGTGGATTGCAAGGTCTGCCATTTAGTTGAAAGGGAATGAGCAAGGCTCTGCTGGGTAAATGTGCAGCAGGAGCCAGACTCCTGCACTGAAAGGCAAAGCTTTTCGTCTCGCCCACAGATTTCCTGATTCAAAATAAGAAGGCAGCAATGCTTATTTGTGGGTGATAAAAGGAACAGACTCATATTTTTTGTTGCTGTTGTTGGCTATTTTCCTTTTGATCCCTCATGGTAGAGTAACATGACTGATTTCAGTGCAGATATTCAGGATTTACTGAAGCTTAGACAAGTGCAGAATCCAAGCAAAGCAATGCTGTCACTTTTTAACTACTTGAACATAATTTTTCTCAGGAGGAGATAATTGATAGCATACAATGAATTTATCCTGTTCAGATCTGGAACAATCTAAAGCTAGATGGATGAGTCAGGCAGTGTAAGAACAAGATCACAGATGTTTACCATTTTAAACAAACTCCTTTAACAGTTTGGGATGTATGGGCGGTCGGGCATTTGTCTCATGTTTTTGAACGTTTTCCTTCCTGCCTAGCTGAACATAAAACATGACCCACTTTGGTGCAAAACCCCTTTCTCCCTCTGAGAAAACCCACACATGTATTTTTTCTTGGAGTTTTTTTTGAGTCAGGCTGAATGTCGCACTCCAAGTGATGATGCCAACTGTTGCTTTTCCTTCCCCAGGGAGTTGAAGTGCAGACAGATTACGTTCCGCTGCTGAATTCCCTTGCCATGTACGGCTGGCAGCTGACGTGTGTGCTTCCCACTCCCATTGTGAAGACAAACAGGTAGGGAGGGGTGGGTGCTGCCTTTTGGCCAGGGAAGTTGCTGTACAAGCACCACAGTCTGCACAAGCAATTCCCTGTGCAGTCAGTGTGGATTTCCTTGCAAAGCCTGCTGCAGCTGTTCTGGGGGTTTTCCGAGCATCACAAGCCACATGTGGCAGGAAGCACATGTCTTGGGGGCAGAAAGACTGCAAGGTGGCAATGTGGTTTCTGCATGAATTTTCTGGGGGTTGTTTCTGCAGCTCTGTAAACTCTGTGACTGTAAAATTCCTGCTCTGGATCTTCCAGTAATGTCCTTTAGAGCAAAGACAGAATGTGTGATAAGGTTTGGAGTGAGATGTTGTCTAGCTGAAGAAAAGTTATTTTATTCTTAATAGATGTCTGTCTAATGCTGCTGATACAGTCTAGCTGAGCAGAACCCTATGAGATTAGTGTGTCACTGCTTGAGTAGCCTTGTGTGCAGATATAATAATTCTGGGGTCTACTTTGCTATTATTTATATTCTGAGTTTTTAAATAGAAATGCACATAACTTAAAAATAATCTTCATAACTGGTGAAAAACAATCATACCACTTGTTAATCATGAAGATGGTGCTTTCTGAATTTTCACTGGTCAGGAATATATTTATTTGTACATATACACCAATATAATCAGTCGTGATTTTTTTTATCTTAACAAATATGCCCAGCTCTTTATGAGATTTGGATGAAGACTACTCCTACACATAAAAACCTAAAAAGTAAAAGGCCATCTGTGTTGAGCAGAAACTGTATTTAAGTTTTACATAAATGTTTAAAGGTAAGAATGAATAGAAAATCACAGTTATGGCTTGTAATCCCTGACTCTTAAAAGATATATATCATTTTCTTCCAGCTTTCTGTATCCCACTAATACCTTGAGTAACAGAGGTCAGTGCAGAAGGGCACCCACCTGGCGGTTGTTCCTCCTGCCATGCTGCAGACACCTACAGGGAGCACCCAGCCCCATTCCACATCAGTGCCCCTGGAGGGAGGGAAGGAGCACTCCAGTGCTGCTGAGACACTGGGGCACTGGGGCTTTTGGGTTTCTTTCTTTTTGTTCCAAACAATTTATTCTGTGTTCGCACACTAATGCTAAAACACTCAGCAAAACTGTGTCATAGGCTGACAGGCTCTATCAGTCTGAACATTCCCCTCTCCCTGACCCCCAAAATACCAGGCTGCTCAGAGACACCAGGGACAGGTAATGTGAAGATCATTCTTCATTTTGTTCTTCTTTGACCTGCAGAAATAAGTGACTGAGATGGATTTTCACTTTGAATGATGCTGGATGTGAATTTAATTCATTCTCAGGAGTGTGCATTTGTTTCTTTTCAGGGAGGGGAATTTATCTACAAAGCAAATTGTATTTCTTCAGAGACCTTCTTTGCCCCAGAAAGCAAAGAAGAAAGAATCTAAGGTAAATAACCTTGAATTTCTGGTTTCTTTGGGTTTTGCTGGTGGTATTTTTATATTGAAATTGATTTCCCATAGAAACAAAATGGCCTATTCAATGTTTCTGTGATACAGTAGCGAGACAGAAGGAATGGAACTGTTCAAATGAAAGAAACAAAAAATGCTCAAATGATGTCAAAGCTCCCACATTTCATTCTCTGATGAATTCACAGCAGTGTAAGAAATGCAGATTTTTCTTCATGTAAACCAGCCTTAAACCTCCATTTAGACCTAAAATTCTCTCATGTTCAGGGCCTGTAAGGTGGAACCAACATTATTTTCTCTCACCCATTTCCTGTATTTTCTGTTTAAACTGCTCTCTTGTTCTCTCTAGCTCTCTCTGTTTTGGTAGAACCTGGCACAATGTAGGCCTGGTCTTGGCAGGTGTTTCTGTTGTGTGAATAATATTAATGGATTCGGCTGCCTTTTAACCAAGAAAAACCTCTAGAATCCAGCTAAATTATCCAAAGGCATAGCTGACAGCTAATGATGTATGGATGTGGATGCATGTATGTATTCCCACTTCCATTTTTAAACACATAGCTGTGGGAACCCCTGCCCAACCTGTCACATGAGAGAAATACAGGGACTGAAAACAGAAAGTGATGGCCTTCCTACAGTGGTCAAATTTGCCTTGCCCTTTCAGTTTGGGGTCAGAAAAGTCAGATGAAGTATGGAAAAGATCTCTGGAACTACGTGTCAATGAGGTTGCTGACTAATGCAGCCTTGTTTTTGTTCTGGCTCTGTGGGCTTTGGTGAGTGCTGCCAGCCCAGTGTCAGCTGCAGGAGTGGGTGCTTGAGGCCATGCAGAGCTGAGCTGCAGCAGGAGATCGGAAATGCTGAGCAGAGCTGAGCACCAGGAGCATTTTACCCAACAGTTTAGATAATTGCAGATAGTTTTCATCTATGAAGCCCTCACTGTTTTGGAGCCTGGTTCTGTGAAAGTTGTCTTTTTGATACAGTGCAGACCAGGGTGGTGTTTGAACTGACTGAAGCAGGAGAGAACTGCTGGGAGTGACTGATTTAGGATTTACCCTCTCTCATTAGCAAAGCTGGAGCCCAGAATACTGTATGAACTTGTTACAAAGGCCATTTTCCTTGTTTTCTCTGTTTGTTTTCAGGTGATTAAAGGGATCTTGGGATGAGTGTTAGAATGCCTGTATTTGGTCATTCTTTTCCTACCACTGTGTGTGGTTTTAGTGGAAGGGATGGGAACCCATATGTGGTTGTTCATCCTCAAACAGAGAAAGAAGTATGATGCTGATTTCTTGTATTATAATAACACATACATGCCATCCAGATGACTTAAAACTTTGTTTAAGTTTTTTTCATTCCGGGTTATAAAAACTTATTTAACAATGTCTGGTTGACAAAACAAAGGACTCACTCGTTGGCAGTGTTAAATATACAGGCATATTTGAGGGCAGGAATCACTACAGCACATTTTCATACCAAAGGTCAGGGAAGGATGACATACCTTGATTATAGTTCTGTAAAGGGATGTAGGACTGGTTCAACATCCATAAGTGGTTGTTCTGCCACATCAAGATGCCAACCCAAACATTTGATTAAAAGTTGCTGAATATTCTGCACATACAACATCCCAGGCTCTCAGGGATTTTTTTAACTTAAGCTATGGCATGTCTAAAATGTTTATAGATAACCCTTAGAGGAGGGAAATAAGATGATAACTTTAAAAGGATATTGCATTGATTGAGAACGTTCTGTCCTATCTTTGCACATCAATGAACTGCTGTTCAAGGTAGTCACAGGAACAGAAAAGGAAATACGCAAGGAGTGGTACAACTACTCTCTTCAGTGAAAAGTACTCCTATTAGTGTAATATTCAGTCAGGGATTAAGTAATTGTGTTCATTCACTTCATACAAAACGAATGCATATTTCAGCAGACACTGGGTAAATGCATTTTTGTGAAATAACGATGTAAGTACCTGACTTGTGTACACGTACGCACACTCACAAAGCCTCCTACAGCTGTATCTTTATCACATTTAGGGCCCTAATCTTACCTTCTGTCAGTGAGAGCTTTGAGTTAAGTGGAGTAGTGGGTGCCCAGCCACTTCTGCAAATCAAAGAGGAAAAAACTCAGGTGTCTGAATTTTAAACAGCTGAGCTCTAGAACTGAGATGTTATCGTTCCTCTTTCTCTAAACTGCGGTGCTGTTGAAGTGAAAGATAACTTCCTTTAAGTAAAACCAAGAACAGTTTTGTGAAAGCCAGTTCTTTCTTTTTTTTTCCCCCCTTCTCCTTTTGCATTAAGTTCTGGCTACTAGGAGGAAAGAATATTGTTCCAGCTTTGTAATCTAATAATAAGTTTTGAATGGCTTTTTGATTAAGGAATAAATAGCTAGATCAAAAATTTATGAATACAAAATGTTTTGGCCAACTTCAGCACAGTCCCAGTTTCACTGGAGAAAATGGCTTTTTTGAACATGGCTGGGTTTGCTGAATGTCCTGATGAGATTATTTATGCCATCCAAATATTGCCTCCTAACCCATTCCTGAGATTCCATCAGCAACTGACACTGCTGAAAAAATGGCTGTGCACATTCAGAGGTATTTAGCAAACTTGTGTAGGATGGCTTAGCCATGGCTTGGAACCATGAAGCAAGTCCAGAAGAGGCCTCGAAGTTGGTAAGGGGACCTAGAGCACTTCTCTGAAGACAAGCTGAGAAAGTTGGGGCAGTTGAGCTTGGAGAAGAGAAGGTTGCATGGAGACCTCACAGCAGCCTTCCAGTATCTGAAGGGGGCCTGCAGGGAAGTCACAAAGGGACTCTTTGCCAGGAAGTGTAGTGATAGAACAAGGGGTAATGGCTTCAAACTGAAAGAGGGCAGGTTTAGATTAGATGGTAGGAAGAAATTTACTGTAAGTGTGGTGAGACACTGTCACAGGTTGCCCAGAGAAGTTGTGGGTGCCCCACCCCCTGACAGCGTTGAAGGCCAGGTTGGATGGAACTTGGAGCAACATGGTCTTTTAGGAGGAGTCTCTGCCCATGGCAGCGTACTTGGAACTAGATGACCTTTAAGTCCAAACCATTCTGTGATTCTATGACTCTGTGGTCTGGCTTTCCCTGGGCAAAGCTTGATTTATCTTTTGACAAATGAGGCAGATATAATAGTGACATATTTGTCAGCCTTTATATATGTTACACCTGTCAAGTTAGTATTTCAAGGTACTGCTAGTTCTCTTTTTGTTTTTTAATAGTAGTTCTGAAATGGTGGCTGTGGCAAGTCCTGTGGAAGTGCTGCAAGTAGCAGCCTCATGCTTTCTCATCAAAAGACATTGATACAGAAGGTTCAGAATGTTTTACTGTTTGGGTATAGTCGTGGGTGTGGTGTTAGTTCTGCTGTTAACCTGGTGAAAAACACTGGAATAATGCCATGGGATTGCTTCTTCTGTCTGCACTTACACAGCTTTGCATATCCTTCCCTTCCACACAGTGTAGAGAGGAACCCACCAGGCACGACAGCAACAGCAGAAGTAGAAAGCATCGAGCTCTCCTTCCTCTCTGTAACTGAGATATCTGTGTGGGCAGAAATCATCTTAGGCCATCTGATTTGTTTAGGCTACTTCTTTTAATCTTGGGTTTTTCTGGTCAAATTCAAATTTAGTTTTTGAATTAAAACTAACTCATCAAAATATGTCTACTCAGGAAAGTAAATGTCCATGTGAGACTGCCTCTAATGGTCTTTAACATTTGGATCCCTTCTTTGTAGTTTCACTGGAGGTTCTCCAAAGAAGACATGCACAACAGAAAAATGAAGAATTCCACAAAGGCTAAATTAAATACTAGGGAGAAGCAACGTGCACAGGAGAAGCAGGAATTTGAAGTCACAGAGAACACGAGAAACTTAGAAGCACAAATCTCAAGAGCGGCCAAGCCTGATGCAGAGCAGCAGCCAGATGATGTCATAGACTTGGGAGAGGAGGTAGCCGGGACCAACGGCAGCGGCGCCCAGCACGACGGGGCGTCAGCGGAGACGTGTCCTGCCAGCTGTGACACTGGTGACAATGCTGGGCAGGCCTGCCTCAGCCAGAGCGTGCCCGGCTGCCCTGCGGGGGAGGCCGCGGAGGGCGGGGGCTGCAGCGGCAGTGACGGGGCAGCAGTGGACATGGACTGCTCCTGCGAATAAGCCCTGCTTTTCAGGAACCCTGTGAGTGGCTGATACTTTGCCAAGACAAAAGAACAGATTTTGGTAATCCCCACCACTAACTCCATTGCTCAACTCACCATTTCTTTTGCATTTCTTTGACTTACTTTGCTCCTTAGCACTCCGGTATCTTAATGTTTTAAGTATCTACAGGGCCCAGATTTTTCAACCCACAGAAACTGCAAAATTCCTTTCACTGTACGTAGTGGGAAATGCTCTCCTGGAGCTACACTTTAAATTAAAAAGTAGGGAGGGACAGGAATCCTATCTTTTTCCATGACCAACCTTAGCAAGCTAGCTTTGAGCCTGGGTCAGGGCAAGTGTTCTGTTCGGTCAGATTTTACTGTGTAGTACTTTCTTGTCCATGTAGCTTTTCTGGAGAAGTTATTGTGCCAGATGTTATTTTGTCACTAGGCTTGTAGTGTCATAAAAATGATATTTGGACTTCAAGAGGTTGAAACTGAAGTTGGAAAGCTTAGATAAGATGGCTGTTATCCATATCTTTCTCCACGAGCACAGTCACTGATGATACTCTCTTCTGAATTTTATTAACCCTTGCAGATCTTTAAGCAATAAGCAGATCGTGTACCTGTTCAGGCACAGTGGGTAAGCAAACCCCATGGTGAATCTGTGAGGTGGATGATTCCAGTACAAAATGCAATTTCCTATTTGGTCTTTGCCAATCAACAGATCATCAGTAGCTGTGGGGGCTTCAGAAGACAGAAAAACAGGAAACGAAAAGGCAGGTAAAAAGTACTTCTGTCAGTGGTTATCCGCACTAAAAGTGGAATTAGATGTTACCTTCCTGACCTTTTCCAGGTGGTTTAGCACCACTTCCTCACTGTTATGAAATACATTGTGGTAAAGAACTGAAATTGTACACAGTGGTCTGTGGCCAACAAATGTCACTCAATGACCTTCCAAAATGAAAATACCTTAACACACTGTTTTCTTGGTACAACTAACCACATTCCGGGACTGATACCTAAGGGAATTCTGTAAAATTACCAACATTTTTATGTTTGAAGCTACATAAAAATATTTACAAGTGAATGTACATGTAATATAGTTTCTGTGCCAGTGTTCTTCAAGTACTTCAGTATTTTTACAAATGTGGGAAGGAGTGGTTTCTCTCTTCTTAACCACCTTCATCCTTATTTAGAAGTGGTCAAGTAATCTGGTAACAAGAGGAGAAACACATTGTAAATTCCCCTGCCTTTCTTGTTTTAAAGCAAGAGGTAGAGCTCTGTACGTGATTTGCTGTTTCTTCCCTTGACTGATTTGTGCTTGATAATTTTCCTTAGTCTACAAATCAAAATGCTGTAAAAAGGACTGTGTTCTGTATCAGATATGCACCTAGAGTGGTTCAAAAGCATCTTTCATGCCTAAAAATTACTCAGTTGGCAGAACATTGCAGAGAAGGGAAAAATTACATCACTTAAATATTCATTTAATTGGGATGAAGGCACTCAAGTTTAAACCATTTGATTTCACACACACAAAGCACAGTGGTATAGTTTTGTCATTGATTAAAGAGTGTTTTATTTTGAATTCAGTGGTTTAACCAGAGGACTGTAAGTAACTTCAGTTTCTGATGCTATTTTTCAGTTGTTTCATTTGGTATTTTAAGATTACACTGGGGTTCCAATTGCCTCAAAAATAGGTTGCTGCAGTTGTTCTGCTTAAATACACGGTCTCTGCTCTGTACAATTTTAAGTTCCTGTTTGCAGATTTTTTTAGCATAAGATCCTTTTACTGATGGTTTCTATCTCAAGGACCAGCCTTGTATTAATCTTGTTTAAAAAGTCACAATATTTAATGAACGTTTTGCTAGTAGAAAGTGTTGCAGTAGAAAGACCTCTCCAAATACTTTTTAATAGAAAACGTTTATTGGATTGCAATTTGACCTTGTTTAACTGAACCCCAGCTGCTTACAAAACTAAAGAGAAATAAAGGTCATGAGGAGATTCCTTATTTGTGGTGTTTGCACAAATGCCAATTATTCATCCCCAAAAGGAGGAACTCAGTTCTCTAAGTGGTGGTGAGGGGAAGCTACTTACTACTGAATTAGCAGTAGTTACTGGTGCTACAGAACTGGCTACTTGGTTTTCCTTTCCCAACAGAGCATGGAAGGGCCTGTGGGGAAGTTTCACTTGTTTAAGTGAAGGCTTGATTTAAAACTTTGTTCCTATAAAAGCTGCGTTACAGCTGGGAGGAGTCGAAGAGAACTTGCATGCTTTTTCAGTTTCACTAGGGCAGCTGGTTTGGGGTTTATAATCTTATAATCAGTTCCAAGTTGTGATTTTGAATTACTCTGAGCTGGTTCAGCTGTCTGAAGTTGTGTGCGTGCTTACACCGTGCCCCCGTCCCAAGGAGAGTGAGAGAGCCTAAATCATCTCTGGGACAGATGATCCAGATGTGATGAGGGCTGGGGAAGGCGGGTCTGTGGTACAGCAGCAAGGCTCCACAGCTGTTACCTGCATTTTATCTCAGCTGCCTTTGCCATTTTGGGCCTGAAAAAGCAGGACCACCAGAGTGGCCAGGGAAGTGAAAGACAGCAGTCAGCAAGTGGTCATCTGAACAAGACACCAGCTATGAGGCAGGAGTAGTTCGAAGGAGAAAATCCAGCTCAGGCATTGGAATGGGCTGCCCGGGGCGGTGGTGGTGAGGCAAATGTGGAGCTGGAGTCACCATCCCTGGAGGTATTAAGAAAACTGGATGTGAGGCAAATGAGGACTGTCAAAGAGGAGTGGCCGAATGAAATGAAAGATGGAGAAGGATTTTTAAATTGCAACAAACAGCAGGGAGCAGGGGCAGAGGGGTACAACTACGATGGACAGGGTTCCAAACTCTTGAAGGAAACATCATAATGAAAATAGGTATGTTAAGAGGGGTGAAGTGCACAAATGATGGGACTGGTACTTCAGCTTGCATTATGTCTTTGATTATTGGATCTGTGCACTTGAAAACAGTATAAATGAAGTAGCCCAAAGTAGCTTTAATATATGTGTGGAAATGAAGCTAAGTATAAAACAATATACCCATTTCTCCCTAATTTGACTCCTCTGTCAGCCTCGATTTCTGAGGTGAGCAGAGGAAGGGCTCTGCATTTGGATACCCTACTTTTTCTTTGTAATTGCTGTGACTCTACATTTGCCTCAGGGAGCCAATTATAGGGCAGAAATGAAGCATGATCAGCCTTTCATGCAGGAATTTCATCCTCCCAGAAGTGAAGAGTATAAGAAGAGCACATACTAATTTCTTGCTGATGGTTTTTCTTGAAAGTATGAGAAATGCCAGCGAACAACACACCTATGAATTGTAGTTGTAGACACAATTCGTATGTCTCTGAGGCTGTTAGTGAAGATGTGCCCTTGGCTTTAAAAAGTGGTCCTTGCTAAAGCCTCCATCCTCAGGAAGGTGCCTGTGGTGCTGGATGTGGCAGCTGACTCTAATCAGTACCATACCACCTTTCCCCCCACTGAGGGGGGAAAAAAGGCTTTTCAATTTTAAGTGCTTTCTGTTACTCACTTAGAAAAGCACCCTACTAACTAAAATGATCTAATGATAACTGAATGCCCACTCTTTTTCCAGCAAATTGATGCAAGTACTATAGGAATATTTGATACTCATTGTACCAGATGAGCACATGGCAAACTGGTATAATACATGTCACAGGAAGAAGAGAAAGTCTAATAGGGCTGCAACACCAGGTAACTCACAAACCATCTTCTTAAGTTTAAATATAAATGTATGGATGGACAAATCTCTCACTCCTCATCTTTTATTAAAAAAAAAAAAAAGTTTTCAGTCTACTTTCTCCTTCAGTTGCTCCTTAGCTGATGGCACAAGTGTAAGAGGAATAAACATTTTCTACGATGACAAGATTCACCAAAGTGATGGGAATATTTCTCCAATTCAGTAGCAGCTGAACAGCAGGGGCTGCTCTCTGTTCCCAACAGTGCAGGCCCATATCACATTTATTGAATTATTTGTAGACCATGTAAACACATGGATTAATCCAAATATGGATTAATGTTTCTGGGATGTTATTTTTATCTTCAATTATGGCAGAGTCAGATCCAATAGCAGACTTTAAGGTGAAACTGAAGTCTCACTAAAATACCAGGAAACTCTTCAGAAGGAGACTTCCAAAAGATTCTTAAGTGTCAACAGGAAAAGGCTGTGGAGGAAGGGGATGTCAACAACTTTCCCAAATTCTTGGCTTAGAAATTGCATTTATTACAAGGTAAGAAAGGACTTATTGCTCACAGTACCAGAGGCTACCACTATTTGGTGGGGCAGGGGGTATGAAATAATTATTCTTGTCCATGTTTCGGGGCAGTGTATGTGTATTTCATCCTGCTCTTCTAGTGGGTGAGCCCACACAATTAGAGAGATGTGTCCTTGCCCCACAGCACTCCGGCTGACTGTAACAGGGGATGACAGAAGGAGGTTAGAGGGAAAAGAAGATGATGATGACAGAAGCAAAGGGTTTCAAAATGCCTTTTGTTAAATGGACATTTTGGTGCAGGTCTGAGGAAGGTTTGTGAAAGAGATGTAATTTGGGCTGCAGAAAGCCTCTACATTAGGGGAAGAAAAGGGTATACCAGTTTATAATTAATGAAATTATTTAGAAGTCGTAAGAAAAACAACATTTAAAGGCTTCTCAGAATCTTTTTATCATGAAACTGTTAAAACACAGACGAGCCTAGTGCGTGGCTGTTTTAGGGCACCGGTACTTGCTGATAGCAATGTATTGCACGTTCCTAGGAAAACCCTGCTTCTTTCAAGCATCAAGCTCTGACGTGTCAGCTGCAATCTCTGTGAACACAAAACCCCCTTGGTGTTATTTTTTGTGACAAGCACGCTGTCCTATTTACATTCTAGAGTGAACAAACAAGGAAGCATTCATTGAAATAGAAGTACTCAGAAGGAATCTTCCTCTCATTTGAGGAGGAGGGATTAGATGAGACATCCCCTCTGGGCCTGCAGTGGCTACACAGGGGGCCAACAATGGCAGCTGGCAGTGGCACTGCATGGAACAGAAGCACAGACCTAAGTGTAGGCAGCAGAAGGCACAAACTTGGGGGCAAAGCCTCATCACAGTACTGTCCCCAAAAGGCAACTTTTAAAGGTCCATCAATCAGATTCACCCCTCCTGATGGAAAATAGAGCCTGTCATTAGAGTGGCAGCAGCTATGGCCTGTTCCCTTCAGTACCCAGGAAGCACTGGCATTATTTCATTTGTTTATCAGCTTCTGACACAGTCCCAGGAACAGCTTTGTGCTTCACTCAGAGCAAGGGCCTGGCCTTTCCCAGCAGGGCTACCTCTCTGCCGTTTGAGGATGAGGTGCACATGGATGTGGCAGCAGGTAGCCCCCAGGCTGTACAACATACCAGACTGATAAAAAGAGGGTAGAACTGGAGTATGCTGAAGTTGAAATGACTTCCTTGGGAGAGAGCTAGAGCTGGGCTTGAGGCCTTCTTAGCCAACCACAGAGACATTGTGCTTGAAAAACAAAGTGCTTCACACCAAGGCGATTGCAGCAGGCTGGGAACTGGCTGGTTCAGTGTCTCTGCAACCCCTGTTTAAGGCAGAGCAGGGAGACACTCATGGCAAGGAATGTGCTGCATTACCTAGTTGACTGTGTCTGAAACATGTAACTCAAGGAAAGGAGCCACTAACAAAGGGAAGGCCTTATCCATTTAACATTTTAACTAATTCAATATGAACTTAGTACTTTCGATATTGTTCCTGATTGACGTCTTCAAGTGTACAGGAGGAATCTCTGCCACTTAAGGACTTGAACTGTCTATGCAGATAATTAACAAACCCAATATAGATTTTGTTGGTCTCCTAATTTCTTTGATGAGTTTTTCTTAAAGTTGGACAAAGAAAGTTCATTCAGGAAGGGCTCAGGTATCGGCCATTACACCTAGAGGTACACTCATGCCTTGCAAGACTAACCTTTCCAAAGACCTTTCTCCAAGCACTATGTCCTGGAATCCCCTAAAGCTCTGTAGTTTATGCAGCAGGACTGTGGAGATTTCCCATCTTGGCTGAACAACCTCAGCACAGGATACAGGTTTGGGGGAGGAATTCCTATGATTGCTGCAGTCAACACTTTCAACTCAGGCTAAACAGGATTATGAGAAAATATCTTAACACAACTAACTTATTTACATAAACCACATAAAAGGTGGTTTTTTTCTTCTGAGAAGAAATGGCAAGAGAAGGAAGTCACAACACAGCAGCTCTCTATAAAAATAGTAAATACATTATATAGAACTGGGGAGGGAAGTGTGTTGACTCATTTGGAGCAGATTCAGAGGTTGTGGCCTGAATTATCCATACAAACGTATCTGGCATTGCTGCACAACTAATTCTCTACAAGTGCTGAATCAGGCATCAAAAAAGTCTTTTAAAAGCTGACTAACCAAGCAAGTGTATAAAGTGAAAATATGCTGGTACCCATAAGAAAAGCAAACCATCAAAAAACCAGAACAGTTAATGTCTTTAATATAAAATCACTTTTCTTTCCCCAAAGCAGCAGCACTGTATTTCAGGCGTATTACAGTTAATCATTGAGAACATCTTCATTAAAATCTTCAAAATAATTCATAGTCCATCTCTGTACATTTTAGCTTATCAAAATGCACTGGAAAAAATACTATCATTTTCTCTTCAGCAGGTGTCACTACCACCATTTCTCAAAGAAAACACGGTTTCTAGGAACACCAATGTTAGTGAGTAGTTTGGATATAGATTCTATCATTGGAGGGGGACCACAGATGTACCATGAAGTATCATTAGATACATGTTTCTCTAGATCCTTTTCAGATATTCTTCCTTCTGACAAAGAAAAAAAGTAGGAAATGAGAACAGAAATATTAATCATGAAGTCACTTCAAACATAGTGTCTGGTTAGAGGTATTTCAAGCACTCATTTCTTAAAAATGCCTGGCCTGTTCCAGGATAATAGATATTGAGATTTAAGGCTTCCAAAACCATTTGTTTTTCTGGGGATTTAAATCAGTGCTTGTACTTGGAATGCAGAGGGTATTAGTCACTGAAGAGAAACATGGCTTACAGACAAGTACAATCCCAAATTCACGTGAAAAAAATAGGTATCTCTAACACAAATACAGCAGACACGGAAACATGCTGAACTGTCTCTTACAAGCAGTCAGCTCATCCTACATCAATCCCACCTTAAGGAAAGCAAACAGCATTTGCTTAATAGTTTCTGGAATAAAGTCTGCAGTGGGAAATACCCATGTGAAGTTTAGGATTAACAGAGGAAAAAAATGCAAAGAGAAAAGTTTTCTGCAAAGTGGAATAAGTACAGAGAAACTGTTTAACTTGCATCTCATTTTGAAGCTTTACATGTAAAAATGCTGGGTTATTATGCACAGCTTCGTCCTGTAGGATGTAATCAAACTGGGGCTTCAGATAGGATCTCTATACAATGCCATGACCTTTACCTGTAATGTGTGGCTGCAGTTCTTTACAGATCTGTGAGCGCTGTTGGGTGACGTGGAAACAACATGTGATCTTTCCAGGAAACGCCTTCATCAAACCAAGAATATTTTTCTGTAATGTTAAACACACTTGCTTACACCACAGGCCGTTAAATCAAAGCAGATGTATGCACACAGTCCCAGAATGCCAGTGCTTATTAGTGAGAACCAAGACTTTGCATTTCAGCAGTGAGAACCTGATGGGTGTGATTCCACAGGCCTGACCTGTACACATACACAGAATTCCCACACTTGGAATGCGAATACCCTGCCAGCTATGTTAGTGCTTTTCTTCTTTTCTGATATAGATTACAATCTGTAAGATTTGGACCCAAGATCCAGTTAGGTCATTTCCCAATTTCTTCCCTTTATGAATTCTCAGTATTTCTTCCTTCCACTTCCATAGGGGTTTTCCATTTTAAAAAAACCCTGCAGTATGTATTTACCATTAGTTAAGAACTTTTTGAGTCTTGTCTGGTTTATCTGATAAGGTCACTAGACCCTTTAGTGTCTCATGTTCTCAAGTAAAACCAACTACCACGTCATGCTAATGTTATTTTTGCCAGAGTAGAAAGTATAAACTCATTTTCAGTTCCCTAAGTCACAGCTGTGGTAAGTTACCACCAAACCCCCAGTGGCTTCAGTTCAAATCAGCAAAAAAAGAATATGTTAGTCAGATGCTGTAGTTCTGAAATTAAGATTTAGCTACTGCCTAGATTCTGCATTATACAGGACACTGGAAATTCTTTAAAATATTCTGAAGTAAAAATAATTTCTAGGTAAATTTGCTCATTTTGTTAAGTGTTTGCTTGTTAACTAGTTACTACACTGAGTCTGCCCTGGGTTGCTTAATAAAAAAACCCAGAAAGATTCTACTTTGTAGAAAATCTGTTCCTGAATCCCTAAAAAGACATGGGATGAAGAGCAGCACATATTGCCACTGCTGTGCAGTGTTCCACCAGCACCTCTACCATTGACTTGCTGTCTTTGTACCCCAGTGCTGTTGATCTGTAATTTGCACTAAGGATATTTCCAGTGGCTTAGCCTGTGACATGAGAGCACATCCACAGTGAGGATCAGACCCCCGTGGCATCTCCCTTTGCCCTTGTCAGCCCATACACAGCTGCTCCTTCAAGGACCACGTCCTCCAAACCATCAGTGATAACCCAGCAGGTCCTCCTGGAGATTGTACACATCCTGTACAGCTGTTTGTCACAACAGCATAAAGGCTGCTAGAGATTGTATTTCCTCAATCCTCTGCACAGAAGTGAAGAATTTTGACAGCCATGTTCTGGATCTGAGGGACATGTGAAGAATGAAGGAGGGATATATTTTAAGCACTGTGCATGACACTTTTCTCTTTTGTCCCAGAAACTTTTGTGCAAAAGTTCTGCTGTTGCAAAACTTCTTAAGTGAATTCCAGGAATGTCAGTACTGGCACTGGAAAAACCTATGCATGCTTAGAACAGACTGGAAGATCAGTAGGTGGCAAAAGGAAGAGCAGATTATTCTGCTTCTAGCAACAAACAAACAGCTATTCAAAGAAAGCAAGTATCTCCGTATCTAGAAACATGATAGAAGTACAGACATAAAACTAGTGATGAATCCTATACACAGTTTCTGGAATCATGACAGCTCTTCATCTTACAGTCAAAAGCTTTCAATACTTAAAAAACCCATAAATCATTTTGGATGCTTCTTCACAGAAGCTGTGCTAATTTGACCCTAAGATATTGTCAATAAACATTAATGGCAGAGTGTGACAACTGATTGTTAACTGCTGAGTAAATGTTGATGAAGTACTGCAGTAAAACAAGCAGTTTTAAAAGCAACTATAAATCCTTCATTCATGCACTAGTACTTATTAGTAACTAATACAGTATCAGTAAAGCTCTGCTGTTATTTTAGAAAGTATTCCTTTGGATAGAATTATTCTTTTCTAGTCTTTACATTCAATTCAATACAATCTCTATTTAAGACTGTGTGGTTACAGTATTATAGAATTATTCTTTTCTAGTCTTTACATTCAATTCAATACAATCTCTACTTAGACTGTGTGGTTACAGTATTGCAGCACTATGCAGACTGTTAGTGTGTATATACATATATATATAATCTTTAGTATACTATCATGCTGTTACAAGATCATAGTAAAATGCAGGGATATAGTAAAATTCAGGAGTAATTGGCTTATCAAAATCAATGGGAGCAGATGTGTCCAGTAACAGGACAGTAACTTAATTTGCACACTGGCATAAGTAGTTAACAAAACATGGGATTTGAGGCAGGAAGTGACTTTTGTCTCTGTTTGTACAGTGTTTTACACAAAAGGACTCTCTGGATTTTGGTAACATTGTTATACACACTAGCAGCTGAATAGCTGAGACCTGGCTTTTAAAAAACTTTTGATTTACCTTAAATAAGAGTTCACTCGTATTTTTTGCACTGTAGTACAGCTTCGCTGTTCCCAATTTGTGTCTATTTCCTTTACCCTCTTGGTATCCATGAAGATCTGCTATATGCAGCAGTATAGAAAACAATGGGTTAATTCCAACACCCCCTGCTATCAGCACTAGGTTTACTGGGGAGTCACCAGGCTGAGGATCAAAGAAGAAATCACCTCCCACTCGCAGAGCCACTTCTGAGTCAAGAGTACACTAGGATGGAAAAGAAGATATTTAATTTCAGAACTAAATGCAAAATTTGAAATCTTAGTCTTTTTTGCATCCCAGTCACAAGGTTTTGGGCTGTGATTTTTTTATTTTAATTGACCAGTGAAGGAAAAACAGAAGGACTTTAAAATATACACACACTTTCCAACTATCTGAAGTAACCCAGTGTCTCTAGGGATCTAGTTCTACTTTCAAAAGTTTCAGTCTTATGGTAAGGCAGGATGGTGACTCCCCCTTCCTATCCCCTTAAGAGTTGAAAGAGGAACAATTCACACAGTTTTCCAAGAACAATATGTGGCTGTGAAAACCCAAGCTCAACATGTGAAATCACACTTCTACCCAAAACCAGCTTCATGCCAAAAAAGGCCTTCCTATGAAGTCACTGAAGGTCAGAATAAGTTGCATACACAGAAGGTTTTTCCGTCCCCATTCCTTAAAATTAAAAACTACTCAGAAGTGAAGCAAGCATCCACAAGAATATTTCTTGCAAAATCACTTCTGCAGTTGCAACTTCAGAGACTTAGAAGAAGAAAAATCAGGGGAAAATCTCTCTTACTCTCCACTTGTACATAAGAAATTATTTTCTAAAGAAATGTGTGCAAGCATGTTTTTTTGATACATGGAAAACAAATGCTACAGCAAAAAAAAATCCACTTGGGTCAGTATCTCCTTGGTAAACCAGCACTGCATCCTGTCTGAAGGGTGAAGCTGCAGTACAGAGAGATCAGGTGAGTTCTTCCACATCACTGCATGCTGACAGAAGTAAAAAGAGCACTTAGGCCATATATAGGTTTTAAAAGATAAAATTAAGAGGATAGGGAAACCAAGGAAGGTGGGAATGGAGGAGAGAAAAAGAACTGCTGAAAAATTAGCCTAGAGAATGAAAACACTTCCTCCAAAGAATTCTTTTCATAGCAGGAAACAGTAAACTGAAACAGAGGAAGTTCCATTACCGAATGCTGCACAGACAGCTAAGGTGCAAACGTGTAACAATTCCACCAGGAGCAAGAAGGATGCCCTTGGATGCAGGTACTGCATAGGACACATGAGTTCCTAAGATAGTAAGCATGGTCATTAAAAACACCCAACGACTTCCTTGCTTTTCTTAATTATTGCAGAACTATTGTCTCTCAAAGTTTACTGTAGGGCAGTGAGCATTCATTATCTGAAACTGATTTCTCTCTCCCTTGTCATGTACACTGCCAGGCTTTCCCACCATGTTTTACTCTGGTCCAGAGAAGCACAAATCCACGTGTTACTGATCCACGTGGCCTAAGGAGAACACAGAATATGGTACCCTTTCAGGAAATAAGCAGTTTTAGGGAGAAACAATCCCACATCTGCCCCCTTAACCAGCCATAGTTCCTCAAAATCGGACATGGGATTTGGGAAGAATCTCTCTTAACCAGCAGTCTTCCAGATACTTCCATGCTTTGGCCATGACAATGATAACAGTAAGTCAGTATACAAGAAAAAATAGTAAAATTCTGGAGTAATACCATGAGAAAGTGTTGTCCTTTAGCCTAGTTTATAGACACAGCTCAGGCAGATCAGTGAAGCAATCAGTACACCACATGGATATTTTTTAAAGAAAAGGCTACATCTTCCTCAAGTTATATAAAGTACATGATGCTAAAATTTATTATTTTATATACAGTAATATTAAGAAATAAATACCTCTAAAACCACAAATACACTGAGTACATTAGTGCTAACTATTCCCATACCATCTTTAATCTGAGACAGCAACTTCCTTTCAAAGCAACTTTTAAACAATTAAGTACCAGTTTTGTCACCATATATACAACATTTCTGAATTCTAGGTTGCTATTTTTTTCTGCTTGTTTCCTGAAGAAAAGCATGCACTTTTGTTTAGCTAGAAGAGTCCATGTATACCCTGGAGATTTCTCCATGGCATTAGATTTGATGTAGGTTACCCCTTAACTAAAGATTTATCCTATAAATTCCACCAGAAAACTCAGCAACAAAAACTGATTTACAACAGCAAAAATTCTTAAATAGTTTCCAGAGACTGTGAAAAGAACAAAAGTTGATAGGACAGATCACTGATGAAACATGTGACTCATCTGACAAACTAAATGGGGTAAATGAGGAACAAAACACCACGAGGCCAAGTCTCAGACTTTACTTTTCATACAGCAGAAACCGAAGCCTTGTGTTATATCTTTATTACAAAAATATTGTGTATTTAAAAGAATACTAGAGATATTCTGAAATGTTTTATCATTTCAGAAGAACTGATCTAAGTATCTTCCTTGGCTCCCCTTTAATACTCTGTATCTATCTGTGATTGGTCAATGATTCCCACTTTATATTTGCAGAAATAGTCAGGAATTATAGAAGGTTATCAGAGGTAACTTTGTAATGTGTAACACTGCCTGTTCTCAGGGATGTAAGTTAGAACAGAGGTTTTTTAAAAATTCATTCATTCCAAAGGAGTGAGAACCCTTATATACACTAACTACAATATCACTTTAAGTCCACTATAAGCAGAAGTGGTGTCAAAAGATCACAGTAACTGTATTTCCATATAAACATCCAATTTCAGTCCCTTACTGAACAAAAGGTTTTAAGATTGAATTAAATTTAATGCTTGAAGAAGTCAACGTGAATTTTGCAGTTAATAGCACCAAGTGGTCTAAAAACAAATACCACCCCCTTCACCTCAAAAAAGGAAAGCGAGCAAGCCCAATCTCACAGTTAATTTCATTTACCTCAGTGTGAATCCAGTGAGCAGGAGGATGAACAGTGTGCTTTACTGCCAGCTCTAGTATTCCTTCTCGTTCTAACAGGCCAGGGCTTGAACATATTGAGAATCCCCCAACTACAGATACTCCAGGAATAAAGAAATCGACCCTAAAAAGAGATCAGACATGAAAGTTTAAAAAAGAAGCCAACAACCCCAAACATGGACAACAATAGCCAAAATAATGTGGCTGCCTTTGTTTCAATTATCTTTCCTTTACAACATCTTCATTTCTGTAACATAACTTTTCCAAAAAGGGAGTTAACCTTGAGTAACACCATTTCCTTAGAATGATTTTCTTCCAGAACCATGTCATCATGTTTGAAAACTAGAAGGTTTTCAAACCATTCTACTTTTAGCATTAGATGTCACATTTCACAACAGACTAGAATTCTACATGTTTTAAATCAATTATTTGCATATTAGAACAAAAACATAATTATGGTCTGATAGAGTAGCTTAATTCCCACTCTTTTTGGTCTCTTTGATGGGCTCTTCAATTTTCAAACATAGGAAGATTTGCATTCTAATTTTAGGGAAATTACCTTATATTAAACACTATTTTCCTGGGTAGACGAAATATCTGAAATAAAACCAACAGTATGTAAAAAAAATTCCCACATAAGAAGTCCACAGCTGGCAGCAGAACTGCAGCTCCCTCTGGTGGCAGATACCGCTTTTTTAGGTTATAGGAAATTGAACTGGAATAAATTCCTACTTTTTTTCCTTTCTGCTTAAAAGCAAACCATGCATGAGTTTGTACAGATAAGAAGGTAACATGTGGCTAAGCTTCTGCAATACCAGCCATTAGAGAGTATGGAAGGCAAGCCATTAATATAGATGAACTATTCATTCAGTCTCAAAAAGTAAGGCTTTGATAAACCTTGATGAGGCTTCCAAATAATTATCAGAAAAAAATTACAAGTTGGTTTGTTATCTATCACCTGCCCTCCTCTGTGTTCCGTAAATCTTTAAATGCTTCTGCTTTCTACAGCACTTAACAAAAGCACTGTATCTCACAATAAAACAAATGCCTGTAACTAGTTGTGCTGGTCCCCTTAGGAAACAATCACACTGATGAACAGTGCCAGGTACTAGAGAACCATTATTCAATTCAAGCCTGGGTTAGGCTGGCTCAGTATTAGTTAAGTGAGGATGCAACAAGAAATACAGACTGACTGCTACTGCACAGGTATTTTCTTTAAGCAGCAAAGCTGTATTCTTCACAGGTACCACAAATGCTTGAGAAAAGAGAACAGCACTTTGAGTAGTTCACCACTTTTTGAAAAAAAAAAAATCTTGTCTGCTTACTCCACCAAAAATTCACCCTTTGAAGAAAAGAATCTCCTTCTCTCAAAGAATGCATACAGTGTGATACAATTTTTAACTTGATGCTTATAATAACTTGATGATGCATAAAGATACCTGACTGCAAAAGAATGGTCTACAACCAAAAAAATGACCAGCCTATTTCAGTGTCCTCAGCTTGTGCAGCCCCGCTGCCCGTGGGGTCCAGCTTTAGTGACAAGTCAGGCTCTGGCAGCTGAGATAGGTCGACTCTTGAATTGCAGTGTTTATCCTGCCAAAGAACATCTCACGATGCTACTGAAGCTCTTTACCTCCCTCTGGTGGAAAATAATTTTCCTACTTAGACGAACTTAAGTTAACGAAAAATATGAGAATTTATGCTGTAAAGTCACAATTTACATTCAAGTCAAATGTTCTCCTTGGCATGTAAAGGGAAACCTTATCCATGCCTGGTGGGGAAACACACAACTATTATTGCAAAACCTACATCAAACATGGTTTTTACCTTTCCCAAATACTAATGCAGATGTATTTTTTTCCCAAGTACATAACTATGAGAGATTTCAAGGCACAGTTTACTATCCTGTAGTGGACTAGCTCTGATGGCTTTTCTCAGCCATGTAAGGGAGGGTGAGAGGGCTCCTGAAGAAAGCCTAAGAGAAAAGAGCAGCAGAAGGGAAAAAAGTGAAGAAAACCCACAACAAGGAGAGGCACAAATAGATGTAAACTAGAGATCTCAGGGTGTTGTTTTTTACTTCCCTCCTTTTAAAATCCACCTAAACCATATCTTTAAGAAATGAGTAATAATTACCCATTGCTGGAGTGAGAGATCAGAAACACTAAAACCATAAAGCTACTTCTTCAAAGTATTTGCAACATGTATATACCTCAATGCGTGTTTTAGTAAATCAAAAGGTGTAACAGCAACAAATCTCTTCGTTATTGTTTGAAGTCAGATAAAGACCAGTCAGTATCTGCCAAACTGCTTGCAAAACAAATTCACTTTTGCTTCTGAAAAACTCAGTAATTAGAACACTTTCAGGAAATGTAAACATTTTAGTGACAATCTTTGACTGTAACATCTTACTATAGCAAATCCTAACAAGTTAGCCTTTTCTACCCAGGAAAATGTGTTGCTCACCAAAATTGCAACCTCAGTTTATAGATACAAGTACAGAGAAGTTGATGTGTACCTTACAAAATAGCATTAGAACACTTTCAAGGAAGAAGAAAATGAAGAAGAGTAATTATAATTAAAGCTTTCAGTTTCCACATGATAATTTCAAAAACATTTTTGGAGGGTAAAAGTACGTTGCAAGTACTGACAAGCAAGAATTTAATATGAGTCACTGCACATGTGCAAAAACTGCAGCAAATTACTTCACAAACAAATTATTGCTAATCAGCATCTTGTGTTCTGGTTCTAAATTTAAAAGCCAGCATATTAACACTCCATGAGTAACATATGCTGCTAGTATCCTAGCAGCTATACTTTGATTTCAGCAAAACTACTTTCAGATGGCCAAAGCCAATAAAAAGTTTAAGAACGTACAAATGTCCATTGCCAAAAGCAACTACTCCTATTTTTAAATTAATTTCTAAGAGAAAAAAAAAGTTATTGAGTGAGAGTATTTTTAACAAGGAAGGAAGACAAACATGAAAATCCACTACTGCCCTGGGAAAAAAAAACAAACCTGTAAAATTGTTTAAACAAACAGCTAATTGTTTCAAAGGCTTAATAATTCAAAGTTTTTATTTTCAAATTTGTCTATTTATATTAATATATTAATCTGATGTAACAGGCTTAATTTTCAAAGTGGAAACTTCAAGGGGAAGAAATAAACCAAAACGAAGTAACTTGCAAATTTAGCAGTCTCAGCTCCACTGTAAAAATAACTAGTAAATAAAACCAGCCTGCAGAATAAAGTGCAGTGAACTTCAAAGTACTCCTGAAGAAACATGGTAATATAATAAACCACAGGAAAGCACCAAAACACTATAACTGAACATTTAAAGAATATTCACTTCTGCCCTTTTGATAGTAATATTAGTATTTTTTATAACGACTGTTTAAAAATTATACCAAATATCAGCTCTTTGACCGAGCATCCAGTAAGAAAACATAGTATTATATAAATTAACAACTTTTTCCAAGGCCCAAGGATCAGAAACCTTTCATCACTTTGTTATAGTGGACTTCTAGTAATTTCCCCCTCAAATATACCAGAAGATCTTACCATTGTCCTGCTTTGAAAGTAAAATCCTTATTTGCAATTGCCAAACGAAGCCTTTTGACTGTCTCTGATTCATTGGTGATTCCACACACTTTTGCTTGTGTAATTACCTAGCAAAAGGAAAAGAAGCCATTGTGATATGTAGATATAAGTTGCAGAAAAAGCACTCAAGAAGCTGTGCATGAGACATCCATCACTTCCCCATGTTACCCATGGCATTTCATTACCTACAGCACCAATATTGTTCACTGAGGTGATGAAACAAAAATGGATTCTAACCCTAGAAGTGTTCAAGGCTAGGTTGGATGGGACCCTAAGCAACCTAGTTTAGTGAAAGGTGTCCCTACCCAAGGCAGGGGGTTGGAATTGCATGATCTTTAAGGTCCCTTCAAGCCCAAACCATTCTATAATTCACTTAATGGAATGGAGAACAGTGTTTGTACTTTGCAGTCTACCATGCCTGTCACTTTTTCTAAGATTATATATACACAAAGTTACTTTATTTCAGCTGAAGAGAACACAGGTATATAGAGAGGTGATTGCTAGTTATCACTGATCAGGTTCTTCACACACAAGACACACACTCCTGCATTCTCCAGCAACAAAGTAAAAAGATCTCTGATATAAAGACAAAGGATACTTGTAAAAAATCAGTTGCAGGTGAAGTCCCAAGGACAATTCTGGATCTAGACTGATTTAAGTAATTAAATGCATTACTGAAAGATTATGCATTAATGTATCAATGAAAGAAAAGCAACAAGCATTGTGTTACTGCATTTACCCCCTACACCCCCATATGACCACAGGGAAACCAAGACACAAGGTCTCATGGCTGGTTAACAGAGCAGATTTTGTTTGGCAGCCACATGGGAGGGAATGTCAGAGCCATAGTTAATACTACTTTTAAGGAGTTTAAAAAAAAAGATGAAAAATGAAAAGCAGACTTCGCAAAAAGACCCATTGTGGATGAGTACCCCACTTAAATTCTTTGATGCCCATCAGTGCAACATGGATTTTCATCCCCTTCCTACCCTTCCTTTTCAGGTTTTTTTGGACTATAATTATTAACCTTTTTTCCTCTACAAAGAAAGCAATGCCCTAAGTATTTTCTACATAGAGCAATACACAGATTTTACTGTTAAAAATGCTGATGTCACTTACCACACAAGGAAATACTCAAAATACCACCACAACTCTACCATTTATCATTTGTCTAAGATCAAACAGATAAAAAAAAAATTACGCAACTATGCTGTAATTTAAAACATATGTCAGGAAATTAATTTATTCTTAAAGCAACATCTGAACACGTTCCCTGCCCCATTAAACAGCAGGACATTTGCTAATTTAAAATTAAGTAGCATGGATTCCTGTTCCACTTTAGCAGACAGTATTAAATGAGGAATGCAGTCAGTCAAAGTTAACAAGAGAAATGTCAGATACATGACTTCAGTGGTTGCTCTGATGGAGGACTGCAGGAAAAGGACATTAAATTTGGACTTCTTAAGTCTCTCCTTTACTCTTCAGTACCTTCCTTAATTTGTTATTTAGCTGAGAGAGCTGCAAGAGTACTGGAAATTTAATTCTTAATTGGTATAAAGTTCTTTCAAAAATTAAATTTGAGTCAGGCATTCAGCCAGTATTTTGGACCATCACCAGGGTATCCAACTGGTCAAAGCAAGGCTGCAGTGAGAGGAGGGCACAGGACTCTGGATTTTGCAGCTGTATTTCAAGAAAGCATTAGTCACTTTTCCTTGTGCTGGTCCTTCACATCATCACTCTTCAACAGGCAATGTTCTGTAGCATTCACAGTAATGTAACACAGATTTATGATTCTTTCATCTTTTACAGGACTGAAATGGCCAAATAAGGCAATATTGGCTGAGGGAAACAAACTGCTGATTATATGGAATTTAAAACCAAGCAGAGGCTTTAAAATAAACTGATTTTAAGTGATCAGAAATAAAGCAACAAAGAATAAATCAAGCATTAAAAAAAGAAACAACATAATCCTCTGATATGCAGAGAATGTGCAGTAGCAAGAACTGAGCCCTGATCTTTCACCTATCTCACACAGCTTCCTTCTCTTCCTTGTGCCTTAAAGTTCCCTGCACCAACCCTGAGCTTCCAACACCTCACAAGGATCCATTTTCCACGTATTTTTCAGGTACTGACATTGAGCAGAGAAAGGAAGCAAGCCAAACAATAAATATTAAAAAACCCCATGGTTGCAACACTCAAAAGTGCCATCATTTTTTTCATGTCAGAAGCAAAGGAGAACATGCATCGGTCTGTGCCTGTCTCTACATCCATTTTCTCAGGTAAACAGGATCCATCAGAGCAGCTGGATGTCCACAAGCAACACTGATCTGTACTCAGGGAAGAAGAGATGGCATTAGGTGTGAACAGCTGAGCTCCGTGGTTCCCAAAGCTGGCTCACAGCTCTGGTGACAGGCAGAACCAGGCTGCATTTGTCTCATGCATCTACAGCCCAGTCAGACAGCACTGAATATTCTCTCTCGGGGGTTACCTACATATCCCCCTGCTCCCAGCTTCCTCTTGGGAAGAATGTGATTTATTCTCCACTATAGTTAGGGAAAAACAGCAGAGAAGGACTTCATGTACACAGGCTGACAGATGTGTGGTATGTGTGCATCTACTTTAGCTTATTACAGAAAAGAAATATCTGTATGAAGTACAACAGTATGTTTCCCTCTGAACATAATGAAAAAGAATGCTTGCTGCTCAAAACTGAGATCCAGAATGAGCACTTCTGGATTTGATGGAGAACAATGCTATATCTTCCTTGTATTTATGAATTAAACTAGATAAAATTGAAGATTATAAAATATCTCTCCCTTCAAAATGTCTACAATTTTTGCCTTATTCCTATGTGTGTCATAAAATGACATTTTCCACATTTTAAAATCTCAAACCTGAACCAGAATTGTAGAAACCCATAAAAATTGAGAAGTCCGTTTAGAGATAAGGGGTATCCACGTACTTTTGTTATGCATAACTTATTATAATGCATAGTTGGCCAGAAATCTATTAAGTTTCTTATCCAACATAAAGTAAACAGCATCATATCACTGAAAAACTTTAAAACTCATTATATTTCACCCATCGAGCACTAAATATGCTAATTTTATACCAGTAACAAATATAAAAAATGAGGAGAAAAAGAAGAAAACCAGACTCCAGCAGAAGGCAAAATGGAGTCTAAGAATCAAATACTGTTATCCAATATAATTATCTTTGCAGCAAAAAAAAAAAAAAAATTACTTGCATCGAAAGAACAGAACACTAACCTCCTGTCGAAAATTATTTGCTGTCCTCTCTAGATGATCCATTTTCCTTTTTGATTTTATTGTGCTGCAAGAAAAAGCAAACAAAGATAATTGTCATTTTGACAGCTGTGCTACTGTCCCTTACTGATATGAATTTCTATTAGCATAACAATCTACCAGTGTAATCCAGACTACAGATGAAATAAATCTAAATAAGAATTAAATACAAATATATAATTGGGAGTTAGATTAAGCATTTATAGGTCTGTAGTAATTTGTCAGTTTGATTTTGACAGTGTTACATGGCATTCTCTTAAAAAAAACCAAGGAGGTGGATAACCTACCCGTTCCCTGTGCAGTAACAAAAAGCAGAGTGTCTCAACACCCCCAATGGAGAATGAGAGGGAAAAATTCTGCTCTGAGCACCTCTCAGTAATTGAGGAACGGTGCAACCCACATAAATAGTAGCACGAGCCATGATGATCAGGCAGTCTTTGGAATCACTGGCTCCTGAAAAAAAAATTTTTAATATTTGTTAAATGAAGCATTCAGTGTTTGAAATGGCTTGTTTCCAGCTTTTATTTCCCTTAAATCAGAAAAGCCAAAGCTCAGCTGGAGCTAAAACTTGCAACAAAGTATAATGAGAGGGAATTTCAAAAGCATGAAAGTTTCATAAACAAGTGAAAATGTGCATCCTTCAAGTGAAAGGATGTTATGCCCACTCCTAAAGGTGAGGGTAACTCAGGTTTTTGTTAATAGATTCCTTGGGGCAGATTAGAGTGAAATGACACTGAATGACCAGTGTTTATTTATATATACATATATGCATATATATTTATATATATATATATATACATATATGTATAATGCAGGTTTGTTGTAGAACAATTTGGTTGCAATGAAAATGAGGTAGAGAACCCTTTTAGCTATTATCTATAGAAATTAAACAATATAAAACTATAAAAGAATCATTTAAGAAAATATATACAGAAAAGAAGAGGAAAGGATAAGAGAAGATAGTGGAAAGATACCACAACCGTGGATCCAGTGACAAGAACTGACTCTTGCAATTTCACTTAGTCAAAGTGATGGCTGGACATTTGATCCATCGGGGTGAGAGAAGACCAAGAAACACAGATTTCAATGGGCTCAGTATGTTCAGGTTAAGGTGGGGACTCTCAGGCACCTCCCTGGGGGGAGTTTTACACTGTCTGTTCCAGCACTGGGGATCATGTGCAGTGGTCTGGTGGAAGGCCCAGAAATGAGTCTGGGGGCGCTTTGGGGTCTTTGATGGGTTATGACACCCTCTAAGCCGTGACAGCTGCCTCTCATCCAGTGTAACTGAGCCAGTTCTGCCCCCCAGGAAGGGATGAACACCTTCAGGCCCAGCTGTGAACACGAGTGTCCTGATACCTTCCCTGCGAGGGGAGATTTACAGCTGGCCCAGCTGTGGAAGGGAGGACACTGGCATGATAGACAGCATTACCCCACCTCAGCAGCACCTGCTTCTCACTGGCTTTTCCCCTTATCTGGCTCAAACCCAGCTTGTTGCTAAACAAAGGTCAGTTTGTTGTGGTCATCCTCTGGTGATGGGTGCTCACCCTCCCTGTACCTGGGCTGCTCTTGTGCAAATCAGAGAATTCCCACCACACACCCAAACCTCTCCTTTGCCCTTTGGTCCAGGGGTGCAAACCTGGCCTCAGCAAAGCCCCTGTAGCTTTTCCAAATGGGCAATTGCTTGAGCCATTAACCATCAATGTTTCAACCTCTCACAAGGCGAAGACCTTGTCAGAGATTATATGGAAAAGGCTGAAGTACTCAGCATTCCCTTTGCCTCAGCCTTTCAGGCAAAGTCTGCACCCAGACCTCTGCTTGTACCAGTGGTAGTTGGGAAGGACAGGGATAAGAAGGAGCAGGGCCAGCACCTGCTGAGAGACACTGGATGCACTCAAATGCACAGAGCCAGATGGGTTACACTCAAGGTTGCTAAGAAACACAGCTGACATGCTTGTCAGGCAAGTGTCTATTACCTATGAAAAACATTTATCACATAGTCTCCAATTGACTGGGAAAAGACTTACACGTGCTCATTTTTAAGAGAGGCAAAAGCAGTGCTTACATCCAGTCAGCACCATCTCAGTATCTGGAAAAATGCTCAGAGCTTGTCCCCTTAGCTGGGTGAAAGCTTAGAAAGCAATCAGGAAGATGTGACTCAGATTTACCAAGGGCAGGTTACGTTTGATAAATCCAAACAGCTACCGTGATGAAAGGTCTGGTCACGCAGCTAAGGGGACAGGATGCAACACACCTTGAGTGTCCTGTGGCTCCTGCCACCAGGCCCTGAAGCACACACACCAGACCAGATGGATGGTTGGAGTGGCTGAAAACTTGTCTGGGCAGACATAATTGAAGACTTGATGGCTTCAAGTTTGCTTCACTTGTTGGCTGGAACAGTAGGAATAACCTGGGGCTGATACAGGTCAATATATTTATCACTAACTTGGATGATGAGACAGAAGGTGTCCCTGTTCATGGCATGGTCATTGGAACTGGATGATCTTTGAGGACCCCTCTGGGCCATTCTATGATCAGCAAACTTGTGGATGATACTAGGTAAGAATAGTAGAGCTCCCCTTCAACAGGGAACTGTGAAACTGCAGGGCTGGAAAGCAGAAGCCTAATGACAGAGGTCTACAGCTGGGACTGGCTTAATCCAGTGTGAACAACTGTCCTGTTCCAAGCACAAATTCTGACTGGATGATGCTCAGAAGTGCCTTCCAGTCAACATATCTGTGATTTTAAATGTTCAAACAATATTCATGTATGAAAGATCAAACACTGACTGTCCATTCCCTTTCTAGTGGTAAAGGAAAGGTTCTGGATGGAGAATTTTATAAACTTTAATTAAGCCTGTTTGTTCACAGGTTTATTTAAAAGCACATTAATCCCTCGCACTTCTATGTACTCTACATAATACATCTCTAAAGAGTAAAGAAAGTGAAGGACTCGCATATTCACTGCAGTGGAAACACAGTGGGAAGCTTCAAAACCACACTTTCAAACAGCTATGACAGAGAAAGCTAAACTGTTATGCACAACATTCAAGGTTAGTCAGAACTACCCTTCAAGTGTAGGAACAGGTTCATAGAGAGCCAAGAGATATTTCTCATTCCTTGTAAATCTGCCTTTATTTTTCCTAAAATGTTAGCATAACTCTCTATCATATAACATCACCTATCAAATTTGTAAATCTGCCTTTATTTTTCCTAAAATGTTAGCGTAACTATCATATAACATCACCTATCAAATGATATTTATCCCCATGATGCAGTCCATTGCTTCTTTAAAGCATTAATCTTTTACTTTCATTTAAATATATTTATGTGCATTCTTTTAAGGCGTGTAATTTATTTTCAAAATGTTTTTCATCTCTAATCCCTTGAAATGGCACTGATCCAGCTTGTTGATAACTAATCAGGCCAACACTCTCTAGGATTTCACTAACAGCTGCACTGGATGGTCACTTAGTAATCTGTCCTGTTTGTAGTCTTGTATGAATGAAGCAGAGCTTCCATAAATTAGGCTGCTCAGAAATGGAATACATTTACAGTCATTACTCAAAATGCCCATTTTCAAGCATAAGAAATACTTCCTGCAGCTTTTAACTGTCCATAATTTTTAATAGTTTTTCAGCATTTAATTCCACAGCAGCTTGCCACTTTAAAAAATGGAATTATTGAAAAGTCTTCTACCCCCAGTGAGCAAAATTACTTCATATTTTTTTTTCCACAGCATCAGAGAGTACTTAAAGTATACTTAAGTGTTTAAGCAAAACACTTCAGTACTTTCTACATCACAGGTGTAGACGACATTGTCAACAAAAGTATTAACAATCTCAAAATATTTTAGGACAACAAAATACACATCTAATGAAGTCCCATTCTTCTACCTTGGCATATTATCTGTAAACTCAGAGTGCTCAAAAATCAGTTTCTCAAATTAGTGAGATCACTTTAAGATCTTGAATCTTTCTTATAGCACATCATGGTTATAGACATCTACATCTCCAACCAACCTGAAGTTCAATATCGATACATAATATTGGAAACAAAAGAAATGTTAGCCTAATTTTATAGTCACAGCTGAAAGACCCTGTTGATACAACTGCTTGAAGGCTGAGTCTCTATCCTAAATTAGAAATAACTCTGGAACCATAGTTCAAGAAACTTGTTCCATCTATACTATCATCACTTTCCAATCATGAAAAACACAATAAAAATAATTTGCAATTTTTACTCTGCAACCAATGAATTCTTAAATGTCTTTTAATGAGTTCTGGTTCTCCCCTACCACACAGAAGTGTGACTCATGCCTTTACAAAATGTGAACATCTTTTCCCCCATTTGTCACCTCTGTGATTTTTTTTCACTCATCCAGCTCTTTGGCAATTCCCTGCTCGCCATGAAAGCGCTGTGCTTCAGCTTCCCAGGCTCCTGTCAGATGGGATGTTCCCCCTTTATTCTCATCTTACCCAAGACAGTACAGGAACAGCCACTCCAAATATCCCCTTTTTTCTCGGAAGTTGGAAGGGGCCACAGTTGGTCCTATGGTCCAACCTCCCTGCTCAAGCAGGGCCATTTGAGAGAGTACAGTGCACAAGACTACATCCAGATGGTTCAGGAATATCTCCAGTGAGAGAGCCTCCAGTACCTCTGGGCAATCTGTTCCAGTGCCTGGTCGCTCACACAATAAAGAAGTTCTTCCTCACATTCAGGTGGAGCTTCCTGAACACCAGTTTCTGTCCACTGCCTCTTGTCCTAGTGGTTGGCACCCCCAAGAAGAGCCTGACTCCATCCTCTTGACACCCACCCTTTACATATTTTATAAACCTCCTTTCCTCCATGGAATGAAATGAGCACTACTTTTCTTGACTTCTTCCTCTCCTAAGATAAAACCAACGAGCCATTCATTCTCCATTCCCTCTGATCCACTGGCCCTGGGTTGAGTATCTGTTGAGATATATGTCTGCACCTCTTCTGTCGCACAATCCCATGTCGCTCTCTGAAGGGAAAGCTACTTTTAGTTCACCCGCATCACACTTAAGTGCAAATTACGAGGTAGGTTAATGCAAGAGTGCAGAGTGGGGCAGTAAGGGTACTGAGGCAAGCGGCACAGGAAGCCTTTTTTCAAAAGCTATCTCTCGGTAAAACACTCCTTTAGACAAACAGTCCTTCCTGCAAAAGTAAACCAAGAAAACAGTTTTCTCCCTTTTCCCAGGACTGAGGGGAACACGGTGAGCGCTGGTAGGAGGCGGGTGAGGCGGGGAAGAGGCGGCGGCAGCCAGTGCCCAGCTGGGGCGGGGCGGCACTGAGGCGGCCAAGGGGCAGGGGAAGCACACGGCTAAGGGGCAGGGCAGGGACAAGGGCAAGTGGCAAGGGAGGGACCAGGACAAGGTCGCAGCAGTGCCCGGCCGTTCCCCCGCAGCCCCTGGGATCGCAGGGCAAGACGCCAGGGCTGGAACCGGCAGCGCCATCGGCCGCAGAGGGCGGCCCGGCCACCGCTTCCGACCGGCGTGCGGGGCTCCCGCCGTGAGGAAAGGGCGAGCCAGGAGGACGTGAACGCGCTGCCCCTCAGCCCACCGCCCCTCACCCTCCTGCCCCCCCACTCCCTCCTCCCCAGCCGAACCCTCCCTGGGATCCCGGAATCCCCGGCCCGCTCTCCACCACCCCTACCCGCCGCCGCATCACGTCACGGGGAGCGCCGCCCTCGTGCCCCGTCAGGCGCCGCCTCTTCCCGTCCGCCCCGGCCCAGCTCCGCCGTTCCCTGGCGGCATGGCAGTGTTCCACGACGAGGTGGAGATCGAGGACTTTGAGTACGACGAGGAGACCGGGACCTACAGCTACCCGTGCCCCTGCGGGGACCGATTCCTCATCACGCGGGTGAGGGGCGGCCGGGCAGGGCTGGGGGGAGAACAGGGTGCTGCGGCCCGGGGGCCGGACAGGCGGCGGGGCCTGACCGCTCTCCCGGCCTTTTGCAGGAGGACCTGGAGAACGGCGAGGACGTGGCCACCTGCCCCAGCTGCTCCCTGATCCTGCGCGTCATTTACGACCAGGTGGGTGCGGAGGGAGGACAGGCGGACGCGGTTCCAGCCGGGTCCCTCCGAGTCCCGGTTCTCCGCCCCGTGTGGGAAGCGCGGGACAGCGTTAAAAAATGCCTGGTTTGGAGCTACATCTGCTGCCTGATCTCTCGTTTTTCTGGTCTCCTCCTGCCGTGTTTGGGGTTAAAAAGACGCTGGGTGGGCGTGGGGCAGGATGCAGACGGGATGAAACCAGTGATGTGAAGGGCTCCTGGGGCTGACTCCAGCGGCTGATTCCAGCAGCCCTGGCAGCTCTTCTCACCTCGTAGGCGCGTTACGGCTTTTGTGTTTTGGGAGACAGATCCGTGCTATAATCACTCTGTTTTCTAGCCTGGGTGTATGTCGTGATGTTTGTGAGGTAGAGGAGATAAAAAAAGAATGTAAATAGCCTAAATTCCTGCTTGCTGTCTTTAGGAGCAGTTCATGCGGGATGAAGTCGTGGCAGAACCTTTGCCAAACAAGGAATTGGTCAAGTGCTGATGAATGCATCGTGGACTGTGCTGCTTTGGGATGAGAAAGTATGGGAATGGTGACTGCAGAAAGAGTTGTGGTTCTTCGGGAAGTGCGTGTTGCTGTGGGATACAAGTGCAATAATTGTCTGTCTTCTTTACAAGAATGAGAGTTTGCTGGGACATTAAACACATGAATGCGTTTTGTTCCAAAGGGTTATACTTAAAAAAAAAAAAATAGAAGTTGGTCTATGTATTCCCAGACTTGAGGATTATGTTCCTGATTAAGTCAATACACAGAAGAAGAACGTGGAGTTGGGAAATGATAACATTTAGTCTAACAGTGGCTTCTTAGCCTGTGGAGAAAAACTGGCTTTATGTGGGTATATGAGGGTGTGACATGGCACAGAGAGCTGAAATGTTGGGAGGTGAGATTTAGGAATCCACAGAACACAATGCCATACAGAGTTAACACAGTGCAGCTTCTCCCAGCTTGTGGGCTCGTGTACTTTAGCCCATACTGAATATCGGGAGAAAACAAGAGACCCAGAGCCAACATTTACCCAGTGCTGGTAAATTGTATGTTGGTAAATTGACTTTACTCCTGTAAACACAGGGAAAGTGCATTGTCTGTGTATCTGCACAGACATTGCATTGGGGCAGATGTGTTTCTTAAATTGCTTCTAAAGTTGCTTTGAAAGAACTTTGGTAGTTGTTACCAAATGCCTCTGACATAACAGTGATACACATTTGAGGGTGTTATGTGAAATGGAGTCAACCTTTTTTTTAACCCCTGCACAGCTGCTAAGGTGCAGGACTGGAACTCGAAGTGGGTTGTATTTTACCCCTATATTCTCAACAACTTTGTGATTTGACTGTTGCAGTAGATATAAAATGGGCTGCAGTTCTTTGTGCCATTTGTAGTAAATTTCTCAGCCCTTCTTTATTAGATTCTGTCACTTCTAGGATAGGAGATGGATACATTTCACTTAATTAATAAGGCATTTTTTAGGGTAGAAGAGTCATGAGAACACACTCCACATTGATTCCAAGACTGCCTCTTGAATTACAAGCGACTGCACTCGAATATTTACTTAATATTTACAGTCCTGTGTTTTAATAGGATTTGACATCTGTGAAGTTAAATTTGGGGAAAAGTACCTGTGAAGAGTTTATGTAGCTATTTTGCTCCAGGCACTAAAGATAAGCAAATTTTATTGGATTCTTGCATTTAGTTATTTTTGTTCTGACAGCATTCTGTGAATGTTGAAGATGAACATTCTAGTGACTTTAAGGAAAGGAGTGGAAAAAACCCCTTACATCTAGTTGGAAGTTTGGATTGCAGTAAGCACAACCCAGAGTGTTTCCATGCCTAAACCAGGAGGTGGCACTCATGTTCCTTTGACATATGTGCTTAAAAAAATAAATGTTGTGGTACTTTGGTTAGCTATGCCTAATCAAATATTTATTTTGACTATTTAAATAAAGATGTTTAAGATTCAATCACTGGTTTTAATGGGCCATTACTTATCCTGTTTCTGCACCAGCCATAATGATTTCCAGAGGTCATGAGTTTTGCTGCTGTTGGGTGATGGTAGTGGAGCTTTTTCAGGTTGGTTAATAAAAATAATTTCAATCTATGAGTGGGTGCTGTAAAGCAAACTTACAGGAACCCTGCCTAAGCCCCTGTTCAAATTTCTACTGCATAAATACCTTCATGATTTTTCCACAAGTATTCTACATAAAAGGAATTGGAGCAATTTTCAAATGCAAGACCAGGGAATGTATGCTCTGATTTAATGTATCAAAGTAAGTTGCCATGTGTATCATCTCTAAAAATACACAGCTTTTGCAGAAATCATTGACCTGATTTTGTTATATAATGAAGGTCAGGCCCTTTCTGACTTAGGAAACTTGTGTAGAGAATTATTTGTACTCTATATGGTTAAATTCCAACATGGTTGTAAAAAGCATTAATCAATTAAATTTTACTTGGCATGTAACAAGTAAAAATGGCATGTAACAGGTTTTTAATTGAGTCTTAGTAGAGTTTCCCACTCATCTGAAAGGCAGGTAATGGTTTTTCAAAAACTAATTTTAGCAGAATTAATTTGTTCATTACATCATTTGGGACTGTCAGGGCTTGAAGTTTCTTACCTGGTGTGAATAGGGTCCAAGTTGTGGAATGCAATTTACATGCACATTAAAATTATTTGATCACATGGTGTATGTATGTAAAGCTTTAACAAAGTGTTTGCATACCTATGTGGTTTTTATTGCGTACTTACGCATAAGAACAGAAAGATGTTGTGGCTGACTTAGAAAAGGATGTGGCCACATTTGCCCACTTAAGTTCCTTCAAACTCTTGTCTCATTGCAGGATCTCAAGACAGTAGTTGACATCCCCTCCAAAAAGGAGGCAAAACAAGGATGGGTATCATGTTTCTCTCTTTTTGTTGCCCTTTGAGAATCTGAGAGACATTTAAAAACTGTTGAGCTGTTCTGTTGTTTTCCCTTCTGCTCTGCAGAGATGAGTTCTGCAGCAAGAGTTCATCCTTCATGAAAGTTCAGTAATGCTGAAGCCAAAGTGTTGCCCGCTTTTGTCTTTTATTAACTTGCAAGAAGCTTTTGATTCCAGTGATTGCAGTCATCTTTTAAAAATATTCTTTCATACTGTGTCATTCCGGAACACCAGTCAGGGCAGTGTGAGTAACCCATCAGAAATGTGTCTTGTCAGGAATTCAGTCACAAGGTTTCCTCACAGCACCACAGGCTCTGGCCTGCCATGCATTACTTGTGTATTACATGCTCTTGCAAACCAATAGCTCACTTTTTTTTTTCTCAAAAGGCAATTGTGTAGGACACAAAGAAGTCTTGTTTGCTGCTTGTATCTGACAAGCAGATTGATTGATAATGTGTTTGATTAGGTCCGTGGGTCTGCACAGAGGAGGCCAGTGTGGTGAAAACAGCATCACGTGAATGTTAATGGAATAATTCATACTTGGTAGAGACTAGAGAGGGTGAAACAATTTATGGGCAGTTTCAGATACTCAAGCTGTGAAATTTCTCATACTGTTGAACACCTCTGAACTCCTGTGTAACACTGAGAACAAGCAATACACTGTTGCCACAATTTTATGGGAAGAAATGGAAGATAATTTGCTCTTCATTAAACTAAAGAGGCTTAGCTTCCCTGATCCGTCAGATTCTTGTTTGCATTTCAAAGAAACTTGCTGAGAAGGTCATGTACTTTTGGCTCATTGTGCCTGTGTATCAGTGGTGTACATGATTAGTTTTGAATAGTTGCTCTACAAGTCTGTGACACAGAGCCACCAAGAGCTGAGGTCATTAGGCCACTAATTTTGCTGTTCCACTTGTTTCATTGTCCATATATGAGGGAAGTCCTAGTGTCCCAGAGGACCCTTTCTAAGTACCTTGACATTTCTTCCCTCCATCACAGTTTTCATTTATGATTATCAGCACCCGTCAAAAAAAACCAAAAAACAAACAGGTGTTCCTTGCAGAGCGACAGAATTAAAGATCATTACATAGATTACCAAGTCTTCTATCAAGAAGCAGATACTGATTAATTTCAAATAAACTGGCAAAATTTCATGTTAGTGAAATGACAACTATGTATTGTCACGAAGACAAGCAGTTTCTGCATGTTCCATCTCCATCTCTTCCAATATAACACTCAGATCATGCTAACTGTAGGGATAAGCATTTGTAACACTGAAAACTTCTTGAAATGTTTTTTAAAATAGGATTTATCAAGGTATTTGGTGCAGTAATTAAAACTTGCCATGAATTTTCTCCTAGCAGTTTTATGTGGATTGCTTTGATTCTACTTCAAGGTAACTTAAATTGCTAATTTCTTAATGTCTCTCCGTGGCATGGAGCAGACAGGGAGGATCCAGTGAAGATGCTGTGCTCACGAGGCCTGAAACTGGTCAAACCTGTTGAGTGACAGAGGCTGTGCCAAGAGGGAAAGCAGCTGTCACAGTGTCACCTGTGGTCAGGGAGGAAGCGGGTCAAAAGGGACCAACCAAAAGGGTTGACTAACCTTCCCACCTTAAGTGACCCATTATCACTCCTTCCCACCCCTTGCTGTCACCATTTTGAGCTGTTTGCACACGAGGTCACCTCTCCAAAATTCTTGGCAGCTCACCAGTCCAGCACAGGTTTCCTGTCATGTGGGAAGTCACTGCCGTGCCATTGACGCTGTCAGTGAGCGCAGCCAGCCAAGAGAAGCTCGCTCTGAAGGCACGGTGGTGCGTGAAGGTCAGAGCAGAGCTGCCGCATCCAGGGGTGGTCATTTTTTATTTTTATGTCAAAACAGAAGTCCTTATCTTGTTGTTTGAATGCTGAAGCTGTTACTTTAGGGAAAGATCCAGCTATCAAGACTAAGGGTAAAATCAACAGGAGCTGGCAATAAGTCACTTCTTCTGTGACCTGTTCAGGCCCTTTCTTGATCCATGGCAAATGGCTTTATTTTGGTCTCAGTTGTCCTTCTGGACAAATCAGAGGACAGCTTTTTGACACGTTCAGTACTTCAAGTAAGATTTCCATCCACAGGAACACTAAATAGCTACACCACTTCTTAGCATGATTTTTATGTATGTAGTCCTGTGGTGTTTACACAAAATACAAATTTCTGGTATACTTTTAGTAACAATGACTATTTCATACTGCCTAGAAAAAAATTACTATTTTCAAGCAGTTTTTTTTTTTTTCATTTTCCAAATATCTCAAAAAAGATATTAACAGTTTTTATTTCTGCATACCTCTGTTAGTAGGTCTGTTGTTGATTCTTTCCATGAAAATTGTGTAGATACTCAATGCAATACCATCTTAAGGTATTTGGTTTTAGACAATAGCAAAACTGCAGCATAAATGTATCATTTTTATCACTATAATGGATTAGAACTGATTTTGTAGGCTGTGGTGGGTTTTAAGGTTATTGTTCATTCAATTACAAAATGTATTGTTCATACATTACCAAGAAAAGTAGACAAAACATAAGCTCCTACTTATCCTATTTTTTCACTTATTAGGGTAGAACACATTTGACTTTTTTATTATACAGAGGCTTCTGTGGCCCCCAATGCACTGCACAGGTGTTCCCACATTGATGGATTCTGGAATTCATCCATTAGCTAGAACCAGATTTTGGATTTAGATATATAAACAGTCCAGAGGCAGAAATCCTGTCGGTCTCACAGTCCCTTTCTTGCAGAACTACTCAAGAGGGTCATTTCAGAGGCAGTAAGGAAAGCTCCTGTCCTGGAGGCTGAGCTGAGCTGTGCCAGCAAAATATGTCAGTGCATCAGAGCAGGACTGACTGTCCCAGGGCACACCAAGGGACTTCTTGGTCCCGTCCCATCCCCAGCGCTGCCAGGAGCTACTGAAGAGTCCATGACCAGGGCAAGCATTTGGGGATACTTCCCTACAACCCTCCCACACAATCTGAAAGTCATGGACTTCTTGAGACTGATGCATTGTTGTTAAATACCATGAAAAATATATATATTTCCATTAATTTCTCTAACCACTTTTTGAATCCACATCACCAAATCCATTGCACCCCATGGAAAGGAATTGCCCAAGTTAAGTGTGCCTTATGAAGAGACATGTCTCTGGTTTTCTTTTGGGGTTCGTTTAAAGACATCTTTTGGATGGGAAGAGACAGTTTTCTGCTTTCAGCTCTCTGTCCTACTGAGGACTGTTAGGATTTTTTTTCTTATTTTTCTGCATCATTTTTGAAAGGGAAATAAGAACTGTGCACAATTTTAGACATGGATGTATTATGATACATTTGTATAGTGTTATTTGTTCTCTATCTGCTCTTTATTTTCCAAAAATTCCTAATATGATGTTGTTTTTTGAGACTTGGTGAGCACTGGGCTGACATTATCTTAGAACTTATGTTTAACTAAGGAAATAACTATTTAGAATCTAAGCCTTAGAATAACCTTGTCTTTCTCCTCCTGTCTCTTGCTCATGGCTTAGGTGGTTTTTAGAAGACGAGGTGATCTAAGGTACCATGGATTTAAGTAGTTTTTCTGCCTGTCCCTCCCACAACCTCCTAACAGCAGCTGATGAAGGCGTGCAAGCTCTATGCACTTTGGTAGGACTGTCCAAACTGGTTTATCTTCACTCCTGCCATCATTTAGCTGGGTTTATTTGTTTAATTTTGTGATGTGTTACTTCTCTTGCATGTTCATTTTATTTAGCTGTATTGCACTTCTTACATGACTTCATCTCTTCCTTCAAAGCTGCATATGTGTGCCTGTTGTATTTCCTTGTCTTTGCTACAGTGGCTTTCCTGAGGGGTATCTGAGTTTTCTGGGCAGTCAAGCCTTCTATTTGAGTTGATGTAGTTTTTCAGTGTGAGATTTCTTTTTGTTTTGAATACACTGTATTTAATTTCCTCAAAGAAGTGGGGATACTGCCCAAGATGCACATACAAAATAGTGTGCTTTTTGAAAGGAAAAAGAATATTTTCTTTCATTCAAATCTACTATTTCCTTGTAACTTTATTTCCTAGTATTGGCCCTAAGGGGGGAAGTCTTAGCCTGAATAAATGTTCAATGCTAAATGTGATAGACTGAAGGATTCTTGCTTTTCCTTGTGATGGAGGGGTTAACTATAATTCACAGTCTCTCTCCTCTTGCAGAACTACTCAAGATGAAGCTATTTCTTGGAAGAATACCCTTAGGAAGTTAGTGACCTAGAATGAGCTTGGCATAGAATTGCCTTTTAGCCTTAACTGTGATATTTGCTGCTGCAATCTCCTAGACAAATGGGTTTTGACAGGCTTTGCAAACAGCCTGAGGTCAGAGCCTATGAGCTTTCCTTGGGCAAGTAAAAGCTGCTGAGTTGGGAACTTAATACATTTCTTGAGACAAACATCAAAATTCCCAAACCCAGGGATGGTACACCGTGGGACAGTGACAGGCAAATGCAATCCCTCACATGACTGTGAAAAGGACATGGCAAGCAGAAAAACATGGTTCCTGCCAGGGATGGTTCATAAAGTTCAAGCTCTGCTTTGAACTGGAATGAAGGTTTTATTTTTAATATCCCTTGACACAAGGCCCAGAAGAGCGCAGGTGATGGCACACCAAACTGGCACCATGCCTTGGGCATTAAAATATGCTTCTGTGGCTCCTACATCTTCACCACAAACTGCTTAGCAACCTAGAGGTGGGATTTTGCTGTGGAAGCAAGGGTGAGCAGCAGAGAGAGCTAATACCTAAGCTTTTCCCATGTGGATTTCCTCTATGCACACTGAACCAAGGCTAGTGGGGCAGCCTGAGGGAGATGCAATGATTCAGGATCCACGTCCTTCTACTTACAAGAGGAAGGATTTTCTTCCCACCCCAGCTGTTTGTTCAGGCATCAACCTCAGAATTTTTTCTCGGAAAACCTCACAAGTATCTCAGTATTTAGGACTGCTTTGTTATCTCCTGTGCATACACAGGTAGGGGGTGATATATAGAAGATGCATACTGGAAACATTTAATCTGCCCCCTAAAAAACACTCTGATTCTTGCATATCCTTAGATCCTTTTTTCTTTTCCCCCTTGATTTTTTTTTTCAAGTTTGGGATTTTTGTAACTGAAGGAGAATTCAAATAAATCAGCAACCAGAGTAAACGCCAAACAACCACAGCTAAACTTTCTCAGTGTTTTAAACTAATGGACCCCTTCTCAAGACATTGTGCCTAACAGGATTTGATTGTGCTTTCTCGGCCAGAGGATTTCTGTCAGTACCTCTGCCAAATGCACGGTCTCGCAGAGGGAGGATTTGATAGAGATCCAGGTTAAGTCAGCCTCTTCATTCAGAGACAGCGACTGCCAGCCCCACACAGGCTGCAGCAGGGCCACCCAAATGTCGAGTTTCCACTGAGGAAGGCCAAGTTCCCTATATTCTTTTTAATTTTTGCAACCATAGCAGGGCTGTGTCCTTGGGTTCTTTCCATGCCAAATAAAGCGTCTGCACATTTTGTCTAGTTCATTTTTGTACGGCTGAGGCCTTTATAGCAGAGGCACCTGCAAAAATAGACGTCTGAAGGAACAGATTAATTTCTGACAGGTCAACCAACCTGAGGAGCAAGAAATTATTGTGCTAGATCTGTAAATACATTTGCAGCTTGCCTTGCAAGGGCAGCTTGTGAAAATTAAGCTGGCTGGGAATATTCTGAGCCCTAGGCATAGAGCACCCTCTGAGACACAGCTAATATAAAATGCTCCAAGGCAGATCCTGCCATCCAGCACAGCTGTGTAAATCTGGAGTAACACAGGCTGCTTCAGGGATGTTACTTCAGATTCACTTCACCCAACAGAAGAGCAGAATTCAAATGAATTACCCATGAAGAGAGAATAAAGAACATGTGCAGTAAATAATACATTTCTGGGTTTTCTGCCCTTCTATGACTCTCTCTCATAAATGTTTCAGCCTCAGTTTGAATGCTGCTTCACTGTGTCAGCCAAAAAAACCAGACTGAGCGAGTGCATTTCAGTGTCGTTCACATCTGAGGCTGTTAATGGCTCAGGGAGAGGCAGAAGCACAGACAAAACCATGATTTCTAAGAGCATGACATTGTCCTCACCAGAGCCATATTTGAAATGCCTCATTCTATGATGGCTCTTGGTCAGACACAGTTCCCATTTTTTTTTATTTTGTATCTCTTGCAGAACTAAAAAAATAGGTAGGAGAGAGGGGAAGTAATTTTTTATTAATAAAAATCAGTTTGGTCCCAGAGTGTCAATTGAAGCATTTCAGCATTTATGAAATGATTAATTTTATTCTGAAGAAGTCAGTGTGAAGGCTCAGTATTTCTCACCCTACACTATCCTGCCACCCAGGGTGGCACTTGACACCAACCTTGAGTAGTTTTGGTTCCTCCAAATTTTTCAGGGGATGTTATTCAGTGCATAATGAATCTTATTCTATCTTTTCTTTTATGCTTTACATTACAGTTGAATTCTTTCTGTTAATTTTATTTCAGCAGCTGTACAATCTCTATTACAATACTCTTCAGATGCAAGATACCTGATTAGAATTAGCCTCTGTCACCATAAGGTGTTCTTGCTTCATAAGGTCAGGCTGTGATTTCCACCACTGGATGCACCTGAACACTCCCCTGCTGTGTTACACATGTTCTTGATGTCCCTGAGCAGTTGCCCAACACTAACTTGGGAGCAAAACACTGTGGTGAGATGAGGAGCTATATCCATACCTGGAGCTACATCCACACCCGAAATATCCTTTTCAGAAAATCTGAAACTATTCACTTTTATTAGTCTACTTTCCTACTGAGGTGACTGTCTTATTTTAAACTTCTCAAATGTCTTTTATCAATATGAAATACTGTTTACTTTTGCTCATTCTTGCATTTCCCAAATCTTTGCCATGCAGATTCTTTCCTGTATTTTCCTCCAGATGTATTGTAATTCATTGCTTGTAACTGCCAAGAAATGACATTTCCAGGACTGTCCATAGTAAATGAGATGAGCCTCTTAAATAGAGCAAGGACAAAACCTCTGTTACAGATTTGTGCATCTCTCTGACATGTCCAGCCAGAAAAAGAGAAATCTTGGTTTCGGTAGAACAAATGACCACCTGCACATTCTCACTGTCTGAGATACACCTCCTCCATCTTGTCAGTTCTGCTGGTACTTGTTCTCCTGTGTTCTCCATTAGGACTTTTTATTGCCAGAACCAAGGAAAAAAAAAGGATATGGCTCTCCTGTGTTCTTGATGGCTGTAGACTTTTTCCACATGTAGAGGGTTTACTGATTTTGCTATTTATTTTGCAGGTTTGTTTTAAACATTTTTAATAATAGAGTTGCACTGATGAGACATAGTATAGGAGCAGGTATAAATTGTTCTTGCCCTCTTTGCAGCTTAATATTCTCTTCTGTTTAGAGTGACAAATCCTAGATCCACAAAGGTGAGGGGTTTTAATAGTACTGGCACAACTGCAATGATCTGGCAAAGGGGCAGACAAAACACAACATTTTTTTGTTGTCAAGAGTCAAAATGGGAGTTATCTGGAGGGACAGATTTTCATAGCGTTCCATACATTTCCAATGTTTATCAGTCTTCCTACCGAGCAGCAGAAAATATGTGGTTTTACCTGTCATCCAGAGTCACCTTGAAACCCCCTAATGAAATATCAATAATTGAGAGTAGCTCTTTGCTAAAAAGATTACTGACAGGCATGAAATAACAGTCACCAGTAGCTTTGAATGTATTTTATGTCTTGGGCATTTTCCTAGCAGACTTCATTGAGTTAGGCAGTAGGAGCCCTGGATTTGGACACTTATGCACAGAAGAATAGTAGGATGTTTTCTGGGGTGCTGGAGGGAAGAAAGTGGAGGGTTTGTTTTTTTTTTAAAATCAGTATACCATGATGTTGGTTAGCTGAAAAGCATAATTCCTTTAACAAGTGGAGAGGTCTATTTCAGTTTATTCTCTTTGCATTATGCAGTATATGAAAGAAAGAAGATGAGATAATTCTTCCTGGAGAAAATCCAGAATTTTAATTAAATGGCATTTTCACATCCATTTCTTACTGGCTGGAGTTCATGGCCATACTTGCTTTCATGTTAAGAGCTTTCCAGATGACCTTCTCTACAAATGCCTTTTTTTTCTGCCACTAGAGGTCCTAAAACCAATCAAGAATGGAGACAAAACATACCTATTAATTTGGGACTAGAACATTTTCACAAGCTGGACCTGAGTGTCTGGTGCCTGAAACCCTCAGTGTGAGGGACAGCATGTTTTAGTGTTAATGTTAAGCAGACTGAAGGAAAGGCATTAGAAGTGGATACAAAAGATTAGAAGTCACATTTCTCTACCTTGGCATGTTGTCTTTAAATCCAGTGTACTCAAAAATCACCAAGTTTCTCAAATTCATAAGATCACTTTATGATCTGTAGTCTTTTAGATAGCACATCATGTTTATAGACATCCACATCTCCTTTTTTAAGGCTTATTGCCTTTTGATTAATGTTTTAATGCTTTTCACTCTGTACAGTTTCTAATTCAGGTAAAAATGAAGGATGTTTGAAAATGGACATTCTTATGTAAGCTGTTTCTGCCAATACTTGTGACCTCATTTAAATCAACACAAGATCAACATGAACTGCATGAGATCTGACACTATTACAGAGGCCTAGGTCTGAGAATAAAGGTTTAGTTTTTTTTTTTTTTTTTTAAGAAGGCATTACAAACTTCAAAACCCTCTCTGTAATTAATTGTTACTAAACACAGCAACATCTGCTGGTAAACGAAGTGTCTAACTTTGAACTCCAATCAGAGACTGTCAATTGTTTGTTTTGTGTATCTGGTTCAATCTTGCTGCTGAGGTTGACAGTCATTTCATGAGCCATCCTCATTCTCATTTTCACTGCTCCCACTTTAGGAAGAAAATATGTTCAGTTCTACACATGAAAATGTAAAAAAGCTTTTCCCTGCCAGGCATGTCATTAAGAACCAGTACTTGCACCATCAACCTGAGGCTTCTCTTATTGTAGTAGCCCAATACTGGGTTGTTCTGCAGTCCTCCAGTGCCTTAGAAAGAAACGGATGGAGGTACTTGGGAACTGAAATTAAAATCTCCTATTCCCATTTTCTGCTTTATTCTTTCTCGCTGTTAAAAATCAGATAATGATTTTCCTCATTTTGCTGAGTCTGCAGTTTTTGCTGCCATGTAATTGTTGTAGACACGTTCACAAGAGCTAGCAGTAAAATTCCAGGAAAACAATTTTTCATTGAAATTTGCCAGCATATTGAAAGCAAGACAACCCAGAGGAAAAGGTTGTTTCTTATCCTGGGCAACAAGGAAGCAGAGCCCAGGACCTTGGCATGGGCAGCCTGGCCTGGGGACCTCCCTCATCACAGCCTGTGTGACCATCCCAGCTCTGTTCCAGAGAGCAAAGGAAATGGTGGGTCTCACTGAAAGCAAATTCAGAAATCTTGGAAACTCCTCAAAATGGAATCACCACTATCTGCCAAGTCTGAGCATCGTGTTACATCTAATCTTGAATGAAACTGCCAAAATGGTATATTTTATAGAAAAGACAGACATCTTCTTGCAATTAGCAAATTATGGTCTCATTGTTCTTATTTTGCTTATCGAGTTCTTTTCCAGTGTCAAGACCTATTTTGTTTCAGCCTTTCCTCTTGTCGCTGATTTAAGAGTTGTTCTTGGCACTAGAGAATCTTAAGAGTTCTGTCACGGGCTGCACAGAGATGGTTGTTCCAAGAGCAGGAGCTGGAGCTGAAACCACACAACTCAAAGTTATTTCCTTAGCGTCAGCACCAGGCTCAGTTCCTGGGCTTGTGCGTGTGCAAATCTGTGCAGACACTACAGACTGACCACAGGTTGCTGCACTAGAAAATTAATGTTTCCTTTGCTTCTGCAAGCAAAGGAATCAACAGCAAACTGCCCTCAAGAGGTGGCTCTTGCCACCATCCAGGAGCTTGCTGTGGCAGCCAGGGATCCATCATCTGGACTGCATGGGGCTCAGGGAGCATCAGACTAAGTGGTCTTCAGGCTCTGTGGCTTGTTGACTGATTTGTAAGTGAAGGCAGCTCTTGGCATCACAGATGATAAGTTTTTGATAAGTATGACACATACAGACTAGGTAAGATAATGGTTTACAAGACAACATGTCCAATGTGAAATTTACTGCAGCTCTTGGCATCACAGATGATAAGTTTTTGATAAGTATGACACATATACAGACTAGGTAAGATAATGATTTACAAGGCAACATGTCCAATGTGAAATTTACTTCAAGGTTTACTTTTTAATGGACATGATGAATTCTATGAGTCTCCCCGCTTGAAATATTTTGATTATTAAACTCTGTTTACTGCTTGGCTCTTGATTTCTAAGCAGGCAAAGTGTGTGCTAATAAGAGGGAAAGCAAAAAAAGATGACACTAGTGCAATGACCTGTTGTCTCTGTAGGATATGTTTGCACCCAACATTTTGATTTGGCTGTAGCTTTTGACCACTTTAGGTTTGTTCAGTAATCCCAAACTAGATGTATAAAGGGTGATTGACAGAAGCAGCCTCTGAAGGCCTTGTACTCAGGTATAAATGTCTGATGTTGTCCATCTTGAATTCCTGATACATCAAAGTACCAGTTGATTTTCTTTTGGAGCTGCAGTTAAATTTTTTGTGTAATTATTACATTAAGTGATAAAAAAGAGACTGTAAAAAACCCCAGTTTTCACCTAATAGCATAATAAGAAGTGAATAAAAAATACCATGAAAAATACAATACTAGGGATGTAATCCTTTAAAGCTCATTTATGCCTATAACAATGTAAGTTGCATTATTAGATTATTTGTTATCAGTCTGTAAGACTGAGGGACTAATAAATGCAGCAGCAATCTTTTGAGTAATTGCACAAAATAGATTAGATATTTAAAAATATATTTAGAATTTTTATAATATGCAAATTTTCAAAAAGTTAATTACTTTCACCTTTTTCTCAGTTTGTAACACAAAATTACCATTGGTGTGAATAAATATCATGATAGTATTACCAAAGGTCATGGACTCTAAGAAAGGTCATTGTGCAGCTACTTAGAAACTGAGTAATGCATTCAGCCCTTAGGCTGGTCTGTCTGGAACTTAGGTTCAAGCTAAGAAGGACCTTGCAAACATTCCTGGCACCTGTATCTGTTCTGTGTCGTGAAAATTCTGCTGCAGCCTTCCAGCCTACTCAGCAGAAAGATATAGAAGATTTGTTATTAATATTAGAGTCAACATCTTCAAAATATTCAAAATATTCAAAATAATATAGAGACTTCTGAAAATTTTAAGTTCTTATTCCTTTGGGACCAGATCACACTTTAACACAGCATCCTCCACAATGGGGTCTCTCAGTCTGTGAACAAAGAAGCTGTCTTGGAAAAGTGTGCTGTTGGATTTGACTCATTTGAGGAAACTGCAGATGGTAGCAAGTTTGTTCTTGGCTGTTGTTTCTGTGCCTAAAGCCAGATCTTGGGGGAACCTTGGAAGAGCTGGGCACTGGGGTTGGGCTTCTGGAAGGGATTTTAGCCTGGGTACCCTTTGGGATTATTTTCCTTCCACTTAACTCTAGTTTAAAATGTATACATGACATCTAAATTAATTATCAAGAAACTCTTTCTAATCAGTAGAGAAAGCAGGCATTTCTAGATAGTGATTTACTCATATTGGTTAAATACTTGCCATTGATTACCTCTGGAAATGTACTCTGCTCACCAGTAGAAAAACTTATAGACAATTTCCTTAGCTGTGACTACTGTTCAGGTGGCCCCAGTTAACAGAGGTGCATCCTATTCCAGGTCTAAAGTATCATCATCCCCAAGAGTGATAGCTGATTAAAAAAAAAAATAAAATTAGCAGCTAGAAAGATAGCAAAACCACTATGGCTGCTATCTCAAGTTATGTAGCCAGATTGTTTATCCAAAATGTCCTTCCAAAGCACCTGGTGAATAAGCAGCTGAGGGCTGCCTGAAGGGTGTGCCGGAGTTCATGCTTTCCAGGAACTCTTGTGTTTGGAGTTCTTATTCAGACCTTTCCAAAGAAACCAATGGAAATTACGGCAAAGCTCTGCAAAATCAAACCCCCTCTAAGATGCTGACAGGGGCAAGTCCTCCTGTACATTTCTGTAAGACTGTCAGGTGATGGCTGAATGAGGCTATTGCCACTGGATGCTTTCTGACTGGGTTTTTTGCAGACCAGCTCTGCTGCAGCATGAGGAAAACAAGGCATTAACAAATCATAACACAATGAAGGAAATAAAAATATGTTTCTCTGTGCACTGATACACTTTATTCAGGGCAGACATGTGCAGTTTGCATAGCTTAAAAACATGAGCTTAAAAACATGTTACCTATTTGCAAAACATTCCTTTTTTACTCTCTTCCAGTATGTTTGCAGTTTGAATCAAACTGCTTGAGATAAAATGAGATACAAAGTCAGAATCTGAAAGCTCTCACTCACATGTCACCTTCCAGCTGTTATGGAAACCTAGGCTGTTACTGTTCTTGTCTAGGATGCCTGAACATAGCTCCATTCTTTCCTGGGGATATCAGAGATGGAAGCTATTGCATTTCAATCAGCAGACAGTAATACAGCTCAATGAACATCTTCAAGGCAGGACCTGGAAGCACTTACATGTGGACTGAGAGATACCCTCAACATTTCTGTGCTACAGGATTTAGCATGAGGGTTGGTAAACCTTCTGTCCCTGTTTAGACTTCAGATTAACACATGGAGAAGAATGCTGCCATTGTTTCTTTGTGCCAGTGATGGCACCTTACCTAACAGGACAAACCCCAGCCTACGGTCAACACCAACTGTATCAAATGGGGCTTGCTTTAAAAGTACTCTGAATAGTATTTCAAGTCTTTATTTTCTTCCATTTTCCATGAGCTGGGAGAGGAATAAATGAGGTTGTTTAGTAAGTGCTGTCAACCAAAAGGTGACCTGTTCTTGAATCTGACCTTTTAGTTCAGCTTCATGGGTGGGTTTGGCTCAAAGCACTGTGCCTGGATTGTGAAATTCAAAGAAACAGGTGGAGTTACATTATAAGGTATTTATTTGTGTTATGCTGGAATTCCTTTGCTCTTGCCTGAGGCTCTGCTTTGGAAGCTTTCAAAGTTTAAACTGCTTCATCCTTGCATGAAGCATTTTGTCCTTACGTGTCTCCTGTCACGGGAATTAGTGGAACCTGAAATGTTGACCATGTTTAAATAGATAACTGAAAGTAATTCTATGTTTTGTGGTGCTCAACGAATCATTGAGTGCTAGTATTGCATGAAAGGTGGGTAAAAATGAGGAAAACATACCAGCATGCTTAGCCACCACTCTTTTTTGATCCCAGTTCCATGAGGAGAAGAGTTTAGCTGATGGATGTAACCACAGGGGCAAAGTCTAAAGGACCACAATAAGGAAACAATATTGGTACAACCAACCAATCCATTTAAAAGCCATATAGGAAGGAAAAGAGGAAAAACAGGGATAGATGCTTTCCCTTTGGTATTTTTAAATTTGTATGTACTAAGTTATGTTTATATTAGGGGGAAATGTGCTCCACAATCCATGTCCCCTTCTGGCCCATGCTCTGGAATTTAGTTCCCTTGGAAACCAAACACACATTTACTCTAAGTGAAACAAGTGCATCAACAATTATTTTCTAAATGGTACTGCACCACAGATTTTCATTTTATTTTTTGAAGAGGTATTGGGTAACATTTTTCTATGGTACATATATCTACAGCAAACCTTATTTTCTATGTTTTTATCACTATGTTAAAAAGTAGTATAAATGAAGATGTCCATGTCTCTGAAATTTCAAACATTTCCTCTCTAAACCAAAAATCTTTTCATCCTTTTTTTTGTGATAAATATCGCTTGTGGTCAATTACCATGTTTGTATACACATTTTTTTAACATTTACCTAAATTCTGAAGGAATTATATTCCCAGTGTAGTGTCCAAAATATAATAAATAATACATAATTTAAAAACCTGGCATAGTCATAATTTAAAATAAAGGCATCACATGTCATTAAAACAGCATTTTACTCAGCTTTTATGCAATTTAAAAAAATTCTCTTTTTTCACCCTAGATTTGGGCAATGGTCAGGTGTCACTTGTGTTCTGGAAGAGGTTGCTATCATCATCTTAGCTGAAAATTAAAGCATTTTCCAGAATGTCACAGGAAATTTTAAATGACACAGCAGAAATAGTAATAGATTCTGATGCTATCAAAGAAAGCATAAGTGGTAATCAAGATGATTGGAGTGATGCCTGAACACAGTGTGGAATCTTTAGCACTCAAAGTAGACAGAGAATTAGACACTGGGAGATGTTTGGACAACACAATAGAGAATACTCTTCATGTCCTCTGTTGTAAACAATTTTATATACTTCATACCAATTTATTATGATTTACTGAGAGCAGGTAACTGGAGGGCTCTAAGCAGAATAATCTGTTACTCCTTCCTTTCTCTGAAGTTTAAACAATGTGCTGTACATTTAAAAAACCCCCACCATTTTCTGTCTCTTGAAAATAATTCAAAACCTAAGTGACTTTCATTAATGATGACCTTCCCCTTTAATATGTACATAGGATTATGATTGGTTTATACTATAAATCAGATGTGTTGATGTGGGAAGACTCTCAAATCTTTGTTCTTCTCTCTTAGCATGGTTTTGGGAAGTGTCATCATTGACTATATCTTCAAAAAGGAAAGTACCCGAATGAGATACTGAAGTGGAAGTTTGCTTGGCTAAGTTCATACTGTGTGAGACCATTCTTGTTTTTTAACCTTATCTCTCATTCACTCCTTTGAAAGACAGCATGTCAGCAGCAATGCAGGCTCTACAGAAGAAGCTTCTTTAGAAAATTTGGTCTTTTCAGGATCATCTTGAAGGCCCACAACAGCAAGAATCTACACAATCTTAATGGCTAAAACTGACAGCTTGAAAGACTTAACTCAGGCTGCAAGCAAATGGAAGCAAACCAGTATTTTCTTCCTAGGTAGCTATTGTTGAAACTGGCTGTTTCCCTTCACTTGCTACTTTTCAGCCAGCACTTCTGTTACTGTAATAATAATAGTAATAATAATAATAATAATAATAGTAAGCTTATCCCATGGCTTTACAAGAGCAAATGGATGCTGCCGATTCTTTCTATTCCCAAATAAGCAGAGAAGCTGTTACCCTCCTTACTACCACAAAAGTTTCCTGAGGAGTTGTCCTTAAATATAATTAAAACAACAACAAAAAAGTTGTTAATATTTCAGTCTCATTCTTCCATCCAAATTAGACTGTGGACAAGGATTTAAGGAAGAGTGTGCCAAACACTGAGGACTGTTAGTAGTCCGAGTCAATTAGAGCAATTAGTGTCTAATTAAGTGTTAATTTATGCTCTGTGTAATCTCACAGAGAGTAGAAATTTGGTTCAGGTTAATTGGAAAACAAATTTTTTGCCATTACACTTGGAAACATCTATTACTTTCATACATACAAAACCTAGTTTGTTTTATATGAGTCGAGGGCACTGTAAAACAAGGCTAAACTCCTCTCCTGGTTTAGCCGACTTCCTCTTACAGTTTCAAAGATCTCACTTTTTTTCCTGTATCCTCAGAAGTCACAGCATACACTGAAGACAAGCTGTCTGGCAGCCAATTTTCCATGTTTCCATCAAAGGGCAAACTTAAGTGTCTTCTGCAATAGCAGAGTTGAGAATTTATTGATTCTCACAATCTCTCTATTCCCTGCTTCACAGAATAAATAGAAGTTGTAGCTAGAGCTGGATTAACCGGGAGCCAGGCTTTTAAACAAGAGCCATTCCTGACTTCCCTGCATGCTACAGCAAACACAAACATCTTTCTTGTCCTTGCAGGAAATTCATCTTAAATCCCAAGCAGAAGTAATGTTAAACTTTGGAGACGACCTCTGCAGAGACCTGCCAGTCACCTCTGACGTAGCCCCTGGGAACGTTCAAACTCCCACACCTGATTTGCGTTCTTGTTGCATGCACACAGAAACAAGTCCTTCTCATCTTCACTCTTTGCTGCCTCTATGCATTTGCCAGAAAGGACATGGACAATCATTCCATCCTACAAGATGAGAGAAGAAGGGAAAGAAAGAACAAATTAAAAGTAAGGGATTTCCAGTAAAAGCTAGGCCATGTTTCAGAAAATTTTTATACAATATATCACCAGTAATAACTGGTTGTTCAAATATATTTTAAGCAATGCTTCAAACATAATGACTGGATTCAGCTTTCTGCCCAGAGCATGGTGAATATTCATAGTTCCTTTTGAAACTAACACAAGTGGTAGGTGCTGAGTTCTCTTCCACCACTGTTTTTTTCCTGTGGCTACAGGTTGTCATCAGCACCAACCTCAGTACTACAGGCCACAGCATTTCATAAGGACCAGTGCTTGCCTTAGGAATCAAACCAAATTACTGTAAGACTATTCCAGAGGATTGCTGCATCCCTACAACTACAGTAACTGCTGTTTTCCCAGGCTGTTCCAGAGCATGACAATTTTCAGTCTTGTTGAGGAGTTCCTGCTCTGCTGGGTGAAGTTTACTGAAAAACAGTGAATTCCTCTAGTAGGAAGTTTGCTCTTCTCTTACAATGCAGGAGAATATTTAATGTTTCCCATTGTAAGTTCCACAAAGGCTCTCATTTGGGAGCAGTCAGGATTTCCAAACCCTCCCTCAATCTGAAAGAAATGGGAAGGGATTTGCCCTGCTCTGGTTTTCACAACCCCTGATTGTGATTCTATTCCAATAAGGCCAATAAGACAAACAGGTAAAACAAAGACATAGATTTTTAGGTAGGATTTCTGTAGTTTGTATTTCTAAACCAAATGCTTTTTTCATAGACAGTGTTAGTGGGCAAGAGACATCCTATTTATTTCTGAGTTAAAAAGGTACAGAAGTGAAATTTGCCCTTCAGGTACCTCACCCCTTCGTCACACAAAAATCTTGAAATCATCCAGTGATCCCACAGTCACCATCAGCTGCCTTTCCCCCATGGCAGAGCCACCACTGACCTCCTGGACATCCCAGTGCTGGTTGCTGTTGTCTGTCGCCTTTGTACAGTTTTGAGGGATAACCTTCCCGTGTCTGACATCAAAGCAAAGCAGTGGAGCAGAACCAAGCAAGATTTCCTTCATGTTATATTCAAAGTGCTGGGAAAGGAAGGGTTTGTTTGAACAATGATGGATGGACATCCCAGTTCATTTTTAAATGCTAATTCTAAAGACAATTTCCTGTACATGTTTGTTAAGAGGCAATCCAAACATAAGTTACAGAGACCCAACAGCCTTGACCCTTCAAGCAGTTCCCCTGCTAGCTAATTCTGGCATAACTATTTACCTAAGGAAAGGCTTTGTGAACTATGATTATGTGTGACATAAACCCACCCTATCATAAAATTTTCCAGTTTCATAAATATTTGAACAGAAGGGTGTTTCTGACAGTGTCTTCACATGCTGCAGTTTGAAATGTGCCTGCAGCTCACCCTGAGCTAGACCAATGCCAGCTAGGGAGTGTAAATGAATTTACCTCCTGCCTTAGACTGCAGTTTAGACATTAATCTTCAGATTTAGTCACTAATGGGGAAACCCCCCCCCCTCCTCCCCCCCTATATTTTGGAACCATTATGTATTTTTTGCTCACAAGCTTTCTGTTCCCCAGACACTACCAAATATACTCTACAAATAAGTGCTTAATTTTGTCTTCTGGAGCAAAGTGTGGGTATCTGCCTCAGTGACACATGGGGACATTGGCATTTTTCGAGTGGCACTCAGCTGTGGAAGGGTGTGCATCGTTGCTTTAGCACATGCTAATTTTGAACATGCCAGTATTTCCACTAGTGTCAGCCCAGCCACTTACATATTGGGGTGCCTGTCTTCTGCATGGCTCCCTAGGTCTGACACAGTGCCTATGTACTCAAAGTATACATTACCTGGGTGGGACTGTCACTGCAAGGGGACAGTTCAATAGACCCTTCTGCAGTAGCTCTTCCAGGCCTGTAATCTGCACAGAAGCCAACACCAGTATTGTAAAGCTGTAAGTAAAAGTTTATACTGAAATAAATCACAATTGGATACAAACAAAATATTCTTCAGCTAACATTTTGTGATTGTATCCCTTTATTATATATGATTTTGTTCATAAATCAGACACTATTTATTTTCTTTCAGACTTGATATCTTGCATATTGATCTTGCAAACCAATGTGATATAAAAGGCAGTGTTTCACCAAGGGTCAGTTACCCAGTGAGTTTTGTTTAAATTAGAGAGATTCACTTCTGGGCTTAACTATTATGATAATTAAAAGAAAGGTATCAAAATGTTTATGCTAGTGGAAAATTGCACTTCAACGAGACACTGTAGTCATAAAAAACACAAGATATTCCTGAAAAAAAGAAATGAGACAATTCCTGTGATCCAAACTCAGTTCTTACACATTTCTCAAGCTAATTTTGAAAATAAAGAGCACATAAAATAGTAAAAGGACACAGTAAAATCTGGCTAAAGATAGCTGAATGTGAATTAATTAGTAGACCCTGTTGCCTTGTTGGGGGAAATTCCCTTACAGTAAGGCTGCTGGGAATAAATTAATATTTAATGAATTATAATTATCAACTATATGTTTAAAAAAAACCCCAGACATTCCCTGTCCTGTACACAGTCAGCCAGAGAACTGCTATTGCTATTACTTCTGTCCTTTAGGAAGTGCAGGACTGAAGAAATGCTCTTTTTTCTCTTTGTGTACATGGGTCAGCACAGAGATATCTTGGCTGCTGTCACTTCTGCCATCTGCACGAGACAACACAGTTCTTTTCCTTTACTAATGGCACCTGGAGAACCTAAGGTTAGGATCCTCTGACCTGTGACACTGAACTGAGTCAGACACTCTGGGTTCAGTTCCTGGCTAGTTTTCAACATTTATGTGAGAATTTGGGCCAGCTCTTTGTCTTTTTCTTTCTCCTCCCACCCTGTTTGCATTGCCTGTTTGGAATGAGTACTCAGGATATGGAAGTGACACTGGAGTCTTTGAACAATGCAAAAAAGGGATTATTCTTTACAGTGTGTTTTCTCTTACCTTGCCAGAGAATCTTGGTGTGTCTCCAGGTTGGGAGAGTTCAGGGTACACATTTGATAGAAACCACTGGAAATTTCTACAGCCCAGTCTCTTCTGTAGCTGAAGGCGCTCGCTGCAGTCTGGCTTCTCTGCCTTTATGGAGAAAGGGAGAAAGGGCAACAAGGTTACTGGTGTATTTGTGTTAGAGATGCTAGGAGTCGAAATGACTACACAGGAATTATTTCTATCACCTTTTCTATCCTGAATGTTATAGATATTTATTTGTATCACTTACGACATATACAAAGGAGGAGATCCAGCTATAGCCTTCCTCAAACTTTGTGCTAAAACAGTCACAGTCTGGCATTGTGACAGAAGTGTTTCAGAAGTAGCATACATTGTGAAATGTCCTCTAAAAATTATTATTATACTGCAAGATAAGTCAGTCTTTGTCATATTTTTATTTTAAAAAGCCAGGACCAAGTTTGATAGTTGTTGCACTGAAATTCAGCGGGATTGTATTAGATTGCCATTTAATATAGAATTTTTCCCAGTGATAGAAACTCTATTTCCTGGTGTTTAGCAGCCCAAATTACTCAGTTACTGTCAGTCCTCTATGATCAGACAGAATTTAACCCAAAACATAGTCTATCACCTATTATCTGTATATTATCTGACAGTTACTAAATCTAATGAACAAACTTGTTCTGCAGTTTTAATACCTAAAACCTTTCCTAAGATTTCTCTATTTTCTTGAATTATAAAGACAAAATATCAGCTCTCAGCTTTCCTGGTAGCAACTCTGTTATGATAAAAGACAAATGCCTTCAATCCTTGGTGCAGCTACAGGCATCTGTACTGCACAGGACTGACAGGCTGAATATTTGAGGGTATTTAGCACAAAGATGACTAAAGGGGTTCTCAAAACCTCTAAGCACTTATGTGTCTAATTCTGCAGTTTCAAAACCACACAAAACACTTTTCTAAATCCCTCAGTGCCCAAACATTAAAAACATCTAACAACCCTTAAAAGTTTCTCTCCTCTTTCTTGCCAGCAGTAGATCTCCCCTCTTCATGTTTCTACTTTTTAAAAAATGCAGTTTGGGATGGGATTCCAGGAAACTGGTCTGGATTTCTTCGTCAAAAATTAAAATTGGCAACGTAAGCAGAGAATTGCCTGTAAGTAACTTTTTCCCAGACCAGCTATTTCTCTGTATCCATAAAAAAGAAAGAAAAGGACTTTGCAGCATGGAAAACACTGACAAATGAAGGGCCTTGGTGATCCAAGGTGAGGTGTCAGTCTCTAAGGCAGGGATCAATCATTCCATATGGCACTGTTTGCCAACTTTTGCAAACTCCACAGGTAAAGCTCAACAGTTGCAGTATGTTAAAGAGAACCTCATACTTCAGCGTCAGTCTTAGATTCAATAAGCATAACAACAAAGTTTAGCAATTCTGCACCACACAAACCTGTCCTCTAGAGATTCACTGGGAAAAAGGAGAGAGAGAAGTAAAATGCTTCCCCTAAAAAGAGATGTTTCTCATGAGACTCTGCCTTGGGTGAGGAAGGCAGTGGCAGTAAATCTCATTTTATCATACTAGTTACAGTCTGCATTTGGTGCTGAATAAATGGTGTAAATAATGTAAAGAAAGTCATTGTCCTTGTAAACCAATCCGAAAGGAAACTGTGCTTGTAAATTCAATATGCAAACCACACAAGAAAAGGAGCAAAAGAGCTGGTGGCTGAAGTAGTAAAGAGCTGGGAAGAGCCTAATTCATCTGTTTAATGCTCACACCACAGGCATTCGGTGCAAGATGTGATTCAGACCATAAACCAAGAAGAGTTATAAAGCCACCTAAATGGGGGTCACTGGTTGTTTTCTGCAGTGAGCAATGGTGGTGGTGAAGACTCACGGAGAATTCTATAGTGGCCCATAGGTGGCTCTGCTCACCCTCTCAGAGCAATAAATCCCCTCAGGGCCCTTTGCCGCTGAGTGGCAATAATGTCCTTGCTTGCCTGTGCCTTTTGAATAACATCCCGCTGCACTGACAGGCTGAAAACATCGGCTGTGAAAGAAAGGAACACACAAAAAGGGCCATTTATGTTATGGTATGCTGCACACAAAGATCATAAAATTGATCATTTGAGTGAGCATCATACTCAGAAGTAGTAAAAGTATTCTGGCTAGAATAAACTCAGGCAAAAGGTCATGCTGCTTACAGCTAGCAAGCTGAATCATTCGTGACTGTAGTTTTTAGTCAGCTTCTGAGCTGACAAGAAAAGCCTTCAGGGAATTATTAAATTATATAGAGACCTCACTGCCCATTTTAAAAGGTTTGGTCTAGCAGCTATAAACCTTTGTGAATCAATTGACAAGCTCCTGGCCAGTGAAGTTCAAACCTGCAACACAGACAAGGAGGAGGATCTTTTAAAAATATGTGAAAATAAGAGTAAAAAAGGAAACACAATAGTTGCAGACTCTACAGTTAGTAGGCTGACTGGAGAGGCAGATCCACTGGTGGAGCATAAGGAGTTGGACTAGGCAGCAAGAGAGAAGTCACACTGATACACAGTCCTGTTCCTCTCCCCACTACAATGCAGCTCCTGCTGGATCTGGCTTTCTTGGGTGATGGCCAGCCCTGAATGACTGTGGCACGCAGGACAGGTATTACTGGTGCTCACCAGTGCAGCTGAGCTCATTAAAGCCATCAGGATTGGCGGCAGCCTGGGCTGTAACAAACAAGCCCTTGAGTTTGTGATCTCAAGGAGTGTGAGCCTGGTGAGGAGCAAAGTCAAGACCCTGAACTTTGCAAGAGCAAACTTCCAGCTGTTTAAGGAGCTGGTGAAAGAGATCCCCTAGGAAACTGTCCTTAAGGGCAGAGGTGCTGACCAGAGCTGGCAGCTCTTTAAAGCCACTTTTCCCACAGTGCAAGAGCTCTCTATCCTAGTGTGTAGGAGATTGAGCAAGGCAGGCCAGAAACTAGCATGGCTGAGCAAGGATCGGCTCATCAAACAGAGGAGTAAGAAAGAAATGCACAGACTGTGAAAGTGGGGACAGGTGAGCTGAGGAAGGTACAGGGATATGGTTTGAATATGTCAGGGTGGGCTCAGGAAAGCCAAGGCAAAGCTGGAACAGGACTTGGCAAGGGACACAAAGAATCACAAGAAGGGATTCTATAAATACATAGGTCAGAAAAGAAAGGACAAGGAGAGTGTAGCCCCCATTCTTGCCAGTAACCAAGAAAAGTGAACGACTTGATATGGAGAAAGCTGAGCAGTATTCCTCAGTCTTTGCTGGCAGTCAGGCTCTCCATTCTCTCAAGACCCTGATCCTGTGAGTGAGTGGGGAAGGGGAAGGAAGTTTCTCCCCCTATAAGGGAAGAGCAAGCTGGGGATCACTTGATGAAACTAAATAGAAGGGAGGGCTTCAGGGAGAATTTAGAGCAGCCTCCCAGTACCTAAAGGGGACTTACAAAAAGGAGCAGTAGTTTTAAACTCAAAGAGAGCAGGTCTAGATTAGTTATTGGGAAGAAATCCTATACTCAGAGGGTGGCGAGGCACTGGCACAGGTTGCCCAGTGAAGCTGTAGATGCCTCATCCCTAGAAGAGGATGAGGCATCATCCCTGAGGCCTCATCCCTGCTCAGGGCCAGGCTGGATGGGGCCCTGAGCAGACTGATCTAGTGAATGGCATCCTTATGCATGGCAGTGGAGTTGGAATGAGACAATCTTTAAGGTCCCTTACATCCCAAACCATTCTCTGATTCTATGAAATGTAGGAGTAAATATGAATGGGAAACTGCATGGCACCTACCCATGCTCTGCCTAAATGCTTCCAGTGAGTCTTTTTCTCCTTAAAAGTGTGGCATTGTTAAATGAACAGGAAGCTACATGATACATTTTCATTCAAAACTGCTTACAAGTTTGTCCACTGCCTTGTAAAAAGAATATGATTAGAAGAAAAGATACTGGAGCCAGAGAATTCCTGAGAACTGGAGCAACATTAACATTATTAACAACATTAACTACACCAACATCCCTCACAGCTGCAAGTCTCCCAATAAGCAAACATCCACTTGTTTGTAATACAAGGGATATACAGTTCCTTGACCACCGCTGATCTGCCATGGAGACTGTACTTAAAAAACAGGTGAGACCATTCTGTAGTTATTGGATGGTGTGTAAACTGCAGATGGTTCAAGTGTAGCTGCATGCCAAGGCTACACCACACATCTGTCTGCAAGCTTGTCCTCGCTTACAGGCTGCTGGAAATCCAAATTCCTGGAGGAACGCAGAGTCAGATGTCTGCACCATGCTTCTAATGAAAATGTAACTTGTAAATTGGGGTGCGTTGAGGTCTGACTTTCTCAGTTCAGATAATTCTGGATATGTCAGTTCAGGGAAAAAAAGACACCATTTTTTTTTGTCACTAGACCACTCAGATATGTTCCCTTCCAGGAGAGACACTATAATTAGCCACTTGCCTGTGAATAATACTGAATATCCTCAGGAACCATATGAGGAAGACCAGTAACTGAGAATGAACCCTCTAGGACAATCCTTTGAGCACACAGGGGTGCAGGCTTCCGCTTCAGATGCATCACATCCCTCCATGTACTATCAGTAACAAAACAAACCACAGCTTGCTGGGGAGTCATTTGGAGAAGAGGTTATACTCCACAAGGTTTGATAACTTCAGCACAAGGCTGAACTTAGGCACAAGTTTCTTTCGCTCCTTCCTGATCTGACAGCTCTTTCCCTGGAAGGTTTAATAAAAAGATTATCCCCTGCATCTGACTGCATACAGACATCCACACTCCCATTCCTCTCCCTTCACCTATCTCAACACAAACCTCAGAAACAAACCTCTACAGATGTTTTTACCTTGCTGATTAAGAAAGCCACTGTGTCATGCTTGTAGAAGTTCTCTTTAAAGGAGCCCAGCCAGGTCTCTGCTATTCGGATTTTGTTTCTCACAATGGCCTCTTCATAGGAGAAAGCACGGGGGAAGTGATTTCGATAGACGTGCCCAACTCGGGAGCATGGGATAATTTCTACAGAGCCACCACAGAGCCAGGTCTGAAACACAGGTGAAAGCACAAATAGAGATTACCTTATTTAGATTACTTTTATCTGAAATAGAGATGCTCCTTTACTCTTGACTCTGCTTCAGGAAATCCTGGAAACAGCAGGAGTATTATTATATGCTTCTTCATTCATTGCTCCCCACAGACCCAGAGAAGATAGTGGGCATTCAAACCTCTGATTTGACCCAGTATGGCTATTTATATGCTTTTCTGTTTTTCTGTGCCCAAACATTGAAGAGTAGTGGAGAGATCTGGGTGCATACCTTCCCTTGTCTGGGACAATAAAAACACTATGCCCTTTGTGCCTGCAATTTTCATTGGTTTTCAATATCAGTTACTCTTTGTATGCAACAAAAATAAATGCAAAGGATTAAATATAAACAATTTGCTATTAAAACTACAGGCTGGCAAAGAAATAAAGCTACTCTCCCTTTGGTGCATGTTAAAATGCTGGAATAGAAGAGGCAGCTTTCAGAGGGTGCCAAAAGCAGTGACAGAGGCCTTGGGCAGATAGTGATAGCCAGCAAAACTTCCTTCTTCTGACATAATGTTCCTAACTCACAGCAGCTGGATGTTCTTGTATAGTCCTGACAGGCTGTGGAGCGTGGGGATTGATTTCTGCAGGGAAGGTTGTAGTCTCCATAACCCAACACATTCTACGCTGTTTTTACAAATATCTTCTTCCTTTTTCACTCAAGTTCCTTAAAATTGCAAGAGTTATCACAGCTTGATGTTTCAATTAAGGTCCTTACCCTAATGGATAGTTCCAGGTTTTCTGCTCCCCACGTGGTCATGTCAGAATCATAAGCTCCAGTATTTTGGAAGTAATGTCGATCCATGGCCACCACTGCACCAGCTACTGCAGGACTCCTGTGTAGAAAACAGTTTGGAAGTGAACACCTTGATTTATGGATAAGGAATTACACAGAGGGTGAAAATTCCACCATTTCCATAGAGAGAGTATTACAAAATGACTCAATACTGCCCCATATAAGCTTCTCTGCCTCTACTGATTATCTAACCAAAATAAAGAACAACTGGAGTGTAATTCTAGGATTTGTTTGGGGAAGGGAGCTAAGAGCTCCCTTGAATTATCAAATAAGACTCAGAACCATGGGGAACATTGCATACGTGCATTCAAAACAAGAGATAAACAGATCATGACTAAGACATCTTTTTTATCTGTGTATGACATGTCTCTTGCTTTCCCTACAAACCTCCACACCTTGTCTAGTCAGGCTGTACTCTAGTTGTGTCGATGTGTGGAAAGTATTTGTCACTTTGAAAGTGTGACTGCAGTCTAGTTAGAATGATTACTAAAGGCCAAAACAAACAGCACAAACAAAAAAACTTTCCCTTAGGAGTTATTAATTGAGCATATGCAAGTAACCACCCCTTTCTATTGTTAGCTGGAAGATGATCCCAGATGACCCAAACTGAACAGTTTTGCGGCTGAGCTGAGCAAGGCACATTGTCTGATGGACTGTTACCTGATAGGGCTGATGGGAGACTGTCGTACCTTCTCTTCATGCTCTGGCACTGGTTCCCAATGAAAATCTAATTTCCAATCAAAAACACCTCGATGCACACCCACAGAGTGATAGTACTGAAAGGTCTTCCAGTCTATGACATCTATGACAGGGGAGACGACACTGTTTCTGAAAAAGACAATATCACTTATTTCCCAAACCAAAGCAAAAATTAAGTTAATTCCTCTGTTAGTAAGCATTAGTTCTCCTCTTTGACATTGCCAAGCACAAGCACTCCTCTAAATGCTGAGTGCCCTTAGTTTCCCTGCTGACATAAGCTCATGGTGGGATTCCCATGCTCATTGCATGGGAATATTGAGCATGCAGTGAGGAATCTAAAAATCAATAATTTACTGATACCCTTTACCTTGCATTGTTATTTAACACTATCTAGGATTTTGTTAGGAGTTAATCATCAGAATTCTTATAAAGCTATTTCACACAGAGGCCCCAACCTTTGATGCTACAGGCTCTGCATGGATGCAAAGTTTATAGCAAAAGACGATTTTGGCCTCTCACACTTTACCATGGTTGATTTTCCTGTAAATGTTACAAACACTTCATGAGTTTGTCACATCAGACCAAAAAAGAGTGCACTTATCCTTAGTTTGTTCTGCTGGTTGTTTTGAAAAAATATTTATTAGTGAGTTCATAAGCCAGTGCCTGTTTGTATTTTATCACAATCTTAGAATGCTCTTGTAAATGCACTGTCACAGGGTGGAATCTACTTTTAAGAGCAAGAACAGAGCCATTACACTGTAAGTGGCAATCCTTGAATTTATTTCTAAGTTAAATTTGGATTAGTCTGAGAAGAGGTACTGAAGAGATAAGAAGAGGTAAGAAGAGTCTGAGAGATATTTCCCTATGGGAAAGAAGTCACAGTATTTCACAGTGTACTTGCATGTGATCTTGGAATTAACTGGTAGTTCAGAACAGTCTTCAGTGTTCCTTGTTTTCAGGTAAATAATATATCACGTTTGGAAATTTTCAGAGTATGAATGAAATGGTATTAGGGACTGCAGGGAAAAAGTGTTGAAGAATAACATTATCCATTTTTTCTCTCTTATGCTAAAAGGATAGTCTCTGGTCTCAGTGCAAAGGCTGGTCTATAGACAGAAGTTCTTCTGGAGAAAAATCAGTAATATTTAAGGGGGATTAAATATTGGAAAAAATATTGTTCTAGAGTAGGAATATCCATGTAGGAAATTATTCCCTAGGAAAAAAAACCTTCCTGTTAAAACAGAGAGAGACAAAAATGAAACGGTCAATTTGGGGGGAAAATGTAGATATTTTTATCTCCTCTTTTAAGATGTATATGTTGGTCAGAAATCACAAGGAGAGAAATTTGCTTGAAACATAAGACTGTCAGTGAAGAAAGGACATCTCAGAAGTCTCCAGTGCAGTGAGACATTTGTATTTTTCCATGGCAGAGGCCAGAACCAGGAAAATGGTAGCTCTGGGTGATGTTACTGTAATCTTGAAATATCTTCTCTGCCTCTACAATCAGTAGAATAATGTTTTTTCATTATCGGAGTGGGGGGAAATGCCCAACTTTGTTTTTTCACAGTTGACTTTTCCTGTAGAGGATTTTAAAAGCCCACAGAGAAACAGACTACTGCTTGCTAGTTGAGAGTACAAAGATGAACCATGCAGAGGATTGCTTTAAAATGACCCAGGTTTTTTTTTTTTTTTTTCCCTAGTAAGAGCAGACGTCCTATGATGAGCTTAAGTCAGGAATATTTAAAATAGAAAAGTGATTTTATTTCTCTGCTCAGGTATAAAACTGTCCTTTATAATATGCAATAATAAGCACTCTTAGAAACAAGCATCTGGTTTATAAATAGGTGAGAAAATTTTATGGTTACATGAAGCATTTGTAGGCAAATACATCAAAACATCCTTCCCCAGGACTCAAAAAGAAATGGAAAGAAGTAATACTAAAAATAATAAAGCTGATATCCTTCCCTAATTCTTCTAATGATGTCCCTGTGATACAGTTTTGTATCCATGACAGGAGAAACCACCCAGGACTGAAGCCAGCAGGGCCCTTTCTACTGGAAGCTTTACTCACTAACAGCATGCAAAGCAAACTACCTGCTTCTAAAAGTTCCTAAAGGTAGTGTCCCACTGGACTCACAAAAACAGGCATTTATTTTCTTTGATATGCTGGGGGAAATCCTTCTGACAAGTTAAATGGATTTTAAATGACTAAATGTCAAAAATGAAAAGTCACTGTAACAATAATTTCTACAGCCTGCTGCATTCTCCAGTGTATGAGAATCTCTGACAACTGCCTGGTTGGGAGTGTAGATGCAGCTGCATAGTTCCCACCTAAGTTTGCTGCTGCTGCTGAAACCCACACTATCTGTTGCTACTGGTTTAGCCATTCTCATTCAGAGAAGACTGAGGAATTAATGACCCCAGGGTAGTTTATTTTGTGATTTCAGATTCAAGAGGGAAATATCAGGAGGGCGTATTTGAGAAGAAGCCAGAGGCAATGTAGACTAAACTACTCAGAACACCTTGACCGTGCAGACTAGACCACATGAACTGATCCTGGATAGTTCAGATAGAAACAATGCAAATACAGACACACTCAGATATATTCTGGATCAGAAGATCCAAACATTTCAGACTATCCTACATGTTCACTGTGACTATTTAACATTGTAACTACATAGTCATTGTAACTATTTAAAACCTGTATTTTTTTTAATCCACCTTAAATTTGCCACTATAAAGCTACAAACTCCAGTGGTGCTTCTGGCATGAGTGCAATTGCTCACATCAGTAGGCACCACAGTAGTAGTTCTAGTTATTGGGCATTGATTCTTTAAGATTTCAATTCAAGAAATATACCAGTAAGGACATAATGGATTCTGATAGTTTGGAGACCAAGAAATTATCCAAATTATCTGCAAATTATGACATGGAAAAGTACAGTGTTTAAATTGAAAATAACTTGCAGGAATAGGCCATGTTCTATCCTGGCTAAATTCAACCATAAACCAGAACAAAATAAAGTCTGATCTCCTTTCCCACAAAATTATACAATAAAAATTGATAGCTGTGTTTTAGAGTTACTACTGGTGTAGCTTTTTCAGAATGCCAAGATTAACGATTTTCAAGAGTATGTTTGTAAGAGTAATTCTAAACCTTCAACTGGTGTAAGTGTAGTATAGTCATGATGTAGCTCTGCTGAAACCAACAGAAACACACCTTCTTAAAACTAAATATTGGGAGTGTCTTTCTGATCTGAAATAGAAGAATCAAGTAACTTTATCTTGTGTGAAAATTGGTCAATATTCAATTTTAATCCTAATCAAGCAGTGCTTTACCCATTTTATTGTTGGTATGATTAAAAAATAGCTGTTTTCTGCATATTCAATGATGGTTTGACATTTGTGTAGTTCTAAATGCAAATGTGCAGTAGATGGCAATTGGAAGATGTTCTTAGCTATTCTTGTTTTTAACTGGGTAACTGGCAAACAGCAGCTTCTCGGCACTTTGAAACAAATGAAACACAAACTACTGCTAATTTTACTCTGTGGAATCTGAGGAAAGGGAAAAACAGGAAATTCAAATACAACTAGCAGCAAGGCTTTGAACTGTTTGACTAATCTGTGAATATTTCAAATGCTTGGAACTCACACAAATTACAAAAGGTCACAATTCCATGAAAAAGAGCAACCCAAACAAGAACGATTTCCTGGTTTGGGATTTCTTTACCAAATACAATTGCAAATGAAATGTCTTCCCATGACCCTTTATAGTCAGCATGCACATTATGTTTTTTTCTAATTTTAAACTAAGTAACATGGGGAGAAGAAGATTTAATTAATGTATCAGTTTTGAACTATTGGATACACATTTTTGAAAGTGCTTTTGTATTGATTTATACTTTGTTTTACTGGGAAGGGACTAGATTTTAATCTGTTTAAATCCTCCTTTAAATAAGGAGAAAAAGAAATCCCAAAAAAACCCCATGAAAATTATGTATATTCCTCAACCTATTTCAGGATGTATCACAGCCTGCAAAAATTAGATAGCTAAGAAATCCAGGCAGTCCCAGTTCTCTGTTTCTGTACTCAGTCAAAACTTCAGTGAGTAACTGAGGACCCAAGCTGGATCCACAAAATGCTGCATTTCCACTGAGAGCACCTTGCTGGTAATCTGAAGTCTTAGAAATACAGACCACTTGAAATTAAATAGGGTTAATAAGAAGATAAAATGCAGTGATAAGGAATGTTATAAAGGATTACTTAAATACTGCCTTACTTAAATACTGCCTTAACTCCAGATTAACTTAGGGCACAGGAGCAGTCTACTCGAATGGGTGGGCTATTCATATGCTAAGCACTAAGCAAATCTCTGCAAAGCAGAGTGCTAAGGGAATGCTTTATTAAAAACTAATTTTTGAACCTGCCTTTTTTGCTAAAATATTAAAATTTCTATGTAGAGTAACAAAATCTGTAGAGGTAACTAACACCATTTAACACTCAACATTCAGGGAACTGAGCCATGAATTATGCTTAAATCTTTATTGCTCCTGTGTTTAGCAGTAATAGTTGCTTTTGGTTGTAGACTCTTGTCTTTATTTTCTTTACCTCAACTTCTTTAAAATAGGCCACTTCTGATCCTGATCAACTATGAAATATTGTAAAGAGATAGCTTATCTTTCCATAACCTACATGTAAATGCAGAACATTTACTGAATTTGAAATGGGTGTTATTGACAAATGGGGGATATAAAAGGATATATATATATATATAAGGATATACAGAAATCCCAGGAAGTAGGCTGTTACATGTAAAGTGTATGGAAGGCTTTCAAAACAGGGAGAGCATGGAATTGCATGCTCAGATGCTGGGGTTGTGTGGGCTCTGAACGGATAACATCATACTTCCCCAAGCCTGTGAGAAGTTAAAAAACAGATGGCTTATGTATTTGGTAGCTCAAAAGCTGGGATATGGGCTACTGAAAAGTGGGGAATCAGAATAAAAGAGATGAAGAAGCTGTTCATTTTTAGTGCAAAATATTTCCTTTCTCTCTTGTGTATTACCATAAAATCAGAACCACACTGAAAATTTCTGAACAATAGAATGACAGAACTCATTCTATTCCTGTATCTACAAGCAGAGGCTTCCATTTGATCCTGATGGCAGCACACAGATGATGAAACACCTTTTTCACTGCTATGCTAATTTCTTATTCTGTTTATCAGCATTTTCATTAAAGATTACTGACCTAGAATCACAGTGCTAAGTAGAGGCATTTTGAATTTTAGAAACCAAGTAAGCTTTTTTAAATAATGTAACAGACTTCGGTTTCCTAATCTAATATTTGAGCTGTGGTATAGGCAGTGCTCCAGCACAGAGAGAAACAGCCCTTGCAATGAGGAGCAGGGGAAAGGTTCTAAGGTCCAGCCACCCCTTTGCAAATCACCCCTCTGTCCATAGCTATGGTGCCCAGGCCTCTCTTATAGGAATTCCTTGTCAAGGATATCATCAAGGTTCATTCTGCTTTCATGAAGTATTTTAAGGAAATATGTTTTGGATTTTTTTTTTAATCATCCTGTTTCAGCACGGTGGCCACTGCTTTTAGATCAAAGGAACAATATATTTAAGGCTTCATGGCACAGTTCATTATATGCCCCCCCCGCCTTTCCCTGCCTTTGGACAGAATACAAAATAGCAGCTCTGCAGTCTCCTGGAAGAGGCAAACCCTTCCAAAGATGACTGTAATAATGGCACAGCTGCATTGTTATGCATCATGCTACTCACCTGGAATTAGCCTGGAACACAAACAATTGTCAAATGAAATGATCTGTGGGACATCTTATGTAGTTTTCTAATATTGTCCAGGTACCTACGGTATTCATCCTTGAATAATCAAAATGTCAAGGAATGCTTTAGAAACCACTGAACCATTCTCCAGGCAATATACTAAGCTGATGCACAGCTTCCCAGTCAATTTATTAGACATGGTTCACAGAACTAGTCCCAGTCAAGGTGCTCAAAAGTGTATATTCAAAGATTTTGGAATGACTTAATACTTTTTTTTCAGAAAAATAAATTAGATTGTGTTAGTGAATAAAGCCATCAGGGAGGGAGATGAAATGTCATTACCTAGAACAAGTCAAGTCTGCCAAGTATTTCTGTATAAATATTTCTATACCAGTAAAACTGGGATAACTTTTCTTATATTTATCCTACAGTCTACTAAAAACTGTGACTCCCTCTTGTTTTGAGTATGTTCAACTCACAGTGAAATCTCAGTCTGGGCAAGGATCTCTCAGCATCACTCTAAGACAGATCACAATAACAGTGACACACTTGGATCAGGAAAATTAGTCTCAATCACTATTTTTAAAGTTAAAACCACTCTACAGCTTCCTTAAGTTCCTGCAAAGGTTTGAGCTTTGAAAGGCTGCATTGGTCCTTGCCAGCAAACACTCCAGGTGATTGTTTTGATTGTTCTCCCATCCTGTCCCTCCAGCAAATGTGCATGAGTTACAGCTTGATCAGTACATTAAGAAGAGGAAAGATGGATATTTCACCAGTCACTCTCAACTTCCTGTGCTTTCCTCACTTGGGTAGTCCCAGGGAGCGGATATGATTCAATTTAACAGTTCCTCAAGTGCTAAATGAAGCCAAGTTGATTATGCTAATGCTTTACATTTCCATGGTGATCTCCATGCAAGCAATTTATGAAAAGTCATGAATTAATTTCTTTATCAGGTCAGTGTAATTGTCGCCATTCTTCAGCTGGAGAAAGAGGGACAGTAAGGGAAGGTGACTGCCAGGTGCCTTAGACCTTATCTTCCCTCCTCAATGGAGCATGTCACAGGTTCTGTTCACTAGCAGTGACAAAGCTTCCAGGGTCAGACACAGTGACTGATACAGCACACATAAAGGGATGGCTTAACCCATACTATTATCCAGTTTTCCACCTTTGCTTCATTAATCCAATTAGATATTAGTTAATTCACTGTTAAATTCTGCTCTCCTGGGGTAATGAATGAACATATGGGCCCTATAAGGAAGGAGAATTCCCTTCTCACTCCCTGGTGACAGTGCTACAGAATCTGTGAATGACAGCAGACTTGGAGCCTTTGCATTCCCTCAGGAGGGATAATTTTTGACAGTGAATTTTTAACATTGTGGGGTTGTGGGGTCCTAACTTCTCTCTTGCAGTTGTAATTCTCCTTTCACTATAGCTCTCCTCTGAGACTTTTTGTAACTCTTTTAATTTCAGCAATTTCAATGCCCTTGAATAAGGACTGGCCAATTGATACACACAGTAGTTTTGTTTGAACATCAAAAACAGACTATAGTTCAAGGCACAAGAATCATGAAGTATATTCATAGTAAACCATCTAATTTGTCAGCAAGAAAAAAATCTGCTTTTCCAAGGAGGACCTTTTTGAAAAGAATATTCCTGACATTCTAGGGCAGCATTACTCTTGCTTTCAGTATTCTTAATGTTTTCATTCAAATGATGTAATAATTTCTAAAAGCTCACATTAATTCTCTTGTAAGCAAACATAATAAGCCATAAAAGCAGCTTCTTCCAGTGCCTGGGAACAGCCTTTGAAGGTGTTTAGTGTGACTATTTAACAGTCTAGTAAGAGTTTATAGATTTTTTTTTTACCCTCTCTAGCAATTATTTTTTTCCCAAGTGACAAGTTAATGTACAAATTTTTCTTTCAAAAAAGTCCCTTTAATAAAAGATTTACTGGCATGCAAGCCTGGAAACATTTGCAGTGGTTTTAATATCTTCAAAGGACTGCATAGATGAGCTCAGCTCTACGTTAGAAAGCAGGCCCAAGAACCACCCTAAACATTAAATACTCAGAAATGTGAATCTCTACCTTACTCTGTTACTTTGAGGTCAGTGAAAGTACCTGTGATTAGCTAGCCCTGCCTAGATTGCCCTGGAAGTCTGTGCTTTTTCTGTGGAAGAGAAATGGCAACCAAAAGATGACATTGGTACATAGCCAAACTGGCTTAGGAGGACAAAACCTTTTATTCTTGGCTCCATCACTGAGACAGCTAAAAAGTAAAAACAATGGAGTCTTGCAGTAGTTTTCTCTGGTGGATGTTTGCTGATTTACAAACAGGTTGAGACTGAAATCTTTTTAATTCAGACCACCAGGAAGCCTTCTAAAGCTTCTAAGCTCTAACTGGATACAAATTCTGAAATTTACACAGGGTGTAAATTGAGGGTAATCAGCTCTGAGATCTATCCTGCTTCCCACACATCAGAGCAATGCCTATGATGATAAGGTAGAAAATAAAAGGGATGTGACCAGAAGCATGAAGGTAACCAAGGGAGGCTTACGAAAACTACCCAACACTTTCCAAACATGTCCCTTTTAGCAGAAATTAGCATATCCAGGGATATTTACCGGCTGCTGGAGAGCCTGGCCAGGAGGGGCTCCAGCCAGCCCTTCTGACACTCGCAGTGGGAATCCATGAAGATGAGCACATCCCCCGTAGCCCGTGCGGCTCCCAGCATCCGACCTCGGATGACTCCAAGCCTCTTGTTGCTCCGGATGAGCTTCACACCATCCAGCTTAGAGATGTATTCACTCAGAGCTGACTTCAGGGGCCCTGTCAGAAACAGAACAGTCACTGAAATGTTTTAGCTTTGATTCAAGCTGTTATAGAAAAGAAACAGGTAGTAGGATATGCTACTTCTTGCTGGGAAAATGTTTCAGGGGCATTGGTTTTAAATGGCCAAGTAGGCCACGTTTCAAATATTTCTACAGCAGCATAATGTCAGAGGGAAGTAGAGACTAATGGAAACTGAGATTCACAAGTTATGAGGCTATTCCTGTGGGAATCTTAATAGCCTCCTTTCCTGTTTTCAGCAAAAGGTGGATGCTCTCATCATCTCATAAAATACACAGATGAGAGTGAGATACTACAGGTGTTTGGCTTTCCCAAGCACTTTGGATTACTTTAGCAATGTGGACTTTTCCACTCTATGCTTCAGCCAAAATCCAAGTCTGGAAATTATGACAGCAGATCTGGTCCAGTGGGAATCCTAAGATTTGCATACTGTGATCTTATTTTAAAGGAAGAAAGTTCAGAGTGGTTGTAAATGATGTGGAGGAAAAACAGAAACATGTTTCAAAGTTGAACGGCTACACTAAATTCTAGGGATGGATAGTGAAACCTGGGCTCTGGGCTGTGCTTAGCTCACTTCCTGAGAGTCCTCTTTGCCTTCTCCTCTCCTCACACACTTCTTGGAGGAGGACAGTTTCTTCCCTGAAGTTTTGGAAAAAAGAACTCACATACAGAGAAATGGGAGCTACCTTGCTGGCTGAGATCGTCAACTAGGATGATATCCTTGAGGAAAGCCTTTGGGGCTGTATCCATAATGCTGTGCACAGTTCTCAGCAGAGTAGACCAGGCTTCATCATGGAAACAGATGATGACACTAGCAGTAGGCAGACTGGAATCATATTTTTGCTGTAGGCACCTGCATGAGTGAAATGAGGAAGACACTGGAACCACTGGAACAAATGGCTAAATTTTTTCTCAGAGCAAAGTTGCAAGCAGCACCTAAACATTCAAGGGTGGAGAGCAGTTTAAGATCTTAACTCATTTCTAAGAAAAGGAAGTACTAAGGTGTCCAAAACTGGAATATGAAGTGAAAATATGGGAATAGCACTATCAAAATTATAACACAAAAAGAGGAAACTGTTCCTGTGTTCTGGGGTAGTTTTTCTTTTCCTGCTCTGTCTGCCTCAAAAAACAGAGCTCAAACAGAAATGGTCCAGAACATAAAGAAAAAGTGAAGATAATTAGAGCAGAGTGAGGGATCAAGCAGGTCAGTCAGCTTCCACCAATTTCCACATTTGCTCAAGTAAGAGAGAAAAGAGCAAACAACTGCAGTACTATTAAGACTAACAAATAAAATAATTCATCTGCACAATAGATCAGTATACCTGTGGATTACCTCCCCAAGATCCTAGTGAATGAAGCCAACATCTCAGTCCTTTATGGCAATGACATAGATCTTTATATGGGCCATGATTACAAGCATAGATACATTTAAGAAAGAAAATGTATTTTCACTGTAAAGTTTGTACAGGTTGCTTTGCCAATGAAAATAAATCACTGCTGAATGAGACTCCAGCTGGGAGTCAGTGTGCAATCGAACCAGCAGAGCCATCTGGAAGTGGGTGGCATGGTGCAAAGTGGACAATCCAGTCTTGAGGGTTTGTTCCATCATTAGTTTTCATTGTCTTGGGCTTGGGGAACAGTGCCTGCAGGGAGAGTCTGCCATCTTGGCTTTGTCTCAGGAGGCCACATGGCACTGGGTAAGGACAGGGCCCACCATCTTTTCTTGGTCTCAGGAAAAACTGTGTTACACTGTCAAGCCACAGGAACATCCCCCTGGCATCTTGTCTTTGTCTCTGGAATAACCACTGTCATTGCCGAGTCACAAGGATCCCCTGGCATCTTGTCTTTGTGTCAGTGGCCATGCAGAGCTAAGTCAAGGTGGTGAATACCTTTTGTGTGTAAAGCACCTTCTCATTTTATATACTTTTGTTATTAGCATTGCTGCTGTCACTGTGTGTTTCTTACTCCATTGCCATTTGCTTTCAGTAAATTGTTATCTCAACCCATAGTCTCTCTCCTTTGTCCCTCCCTCACCAGAGGGGGACAGGAGGAAGTTTATTTCCCAGCTGGTGTTAAACCACCACAATAACTCAAAGGTTATGTGTGTCATTTAAAGATGACAAACACTTCCCATTTGTCCTCACAGAGACTGCATATGAAAACCATCTATTCTGGTGTGAGGGTGCACATTTTCCAGAAAATGCCTTCAAATTCCCATTGTAGATATGCAAAGACTATGTCTATGTACTGCTTTGCTGACATTAGAAAGCACATTTTAAAAATCTTTTTATTTCACAAATAACAGTCATTCAGTGTCCTAACTCATTTAATCTCCACCAGCAAGAATTTCTTCAAGGAATTACACAATTGGCTGAATGTAGCCCATTGTTATTTCAGCATTTTTGTATTGCCAAGCAAATAATTATACAGGTTTTACAGTGGTTGTTAAACAATTGGCTACTCAGCAGAAATTCATGTAAAGGATATAATTTTAGTGTTTCTGTTTATTAGTGTTTTACTTAGTGCTTTCGTTCATGGACTGAGGTTCTATGCTGCTAGACACTATCCAGACACAAAGCTGCTAATCACTTAAGAGATTTCATAGTCTGAATGATTTAATGATGAATACACATAAATGGTTACTACAGATGCACTTCTGGGAATATATATTTAAAATTAGCACAATCTTAATAATTTATTGTATTTTTCAATATTTCACTTTTTTGCATAGAAAGGAAAATTTTCTTGATGATTTTTACACTGTAATTAATCTATATTATCCTTGATTTACTAATTTTGTGTAATCAACAACACTGTTACTTCACAATTTCATATAAGGTGATTGTTTCCATTTTCAGCAGTATCAAGAAAAGAATACTCTCATGACTTGGGAGTGAGTATTTTCAAGCAGTAGAATTGAGAAATAATTAAAAAAGTGAAGATCTGCAGTCCTTTTACTACCAGGCAGCTTCTAACCAGAAACATTCTATAGCTATTAGCACCTAGCTGCTAGCACTGTGGTTATAACAAGAAAATAAGGCCGTTGTGAAATCTTAATTGGAAAAGAATTGAAAATAACGGTACTTGAACACATAACCTTGGTGGCGAGTGCTTAGTTGCCATGGAGATTGGCAAAGACTTGCAATATAGACATCTAATCTTCACAAAAATGCACTAGGGTACTGGTATACAAAAATATCTTCCCTGTAATTTGGAGCAGTTTCATAGCCTGTCTATCATAAATTGGCATTTCAAAGAGTCAGGGCTGTGACTGATATGAGACATAGTGATTTAATCTAATTTGTGAAAAACAAGGAATTGTCACATGCAGCAATGAACAGAGAGCAATTCTGACAGGGCAAAGGCAGAGCTGACAGGGACTCCCACTCACCTTCAGGAAATTATTCAATTGAGATTCAGCTCCAAACAGCACTCCAGAGGAAGCTATACTTTGGTAATGAAACTTAAGACTTTTGTAGATACCTGGTGAGTTTCTTTTGCCATTTGACACTCAAACCCAAGAGAGGAAAATAGATCTTTCTTTTGGGCAGCACCCCCATCATAAAAGTCACAATGGCAGGCTTGATTCAGGTGTCCCTTGATTCAGGAGAGTGTCAGTCCCAGCTGGAGCAAATGATATCAGCAGAAAGCATTTTGAGGGATGAAAGTACCTCAGAGGATGGGCCACTTCTTATGTGAAGTATTTGCCATCCAATATCAAGTGACATGAGGGAGACTGAGTCCATGGTGGTAACTCACTGGAACATATCTAACTGGCTGGCTTCTCTCTAATTAAATAATAACAGACATTGTGATGAGCAACATGATGCAAACTGAACAGAGACACAGACAATCTGATTCTGGTTTGCTCTCTTCTTACGCTCCTGTAAAACTGGACTGACACAGTTGAGAGCCAGGCCCCTAGAGTAAACTACACCTAAAAATCATCATTGTGGGGGTTTCTGGACTCTGTAAGTTGTGGTGTTGAGAACACTTTAGGCTGTAACTAGTGAGACAGCAAAATCCACCCAGGAGCTCTGAGACCATGGTTTAAATGCTACCAAGATCAGTATTAACTAAAGCTGTATCTTGTGGGATGGCCCTTCAGCTGCCAAAGTAAAACTAGTTTTTGGCTTTCCACCAAAGACAGTAAACCAGGGTAGTCATTCCTCCTTTGAACATTACACAGTTCAAAGAGTTAGCAGTGAAGCATGCCAAAAAATAACTGAAATAATATCAGCATGTCATTATTTAATGGAGTTAACCAAATTAACACTGAAGCTAGTCAATAAGTACAGAAAACACTCTTTCATTTATCTTTCTTTGAGACTGTACCCTTAAATTGGAGCTGTCTTTAAACGCGTGAAAATGAACACTAGAAAAAAAAAATATTCTGGGTCTGATTTAAAATGTTTTCCAGTACGTCTTTCCACCGTGTCCTGGGAGAAAACTACAATTGTTTTTGTTACAGGAGACAAGACACCACTCACATCCCTTGCCCTCCCTCTGGGAAGGGAAGCATATCATAGAATCAATTAGGTTGGAAAAGACCTCTGAGATCATCAAGTCCAGTCTTTGACTGATCATCACCTTCTCAAGGAGGCCACAGCACTATGTGCCATGTCCAGTCTTTCCTTAAACACTTCCATGTTCAGTGACTCCACACCTCCCTGGACCCAATGTTTAATTGCCCTTTCTTTGAAGAAATTCCTCCTAATGTCCAACCTGAACTTTCCCTGGGGCAGCTTGATAGTAGATACACCTCAGATCCTTTTTAAGAAGTGTGATGAGCAGCTCCTCCTGGGCTGCTGGGGCAACTGGCTCTCAAGTCTCCAGACTTCAAACGTAACACCTAGGGCTTCAAATGCAACATTTTTTTCACAGCTGCCAGGTATGGTGGTGGTGGCAGAGCTTGTCTGACATACAATTTCCACCTTCCTTCCTCCCGGGAGTTTCCTTTCAATACTTGCCACAGAATCACAGGATGTTCTGAGTTGGAAGGACCCATAAAGATCATTGAGTCCAACTCCTGGCCCTGCCCAGGACACCCTAAGGGCCACGCCATTTGCCTGAGAGCATTGTCCAAATTCTCCTTGAACTGTCAGGCTTGGTGCTGTGACCACTTCCCTGGGGAGCTGTTCCAGTGCCCAGCCACCCTCTGGGTGAAGAATCTTCTCCTTATATTCAGCCTTAACCTCCCCTGACACAAATTCAGGCATTCCCTCGGGTCCTGTCACTGGTCACCACAGGGAAGAGATCAGTGTCTGCCCCTCCTCCTCCCCTTGTGAGGAACCTGTAGACAGCAATGAGGTCTCCCCTCAGTCTCCTCTTCTCCAGGCTGAGCAAACCAAGGGACCACAGCCGCTCTTCACACGGCTTCTCCTCCAGACCCACCGCCACCTTTGCTGTCCTCCTCTATAGCTTTATATCTTTCTTATATTGTGGTGCCCAAAACTGCACACGATATTTAAAGTGAGGCCACACCAGCGCAGAGTCGGTTCCACTTTTATGAGTGACCATCGGGTCACTTTTGTTCTGGAAGGGCTGAAAGCCCCAACTCTTCATTCATTCACCACTTGGTAATACCCCATAGCTCTGGCAGGTGGGCTGAGACGGGGCTTGGCGGAGGAGGGAAGCCGCCTCTCCTGCTCGTCAGTCCGGGTCGGGTTCCCTCCCCCTCTGCAGCCCAGCAGCCGGACGCACAGACGGACGGACAGACGGACAGAGAAGGGCGCGGCCCGGGGCGCTCCCTGCCCTGCCGCCCCCGGCACCTGCCGTGACGCGGGCGCCGGTAGGGGGCGCTGCCGCCCGCTCGGCCTCAGGGCGCGGCGGAGCCGGAGCGGGGCCGGGCCGGGCCGGGGGTGCGGGGGCGCCGCGGCAGCGCTCACACCGCCCCACGGGCGCTGCGCTCCGCGCCTCTGCTCCGCTCGCCCAGCGAGCCCCAGCTGCCCCTCCCGCACCGTGCCCCCCTCCACCTTTGCCGCCCGCCGACTCCTGAGGGCTTGAACCACCTCCCGAAGCGGTTTGGGAGCGTCCCTGGTCTGAGGAGCGGAGCGCCCGACTCGGACGGGGAGTTCGATAGGAAAGACGCGAGGTCTAGAGGAGGAGAGGTGCGGGGTTTGCAGGAGGAGAGGCTCGGGGGGACGCGGCGGCGGGGAAGGAGGCAGATTTCCCCCCAGAAGTGAAATAGGGTGTTTTACTTACAACGGGTGTCGTACCTCAGGCAGGTCCCGGCGCAGCGCGATCCGCTCGCTGAGCACCTCGTTAAAGCCGTGCGTTTCCAGGCCGAGCGGCCGCTCCCCCGCAGCAGCCCCTTGCCCTTCCTGCAGGGGAAGGGACAGCGGCGGGGACTCGGGGCCCCCCTCTGCCCTCCCCTCCGGCCGCCGGCTCTGCTGCTTCACCACGCGATAGCCCTTCCTGGCCTTGCTGTGGTTCCGTTTGCCGGTGGGCGACACGACGGCCATGATCAACTCATCCTCCCGCAGGGAGATGAAAGGCGATAGACCATCCAAAGGGTAGTACTGCTGGCTCTCCTCCTGGGTTTCCAGCATCTCTTGGGTCTCCACAAAATCCATCTGATACCCTTCCCGGGGGTTGAACTCCACAGGCTGGAAAGTCCCTTCCTTGCTCTGGTTGCTGGGTGGTGGATTCAGCATTGTAACCATCAGTAGCAAAAACCCCAGCATCAGAAACAACAAGAGAAACTGCAGCTTACGTGATCCATATCTGCACTTCTTCCTCAAGAACATACTGTTGGTGACAAAATTATACAGATGGTCATGTTAAATATCACTTGAATCTTCCTCAGATTTCAGTCCTTGGGTTGCACAAAAGCCCTGGTTTTCACTATCTGCCAAGAGGATTTTTTTGCTCCCTTCACATTTCACTGATGCCATTTCATGCTTTCCTCTCTATTTACAGAAAAAAAAAATTATAACATTCCTATTAATATTGTACTTACTGTAGTAAAATGTAGCATGGATCCAGTGAGATAAAGTAGATCCTTTATTATACGGAGTCTCAGCTTAGTTAGGAAAGTGCATGCTTTGCTGATTGAAAGAGTAGCTAATGCTTTGATTTTTTTCCCCCCTTTTAAAATTCTAAGTTGAAAAAAATCCCGTTTCTCATAGTTTCTTTCCTGGGTAGATCCTGCTTCTTCAAAGTTTCCAATTGCTGCCTGGATTGAAGCAGTGTATCTCTGAAAGCAGATCTGACAGCTCTCCCCCGTGCAGAGGCTTCAAGTTAACTGTGATCAACAGATGAGGAGTAGTCGGTCCCTGACTTTGTTTCACACATAACTACGGCACTCAGTCAGGAAGCACTTTGCCAGACATAATACAGAGCAATGTGTGCGTCTTTCTCTTGGTCCTAATGCCCTCACTGTGCTTGTCCTGTCAAATCAAAACTTTGCAAATGCTATAAGAGGTGAAATACAAGAAGCAGAATGTTGTATTAGAAAAGAAATCAAGGCACACCACAGATTGCTGTATGTTGGAATAGCTGTATTAAGCTGAGAATGCACAGAGCAAGAATCAAGAATTTTATAAACTGAATAAAAGATGGAGAGCAGATGTTTTATTTAAGGTTAGATTTATTCATATCATAATGTGTTAGCTGGAGTATATTCCAATCAAATAAATATTTACAGCTGTAGGGATTTTAACACTGACATAAGGGTGCCAAATTATCACCTGGCAAGCTGAAGTTGTCTCCTCATCCATAAATTTGGTATTGCAGGGCAAGCAGCACTTCAAGTTTTCGTTAGTCCAGGAATAACATATATAAAAGCCTGGGCTGGAACAACAACCACTGACACTGAGAGAAAACAACTTCTGTGATTAAAATGAGAGCTCAGTCTCAGGTCTGTTTGCTCATACTGCTGGCATGGGTGCTGCTGGGCATGGACTGTGGCATTTTTTGCTGCAAGATGAGTGCTTGTCCAATGGGAGAAGTGGTGAGACAATCCATGTGCTTCAGTATCACATGCCTCTTGGTCTGGCAGGCAGAGACCAGGGATGGATGCAGCTCAGGTGTTGCCAACCCTTTTGATGCTGGGGGCATGGGATGTGATATTTTTCATATCATGCAATATTTGATGAGCAGAAAGCTCCTGCTCCAGGAGGCGTTTGGTTACTGGAGAACTTCCACATTCACAGATTTTAAAAAAAGCCCTGTGTTTCTAGACATTATAGCTAAAAGGATAGCCTGAAGACAAGCATACAGCATATTCTAAAGCAAGCCAAGGATCTGTTATTTTTTACCTTCTTTGCTATTCCCTCTAAGATATCCTGTAAGTTCAGACTATGGTTCCTGGTATACAGCTTCCAAAAAATTAGAAATGAGAGCACACCTACTTTCTAATTAAAATGCATCACAACTTTCAAAAGCAAGGATGGTATGGAGCACCATAAGATTGCTGGAGGCACGTAATGTCTCACTTCTGTGTGCACTCCCCTAAGCTGCTTATACAGAATGCCTTGGGGGAGTGTGACTGGTCTTCTGTGTGTTGGCACCTTCCCTACATCAGCTGTTCTTTAAAATATACAGAACTGCTTTAATCATATCTTGGAGAGAAGGACGATTGAGCCAATATTTTGATACTTCACCATTGCATATATCTCCCGTTTTTGGCTTAAAGTCACACAAAAGTAACATCCCAACTCACCTTCAGCCCTGAGAATATGACTTTTTGTCCTGCTTTTCATAGGGAAAAAGAAGTATTGATGGTTTCAATTCAATAGGGAAGCAGCACACATTTGCATTAAAAAAATCAGAGCTCAAAAGCACTCATTTAAATAACAATGTTTCAGCCATAGAAAGACAAAATGAAATGGAAATGAAGAGACCTGTCCGAGATGTTCTCCAAAAAGCTGGCACAGTGACTTGCAAAAGGTTCGGTTCCACAAAAGTCCCGTTATCAGGCATATGGAATCAAATAAAATTAAATTAAAAGGAGAAACTTAAGAGTGGGTGGAATAAATGGGAGAAAACATTACTTTCTCTTTTCCTTTTTTAACTTTTCTGGGCTACCTGAGTATTTTGATTTAATTTAATTTTTTTTTTCCCTGGCTAAAATATTTTAACAAGATGCTGTAACAAGTCTGATCAAGGTAATTCTAGCCTGCAGTAGAAATCACTGTATAAATTCTGTTCTGGTATGTTCTGTATTGCTGAGCAAATCTGCCTGGGTCACTCATGCAGCTGAATTTCAGCTACAGATGAAAAGACATCCAATTAACAAATTTACAGCAATCTTAGATGCTTTTGGGACAGAGCTGATAGGTAACATTATCACTGAAACATGCATATGGAATCCAGGCTTTTAATATATCCTGAGCATTTTAACAAAGAAGAAATGAACAATTACAGAAGATGTTTGTTCAGTCTAGTCAATTAAATGTGCAAGTATAAAACACTGGGTGGCACACTTCCAGCAGACTCTATTCCCGCTTCTGCATAACAAGCCTTTCTGAACCATTTCCCATCAAACCATCTGTTTTTCAATCTTATCTCTTAAAACAGTGATTTTCCACTGCCATCATATGAAAGAGATATTGCCTTTCCAATGGATAAGCCTCCCTTTGTATTTGACAGGACATGTCTTGTTTCCTTCAATGCATTTGAAGAACAGCATCACTGTTATGATCTCCCCACATGGAAGTCAAGAATTCAACATCCATCGTATTTTTCTTTCTACTTCTGGTTACTCAGACATACTACAAAGTAGGCCCTTCGCTAGGACACAGAATGGGTTGCTCCTCCTGCCTAGCTGTGGATGATTCCCTCTCCTAGGATGCCTTCTTGTGCATCCTTTGATGGAAGGGGAAGGAGGACTGCATGGCCGAGGCTCTACCCTCAGACCCAGAGCCATTGCCTTCATGCTGAGGTCCAGTCTTAAGTGATGCTACGTGCAGGTAGCCCACAACGAGGCTGCCCACAAAAGGTACTGTTGTCCTTGGACTGCTGTTCTACAGCAAACCCTAGAGCTCCTCAGTCCGTGGGAAAGGAACATGTTACAGGTTGTGCCAAATACAGCATCGATTGCTCACAAAAAGGGCCAGTTTGCAGTGTCAGTATTGGCCAGTGCCAATATTATGTTGATTTTCCTGCTGGTCAACCCATGCAAGAGCTGAAAGGCTTGTACTCCTACCAGGCCTGCTCAAGTAGACCCAGTGGTAGAATATCCAGTGGTATAAATACCTTCAGCAAATGCTGAGTCAGTTATTGACTTCCCTAAGAAAATATTCATCATCCTTCACTATTGCAAATATTGTTCATTAATTGCCAAGAGCTGGAACATGAAATCAAATCTAGGTCTCATTAATTTAAAAGGTATTAGGAAACACAGTTGCCTTATTGCATGGTAACAAACCTTTCAGTCACTGTTCTGTAGCTGTTTGTACTTACCCTTTCCTCCCCACCTCATTTTGGCTCGCATTTTTGTCCAAGCCACTCCGCATCACATACTTGTTCAATATTACGTGACATGTTATGTTATCCGTACGTGAAGAAACACCACATACTTTCAGTGTGCAGAGCCCACGTTTAACTGCCAGGAAAATAACAAAGCAAGAACAAACCCAAGGCTGGATGGAAGAAAGAGCGTGTGGACAGGTTGTTACTGACTCTTTAATAAACATCTTGGATTGATTTACAGTCCTATGCCAAAAGCAGATGTGCCACTTCCATTTAAAGACTCAACACATAGCAGCACTCATGGTTTCATAGCTGCATGTATTGTATGCCACAGCTCTTTGTGCTTGTAACAATGGCTTTATTTGCACAGATGTAAAGAAAGTCAGTGCATAAAATGAGACCGTTTACACGGTGCACAGGATTTGTGGTGTTTTTGTAACTAAGTAACTTTCCCCATTCTTCCAAGAATATAAAAAGGAATATGTGTTTTTAGATCAGAAGAAGATATCATTTATTTGCAGGTATTGTAGACGGTTTGTGTGCGTGTCATTGTAGCAAATATTGCTCATTCAATGATATTTTCTAATAGCAAGTTAATAATAAGTTAGAACAAGTACTGTGGAACTTGCTTTTGAAGGCTATAAAAGCTTGATAAAATCTGTTGATCACTGGCAGGGAATTTGGCACTTGAATTGTGATTTATAAGATGTTTGCTGACCTGTCAGTGAAGGAAATGCATCTGAAATTTAATTTTAAAAGATTTCTACTTATAAATCATGTCCCATGTAAAATGGAGCGTAGAAGCCATGGACCCTTGCACTGCTTTTCAAAAGCAGTTCTGTGGGCATGAAGGTCAGGCACACAGGAGGGAAAGTAAAGGGAATATATATCAGAGGAGGGACAGCTTCTAGATTTACTGCACCCCAGCCTCTGGCTAACTCAGAAATGGTAGCTCTCAGGACATTAAGGGTAGTATTGTGTACCATGCCTAAAAGCTGGCCTCTAACACAGCCCTGCACAGCTACCATCTCTCTGCGAGGGATGAGAACTACTGATCATCATTAACCCCCCTAGAAAAGATACATCTCAAGTGCTGTGGGTAATACACAGGCCATCACCACCTCCTGCCTCTTAATCAATCACTATTAATGTCTTCAGGCTGGAGAGGGTTCTGGATACCTTTAATCCCCAGTACCCACCCTAAGGTAATCTGAATCCAGTTTTGAACAGGTTGTGACTCTTTTAGTGCCAATATCCTTCACTAGAATATCATCCTGCATTGACCATAAAATCTAACCCACCATTAGGGATAGTGGGACTAAATAGTTGGCTCTAAATTGCAGGTGGAGATGGAAATAATGTGGTTTACTCTTTCAGAGTGACCAGTGACCTGGCCTCCTTGGCTTTAAAAAATGAAACAAATGACATATGGGAAATTGATCCTTCATGTAGTATTAACACCAGTGGGTGTTACATCAAAGATAAATTCACCCCTACAGATGGAAGGTCATAGAAGGAAATCTCCATGATGGGTACCCACTAGGGATCTCTGCCTGCACAGTTTAATTTGTGGTTGGAATTTACTTCCATGGAACAGGCCATGAAACCATTTGCAAACAGAAATCTCAAAAAACCTGAGTGATGCTAAAAGTACCCACAGCAAAGCCTTTTTTCTGCACCAAGGACTCTTCAGCTGGTGGGCAGCTTTAACTTCATGTCTACTCTGTTTCTTTCTGCACATACAGGTGGTATATAAACAGCATGTGTCTCTCAGAGACTCTAAATACAGACAGCATTTAAAAGTCACAATATTCATATGGAAACCCTGTCCCCATAGTAAGTATTTTAGTTAAAATGGTGTTTAGTGAAGAGAAAAAGCTCTAAATGGTTCTGGCATCTCTTTACACATTTAAGTGCTTAGTGACTTGTGGTTGCATACAGATTGCTCCTGTTTCAAGGCAATGGTCACCCACATCACCTAAGCTGGAAACTACCTTTTTTTATTCCTCCTAAATAGTTACGTATTTCTGTGCAGCTGGTATAATAAATAGTTGTTCTTCAGTTACCTGCTGAGTATTACAGGTTGGATTCATCAGGGAATTTGGCACAGAGTATCATGAGGAAAAGACAACATTTAATGAGAGTGTGAGGAGTGAATGATGTCACTCTTGCTGGGGGGGTGGTTCAGAGTTGAGTAAAGCATGAGTTAAGTCACTGCAGGTGTGCAGCTTAATGACCTGCAATTGAGTAGCAAGTGTGCATGAACTGAGAGCACAGAGGGCATGTTTGGGAATGTTATTACTCTGGAGGAGCTGAAGTAAGTCGATGGATGTGTGAGGTAAAGCTACAGTGGATATTATTTTTTGTGCTTTTATTTTTAATATGAGGAAAACACAGAGCAAATGAAAGCTCTGTTAATATTACAGGTGTGTGAGTGGGACCTATGGCTTCTCTCTGTATTTCCCAAACAAGACTTACATTCTTTAACAGTTTGGGAGAGGAAAGTGGAAAATACTAATTTTTGCAAGCCTGTTTACTTTATTACTTCTTTTTTTTTTTTTTTCTAAAGTACCAATTTTAAAAACACATTACATTCACAAGAGTTAACAGTGAAGTTATGATGCAGCTCAACTGTGTGTATATAAAAGTTGACTTTCAAGAACAAAGCCTAGACTCCTTCTACCACCGCTCCCTGCCCTGTTAAAGTGCAGCTCATGGGGGATGGATATTCTGTAAAATATGGAACCATACATACCGATGTAGGTCTTGAAAATGTTTGTTCAGGAATCAAACAAACCCTGTGCTTTTCTTTGAATTTATTTAGGATCATCAATATTCACATACAGTAAACATTATATTTAAAGTAATATCAAAAATGAAGCTGGGCTTCATGCCTAAGATGTTCTAATTAACTAGTTTTAGCTCAGAGATGAGCACTGGTATCTGTGGGAGCTGTGTGTGGGCTATGCATTTAAAAGCAGGATAGAATTTAGGGCAAAAGATGGAAAGGAAATACCTATGTATGTATATGTATAGAACTTCATCTCGTGTGTATACTGTGTGTGTGTGTGTGTGTACATATAACAATATAAATATATAAAATAAAATCAACCCCGTCTATTCTCATACATTTCCATGTGTTTTATCTTACAATCTTGTCCTATGTACTCTGGTTGATTTGTGGCAGGGTTACTAAAGATAGGAGTAAACTAACTGTTGAAGATACTTACTTTCTTGCTTTTTTTTCCCCTGCAATAGAAAAAAAATTCCTATTTTCATTTCTTTAGCAGTACAGAACTGAATTCTGTACAGCTGAATTAAGTAATATGTTTAATACTATTTTAATAACTTTAATATGTTAATATGCTTTTAAAACTTGCTACCTGTATGTGTTCTGATTAACAGTGACACTCTGGGAAGGTGCTCGGTAATGCTTGGAACTTAGAGAACCTTGTTTCCATTTTGTGACCATTGCTGTGGATCTGGGTTTATTTTGGATCAGCTATTTTCTCGGCCTTAAAATGGGATACTCAATGACCTGAATTAAGGAAATCTGCTAAGGGACATGAGACCCCTTTGTTAACTGTCTCATGAAAATATCTTCACATTGGCAAGCCATTAAAAAGAATAAGAGGGTGGAAGGAAGAGGCAAGACAGCTGAGATATCTGGTAATTTACTGCATTCCCTGTGCAAGTCTGTGTTTCCAAGGAACCGCTCTGGTAGAAAGGAAAGGAGTGTCCTTTCCAAACATGGCCTTGGCAGGAGGTGAGGCACAGAGCTACAAGAGACACTCACTACAAGAAAAGTCTCCTCCTGCCTTTCGTTTGTAAGAGTTTTCTGTGTGATTTTCTGAGCTTTCTTCTTGGCAGAAACTTAGGCAAAAATAGGGATTTTGGAAGCCAAGTTATAAGAATTAGGATTGTTATAGCAACAGGTTTAATCTCTAAAACTTCTGACTTCTTAGCAGCCTGGAAAAGGGGCAGAGGTGGTGGAAGATAGATGCTGTGATCACTTCTGACTGCCAAATAAGAGGCAATAGGAGCAGTCATAAACAGTTTTATTACTCTGATCACAAGCAAGTCAGGTTGTTAATAGTCATCAGTTAATATTTTGGAAGATATATCTGCAAAAATGTCAACCAGGTTGCAAAGGTAACCGAGGCAGGAATTTATGACTGTCAAGTGCCAGGAAAACTGCTGTCATTCACCAGACTCTGGACATGCTTTGCACTGCACAAGAACACAAACTGAGATATGTAACTGATTATTCCAGTTCAGTTTTTATATGTTTGTGACTGAAGTAAAAGTTTATTTTTATTCTCTTACTTAATTACTGCATATGGTACTAGATAACTGTGATTTTTCCCTGAATCCTTTCTTCTTCATGTTGAGTATTGATCTGTTTAATTTTGTTTTGGCTTTTTAAAAAATTATTATTATTACTGTTATTTTTTTTCTGTTTAGGGAAAGGGCTCTCTAGGCATAGGTGGAATACTTGGTTTGTGAAGGTGGTTAGCAGATGCAGTCTGAGAAGCCATCTGGGAGGTTAAGGCTCACAGAAATTGAAAAAATAATAGAGCTGTTAAATGAGGAGAAAATTAGTATTACAATTACTAATTTGAACAAAGTCTTTGTCTAAATGTATTGAGTGCTTCTCAGAAATCACACTCCTGCCATCTATACAGTGAGAGTCTGAAAATGTGAAGCAGACAATTTTGGTACGAAGAGTCCTACTTTTAAAGGTGTATACCTGGGGATAGCATCCTTTTCTGAAAACCCTTGTGACTGTAGATTTATTTTATGGTAGGTGAACTAGGAACCTGGACTGTTCTTTTGCTAGCACCGACATTTTTGTTATCAGTCACAAAAGAATAAGCCCATGTGAGTTTTGGGACACTTTTGGGAAACAGTGATTCAGAGGTTCTGCACCAAAGGGAAAAGAGAGGGAAGAAATTTTTCAGTAGATGTTAAAAAATGGTCCTACAGGTTTCTCAGGACTTTTCCCATGTCAGGTAAGGCAACATGTAGGGAAAGAGATCATCACTAGAATCATGATGGTAGACTTTTAATTGGGGTCAAAGATGGTGAGAATTTGACACTGCCACATCTAAACCAGCATCTGGCTATGAACCTGGGGTCTGCTGGATCATTTAAATCTATTAAGACTATCACTTCTACTTTACAGGAAACCTGTGTCCCCACCCAGCTTTCTGGGTTACAGAAAGGCTGATCTATAGCCCTGAAGCAAAGAAGAAGCTGTACACCAAAAGCTGGAAAAGTGGCTTACATTTTAAGAGGAATTCTCCAAATCAGAAGGTAAAGTGAGTGTGTGTGTTCAGGGGGTGCTGTTCTGGAAACCATCACTCAGCAGGTATATAAGCAAAAATAACAAGTCTTTATAGTGGTTTTAATAAAGTGCACTTTATAGCACCTTTCATCTTCAAAGAATGAAACAAATTTATTGTTAGTATAAACCCATGGGGACCAATGAAGATGAAGAAGGGATTGCAGTTACCCCTTTACTAATCAGGGTCATGATTCCACAGAAATATTATTTTGTACCATGTCAGTAACTATTGCAAAATCTGGGAGGCTGCAATATGAATTTAGCTGCAAAAGACAGACTGAATCTTGTGACTGCAGACTTAATGGCCATCATTAAGTATAATATATATGCATAGCTGCAGTACACTTTTCCAAGATTCTGGAAAGATCAGCTGAGTAACTGACTACAGGAGTGTAAAATTTATACCTCATCCACTAATGACTACTTTTATTCCTACTGCATGCAGTATGAAATTCTGTAGATCATATTACATATAAAACTGCACCTCATTCTCTTTCTCATCCTCTTGCACAGCATCATTTTCAGAGCATTTCTTGACAGTATGGAAGCTGTTGAAGTTCAAATTAAGGAAGTGAAACACTGGACATAATACAGGAATCCAAAAAGAAGCAATGCACTTATGCCTGTTAATAAAGCAAAGGCCTTTGGAAATGATAATACAAACAATGTGACATTTCAGCAGGGCATAGAGAACATTTCTTCCATGTTGTCTTAGTCATTTTATGGTGTGGAAAAGGCACAAGGCCAATATATGAGGCTAGGTCTCTGTTTTCCCCTTGGCTCTACGTACTGAGAGTGCAAGCTAATGCATTTTGCTTGGCTCCTGCAAAGAAGTTCAAGGATCCCCTCTTTATCTGAGCAAGCTTTGGCAAAATCTGCCTGCATTTTGCTTTTATAGTAGGAACTTTACACAGAATTCATATTACTAATGGCTGGCAAACTCATATGCTGGAATGTCTCAGATATGACTAATCTTTGTTTCACCTCTGATGTTTTATTAAGGGGGGAAGGGAAAAAAAACCCCTCAAAAATACTGGCAAAGGAAAGAATAAACTTTACATTAGGTAGTGGCTTACAATACACAACCCCAAAACCTAACAAGGTGGGTATGAAACTGTCTCACTGCTACCAGTATTTTAATAGATCGTGGATGGGATTCTTTAAGCAAGGTCTCATTTAATTTGACTTGTATGAATTCTTGGTGGAAGAACTAATGTCCATGCAAAAGTAGCTGGTTACTGTGAGGCTTCTTGTAAATACTTCACAAAGTTTTATCTTAATTATAGAATCATGTAGGAAGGGCAGATTCCAGACTTATCTTTCAGATTACCTTCTTAGAGCTTAATTTTAAAAACGAATGGGTGGGCATTGTCTAACATGAAAAAAATTATATACCTTCATATAACTGACACCTTCTGTATATTTCTTAAATACTTAAAATGCTTTGTTCACTTCTGGTAATGTAATGCACCAAGTTTTTTGTTGTATGGTTACTTGTCTCTGCACTCATTTAGGCTCTTTGGTTTCTGTGAAATGATCGTCTGTTCCTGGTGTATAAACACTGCGAGGAGTGGTGACCAGGAAGCACATATTGGTATTAGTGGTAACTGCAGCGTAAGCAACCAGGAATTCCTTTGGAAGTTGCACAGACTGCTCTGTTACTTGTTACTCTGTATAAACAACACTAGAGCATATGCCTTGTGGTATGTTCTATACATGAAGGAAGTTAGAGAGGATTAGCAAACTCCTTGAAAGTTGCTTCAGAAAGATCTTGTGAATGGTGACAGTGCCCTGGAAACCACACAAAAGCAGGATATGGACTCTTCCCTACTCCTTCCATTTAGCCTTTGCTGGTGGATCACTTACTTGTGCATTTCCTACATTTCTGTCTTTTTAGATTTCTACCTTCTCCAGACAGGACCTGGGTTATGTCAGATGTTCACACAACAACCCTGCAATGCCAATCTTACCTTAACAGTAGTTGTGTAAAGGCTGGAGTTACTGTGGACAGCAAATTGAGGAGACACTTATGTCCTGGGCTAGGTGCTTCCAGCTTGGATCAGGATATCATACCTCGAGTCTCCAGTTAGAGTTGTGTAGCATCAGGCATAGTAATAGCCAGAATGAGGCCCTTTTGCAAAGCTGTACAAGAAAGTGACCTAACAGCCAGATGCAGATGGAACTGACTGATGTGAACTTCCTTTAGCTGGGAATAACAAATTCCCCAAAAGGAAAATTTACTCATTGAATAGGTTTGCAGAGATGTTTTCTACAAAGAGGCTCAAAATGGCTAGGATGTCTCAACATAGTAAGGATTTGTTTACTATCCTCCATTGGTTCTTCCAAATGCGGGGTCACTAACCAGGACTTTCAGAGTTCTGTGGAAAGAGCTTGTGTTGTGCTGTTACAGCTCAGTGTGGCTGTTAACATCTACAAAATCTTGTTCTCCTGCAATGTGTAATCATTTCCTTGCTGTTCACTGTAATTTTTAAAGCTTTCACATAGATAAAAGTGATGTTCACAAGAAGTTTAAATCCTTCAAACTTGCTGATAAACTTGTTCACCTCTTAAAACAGTACAATCGATACTGTTGCTTTAACGTTTCCTTCTAGCTGTACAGTACTACATAATATATAGTGAAATCACATAATTTATACAGAGATTGTAATAAAAAATCCTAGGTCTATATTATTACAAGCATAATTCCTGCAAATGATCAGAGGACTTTGCAGTTTTTTCCTCTCCCATGCAGATGGTAATCACTACCACAAAACTCTGTCATCTCCTCTATTTCCTGACATACTTATATAAAAGTGTGCTAAAATATATTGTCCCATGCTGTCTTCTGTTTCCACTAAGCTTAAAGCAAGTCCACAGTTTCCCAGGCCACCTCAGCTGCTCCACTCCTGTGGTGTGGTGTAGAATGGTGAGTAACCTGTGGTAAGTGAGGTTCTTGCCATTGACTCCCAATACTCCATGTTTTGTGTGGACAAAACCCCTGCTGTGGCTAAGAGGGCAGCCTTCAAACCAGAAGGGCATTGATGAGTGTTAAAAATAGTGCTGGATACTTTGTGTTTCTTAATGCAAGGGCTGTCTGTAAGTCAGAGAGGCAGCTATTCATAGACTGAGGAAATGCAGCCCAGGCTGGCAGAGGTTTGCACCCATGATACATCTGTCTCCATGATTTGTGCTCTTTGTTGAACCTGTGGCAGTGGAAATATGAGGTGCATGTATTGCTAAATCTCTGCTTCGTGCCAAGGAAGGACTGAGGCAGAAGAATAAGTTATAAACAGGAAAAAACAGCAGTACACTTACTTGGACCTGTTGCCTCAGTTGATATGAGGGGTGTGTTCAGTGACAGGGTTCCAGGCCATGTGTCTGAGACCTACAGCTGTGGTAAACAGAAAATAGTGTTTGTTTTTGTGGTGGCGGCCCTTAGGCTCATAGAGGGCGATTGTGATTATGTTTGGAACTGGGCAATATGTAAAGTGAGGGGCAAACAGGTTGAATCCTGTTGAGGACTGTCACTCCCAATGCTCAATCACACATTATTCTTACTACCCATAGTTGCTCTGTCCATGCAGGTGCTGGCTAGCAGTGTGGCAACCTAGGCAGTACCTGGTGGGAAACATCAGCATATCTGTGCCAGTGTCTTTTCACGTAGACAGCTGAAGAGATGATTCCTGTCTGTCCCATGATGGGGCATGCCTGGTTGTAGTTGAAATCTTGAAAGCCAGAGTCAAGTGTTGCCTGCACAGCTGAACATCCCCAGTCTTGTGCAGAGCCAGTTTTCCCTCTTCTTCCTGGCTTGCTAAATATGGAAAGGGGGTGTTGAAACTGCTGGGATGGCCTCTCTTAGTGCTGTTGAAGGTGTGGCTTGGTGTGCTGGGCAGCAATAGTGTTTGGTTTGGTATTTTTTTCCTCTGACCCAGTAGTTGCCAGGCTTGTGTTCAAAGCAAGTGCATGCATGAGTGCTTGTAGCAGTGTGGAAGGAGGGTGGTCTGCAAAGTGTGGTGTCTCTGAAAGCTGGATGGAGCTGTGTTACTGTCAGATGAGGATGAATGCTGATGTACAGGTCAGAGGTGGTGAGATGGCAATTTGGAGGGTGCTTCCCTTCTGGTGCCAAAGGGTTTCTGCTGTGGGTATAGTGCACACACTTTGGGCACCTGATGTGTGTCCACATGTCTCCAGACAGCTGTTTAGTACAGCAGTGCTGATGGAGAGTCCTGGGCCAAGAGCTTCTTTCAATGTAGGTTTGACAACCTTTCATATATTTCTGCCCAAGCAGATCATATCTTGCAGCAATATCTAAGCTGTGTATGAGTAAGAGTTATTCTCTTCCAAGTTGTTAATGTATTAATTTCATGTGGTCAGTTTAGTGAAATGTGTTTTGAAGTTTTCCTGCTTGGCAAAGACTTGTCAAAGTGGTAGCAGTAGCAAATAGTGGTTTGCTATTTCTCTGGAGAAAACAGCAAAGACTCAGAAAAACACAACTAAACTGTACCCAATCTACAAAACTAATGAGAAGTTCAGATTTATTCAGGCAAATATTCTTTGAAATGGTGCTTACTACAAGCAGTGCAACTGTGTTAAGGCACTAATTCTAAAAAGAGAAAAGGGTGGTGAGGAAAACAGTTCTGAAGCTTTCATCTTGAAATGGGTGACTAGCTACAGGAATGCATGTTTCATGGTATATGTTCTGTTTACACAGAGATGTAGTGCTTTTAAAGTTAATCCAATGGCAAATTAAGTCAAAATAAACTTATAATGGTGAGGAAAAATATTTTCCTGCCACAGGAATTCCTTTTTTAAGGGAACTTTTCCTGAAAATCCTTGTTGCAAACTATCTACCAAATTGTTCCCCATTTGTGTTGGTTAAGGATTCAGTCTGCATCTCACCTAGCTTTGTGTCTGGAAGTCTTTCCATTGTTTTCAGTGGATGTGAAATTGAGTTGCCAACTGGAAACTCCAAGATTCCAGCCAAATCATGTTCTGTACATCACCTTGGGCTAGTCTGTTCTTATGTCAGACAAAATATACCTTCATTTCTTCTGTCAAGCTCATCTCAGTGTTACACTAGGGCATGTTTTTTGTTTTTTATTTTGTTTTGGCTTTTCTATTAATTTTTGTTTTGTTGGGTTTTTGTTTGGTTTTGTTTGAAATATTTGTTTGTTTGTTTTTTCTGAAATATAAATTTTTCTGAAATATTGCCCTGATGCTTTCCCTAAGACAAGAGACCACTGACATGTCTCCAGGTTGCTTTTTCACTGCTCTGACAATTAATTTATCCTAACAAAGCAAATGATTTCTTATATTCTGCTCTGTTTGCTGTTGTACAGAGTTTGTCAGAAATTAATACTGCAGAATGTCCCTGTGTGCTTTGCTATGTGGAAATGGACAGGGATAATTGTCTCTCATCACATACTGCTCAGTGGGGCTTGCCCTCAAGGCAGAGCAGGGGCTCTTGTACAGCTTGAAAATTCCTCCTGTGCTGGGGCTATACCCTACATCACAGTCCTGGATAATAAACAGGAGATCAGTTCCCAACAGGTCTTCTTAAGACTGAAAATGTACTTACATGGTGCTTCTTGAAACAAACATGTAAGTGATAGTAATGTAATATCCACATCAATGTGATGCTGAATTCCAGATATGTAAGAACAACCTAAGGGCCTGTTACACTCGGCCTCTGGGGTATGATCTGCTATTTGTTGTATGGTCTTCTGGTCTCCATAGGAACATTTGCCATCTTGCTGCTGGATCAAGTAAGTCCATTTGTGCCCTGCCATGCCAGAGTGGATTGCTGACATGGCCTGGTGCCTTATTGCCCATCTTGTAGAATGAATGGCCTTGGACATGATTATCTCACACTTTTTCTGGAACAAGAATTTTTTCCATTCATCAAGTTCAGTTGCAGTGGGAATTTAATGCTATCTATATCTTGTGAAAAAAACAGGTATTTGAGTCTTGAGAGTCATATGCACAAAATCATTCCCAGGACACTGAGAGCTCTTGGGGTTCCTAGTCAGGTGCAGGGTTTCATCTTGCCTGTTTACAGCTCTCTAAATCCTCACCAACTCAAACATAAATTTGTAACAGTGCAGATACTCTTGCTTTCAGCCTTCTAGCAGAGTTGCATCAGGCAACCATCCATTCTCCTCTGGTGTCTTTTAATTTAAGACTGTTAAATATGGATCACAGTCTCATTCTATAGCTTTCACAGTAGGTGTTTTATTTTAACACTACTTTTCTCCAAGTCTTTAACTGGGGCTAATGGGAATTGCTTATTACATATCTACATTTATTGCAAATGATTTAGACCTACACTTGCTAACCTGTAGCCTGCTGTTAGACATAGTTGTGACATTTCTAATGAAAATGATATTTAGGCTCACTGCTAGTGTGGTCATTTTATAAATGTTTTGCACAAAAGCACAAGACAAGTACATAATTTTTTTCACTTCTAATACAAAAAAATCTTTGCTCATGTTACCTTTGAATCAAAGATGAGCTTGCTCAACTGAGTGGCTCTGTGATTTTGGAAGAAGTCTTGCTAGATTCTCTCTGTGTCTCTAAGTCCAAAATTAGTCTGTTTCTCCTGGTCTGGGCTCTGGCTGACTAAATCTGTAATGAAAAAGTGAGTACAGTACATCAACTGGCTTTAACAGTATGATTTTTAACACTTATTTTGCTAGTGCCTCACCTAAGCTTAGGGACATTTTAGATTAAACAATCTGCCTCATTTCTAACTTCATTTAAGAGATGCTTGCTCTTTGGACATGGATTTCTTTGCGTTGCTTCAGGAGGGGAGCTGATAAAAATCAAATCTGGCTCCTCTGCACTCTTGCGTGTCATGCCAGGAAGCTTTCTAGCTTAGTTTCAAGCCAGAGGGCCTGAAGATCCACTGCCAAGTATGTAGTGAGGGATTATAAAGATGACTGTAGTTCAGGTTAAAGTCTTTAGGTTCTGCTCTCTGTATGTTAAAGACGATTATTCTTACAAACTTATCATTTGAGCACCCATCATCTATCATCTCACAAGGCTGCAGGTCACAACCGTGGGGACCTCATTTGTTGTCTCTTGTTTTTCTGTAGAAGATGCCATCCTTGCAGTCCACTCAAGGTGTCATCTCAGCAGCTGCACTCTTCTCATATGGCTGTAGAGGGTGGCTTTCTCTAGCAAAAGGTGCTGTTCTTTAGCAAACCATCATCTCTTCCACTATTTCTGAAAATCTTTCAGAAATCGGGAATCAAAGACCTAAATTTAGGAGCATAAATCTTGAGATGCAAGGTTCATGTCAGTCTTTTTTATGCAGGGTTACCATTTAACAGGTTTTGTATATTGACATTTAATCTTAGTTGGGGTTTTTTGTTTGTTTTTAATCTTGGCAAAATTTTCCTTATATTTTGCTGCCTTGGGGAATATGGCAGCAATGCTTATTTTAGATGCACATCTTAACTGGATGGTTTTGACCTGTGGGAGGCAATCAGTGGAAATAACCCTGCAATGGATCTTTAGACTGTAGTAAAAATCATCATAGGAAAATGTTTCTCCCATCTGGAGGTTTCCCTATTATGTCATAGGGGTGACAGACTGTCTGGAAGAGGCAAGGCTGTTGAAAGACTGGGATATAACCTGCTTGATTCTATTTATATAAGACACCACAGTTAGCTGCATCTAATCTTTGTTGCTTCTGTTCTAAATGTCACAGTGCTTTATCCCATTCTGAAAGTCTGCTTTTGCTCAAATGTAGCATGCCAGCATCTTATTTCAAGGGCAGTTTTGCAGAATCTGGGACTGCTGTGTGTTAGCCTGATTGAATATATTCCTTTTTTCTTTTAATCATCCAAAAATTCAGAATGTCTCAATAACACTGAGATCATGGGATCTGTTTCCATCCTTCTATATGCCATTGCTGTAACAGAGACAAGTTTTGGTTTCTCCTTCAAAACCAATATGGCTTTAAATTATGACTTTTCTCCATTTTAATGTAGCTACTGGGCCATTTTTCATATCTGACTCCTCTGTGGATACAGCCATATCTGGTTCTCATACTTAATTTTACTAATCATTTCTTCCTAGATTAAGTGATGCGTGGAGGCATTCAGCTGTGTATAGATCTTGTCTACTGAGCTGCATAAATTGCAGATGTTTAAGTTGTGTAAACCCACTGAAGTTTGCACAGCTATTGGAAGGCACAATACAAGATGTCAGGGTCAGTACAGCTGCAGTGTAACTGTTGTGATACTTGGGCAGAACTACAAGCTATCATAAGTTAGGTTTATTTTCAGATTTTAAAATGTTTATAGACATTATAATCTAAAAGAGGAAAGGCTTAGAGTTAATGGTTGACGTGGATATGACAAAAAGAAATAGAATTTCACGGTGCTACATTCACAGAGTTAAAGTAGAGATGGCAATCACATTTCATATGGAAAATTGTATTTCAGGCTTTGATCTACCCTATAAAGCAAGAATAGGAAAATAAGGCTTTCACATGATGTTACAGGATCCTTAGCAGGAGAGGCAGCTGAGGCAGTTCAGTATGGCTTGCCTGCTGCTTTAGCCTTTGTTTAAATTGCCTGCCTGTGCTTCCTGTTAACATTCAGAATAGCTACATACTGAACTCTAAAGATACTTGCTAACTCTGTATTTGACAACTGAGAGATCCTTGACATATCTGCTGATGTGCTTTATCTGTGCTTTTATTAATATGTGTTTATCTCTTTTTGTTCTGTTTAAGACTGGATTACTTCATCCAGATCCACCATAAATAAATAGCATTATTGCAACCACAATCACCTAGGGCATAAGAGGAAAAAGCCTTACCTCCTTGTATAAATTGAAACTTTCTATAAGAATTGTTAAATGGCTTGATTTTTTCCCACCAGATTTTTTGTTATTATGATAGCTGAAAGAGTTTGATATTGTGTTTTTCTGAATAATGTATTTCTGATTATTTTAAGAGGGTGTTTTCTTGCACATAAATGAAATCCCATCACAGCAGCTGTAGTTCTCCTTAAAATGCTAGCTACATAGCAACATGCTCAATGTTTAATTAGCTTTGCCATGTTATTAACATCTCTTTAATATTCACTCAGAAGTACTTGGCTGTTAAAAGTGTAGAAAAGCTAATGGATACATATAGCTGATTTATATGCATAAATTAGTATAAACATGAAAAATACAAATGGAAAATGTAGGCTAAATGCCCAGACAATAATTTTGACAGCGAGCTTTGCCAGACTGTGGAATCAAGCCTCCTTGCAAGCAGCCTTGAACATCAGAAGATACCCTGTGGCATGCAAGGGACAAGAGATGTGGTTTTGCCAAATTCTGGGCTGAATGAGCTGACATTATTTGATTGCTACTGTAGTGGCCTCTCAGCTGAAGGCACTGCTCGGGTGCTTGCCTCGTGAAAGGGTCAAGACTTTAAGCTTCAGGTGAGAGGGTGATGTATGCTTTGCCTGACAGCCTCTGTCTTCTGAGTTCAGGGTTGAGAAGAGGGTCTGACAAGGGGCAGCCAGCAGATGCTGTGGGTAGAGAGTGGCAAACTATTTGTACAAGAGAACAGAAGTGGAAGCAGTGACCCTGGGAGGTCCTGCTGCTGTCCCAGGTATGCTACAGAACACACCACACTACTTGGTGTGGGGGTGGCAGAACTCATGTCAGGTGCTTTGCTTTGGGTGTACTTGTGTGCTCTGGATATCTGGACAAAGCACTGCTCGGAAATAAAGCCTTACCCCAAAGTATTTTTCTGGAGCAGGAGGACTCATGGCTTCTTCTCATTATAGGACAGACCTTTTGCAAGATCTGAGCTCTAATTCATATCAGAAGTGCTGATTTGTAATGAGAAGATTTAGTGACTTACAACTGGGACTTTCCCACCCAAGGTTTCTTCCCTGGAATATATGAACCACTTTGAAATGAACCATAGAGGGCAACTAAAAAAAAAAAAAAAAAAAAAGGGTCTTTCTTTTTTATTTTTGTAGGACTATAGGACAAAAGGGGATAAAAGCCCCCACCTACCATTTCAACTGCCAGCATTACCATGCCAAGGATGCCATGGAGCATATTTTTCCTGGCTTCTTTGAGGATTCATTCTGCTGCATTACTCACTAATAGGAACAGTTCTCAGTTGTTTTTTATTTGGTAGTTACTTACTGTAAAATCTTTTAGATGTTTTGAAGTCCATTTTCATGTCTTCTTTTGAATGTCCCAGCAATGAATCTTCAAGCGAAATTTTGCCCTACCAGTCTCATGTTCAACTTGAGTTTGCCAAAGTTCTTGTCACTCAGTGAATAACTGTTGTTTGCAATGTGCTTTTATCTCATTTGCTTTCCTTGGATCAGTTAGGGAACAAAAGAGAAGAGAGCAACTAATGCTAGAGGTGCATAAGTTACATGAGTGGCACTTAAATATGGCTGTAAGTAGACATCTCTAGAGAATCAATAGAGAGAAACACTTCCCCCGAAGCTTGTTCTACAGTGTATTAGGAATAAATAACACTTCCTATAAGCAATGAAGAGGGAGAAGGAAATGGCTGCGCTTTACATCACAACTCCTAACTCACTGAGAGAGAAAACCTGTCTGATGTTTCAGACATAGTCAATATTCCTGCTTCAGCTGTTCCTGATATACTTCTTACTGTCATCATCTCCTCTCCCATAGAGTGCTTGAAACTGGAGGAGGGGAGTGAAATGGAAATAGTGATCCTTCTTTCCTAGCATTTTAAAGACATGAGGACATGCTTGAGACATTCACATTTTTTCCTCCTTCTGCTATTCTTCTCATATTCTTTCTGCCCTTTCCTCTTCTTCCCTCTAAAAGAGACTTCAGGGAAAGAAGGATGGGAAAATTCATGAGCTTTATTTCCAAAATGAAAATTCAAGGACATAGGAACCAACAAAAGAGCTCCTTTTGTTTCTCACTGCATAAATAGCCAAAACATGTTGGCAGTCAGTCAGAATGGCGGGTAAGGTACTCGCAGGCAGATGACTGTAAAGCTATCAGATTTATAGGGCAGCTTGACGTAAATGTAAATTATGCACCATTCATATTGGGCGGGTGCTAATTGAATCCATACATCTATTTAAATTGTATTCCAAGAAGAAAGCTTCTTCCAGTTGGATGCTGGCAGGGTGACAAGTTCATTGCCTAATTTTGTAACTTTGGCTTTATCCATATTTACGACTGCCTAACTCTAAGAGGAGATAAGATGTCGGTGTTGGGTCCTTACCTCTTACTCAGCTGCTGTGATTCATGTGAGGCACATTACAATATATTGAGGAGTTGTATTATTGAACAAAAGGTTCAAAGATCCTCTTTTGAGCAAAAGATGAAGGTTTGTCAGCAAAGTGCAAGGCTACTTGGTGTCCATTTAGAGAAATAAGAACAATAAATAATATAGTTATGTGGCTTTACTTGTGTAACCTTGAAATGTGTCTGACAGTTGCATGCCATAATTTTTTTCCTTCATTCTGAAGGCAGAACCCTACAAACATTCTGTCACACTACTGTCTGACCAGGAGTAACTGTGGCACCTGAAAGGCAGGGGTACAAACTGTTATCCTTGCAGGCTCAAGCTGTACTAAAGCCAAGGCTTGCTGCCATCTCACTGATATATTAAATGCCAAGCAGTTGAGACAAAGAAACTGTTACTTCATCCATCTTCCTGGACTGAATGCCCTTACTTCCCTTACGTCTTGTTTATTCATGAGTATTTAGAGACATTCCTCAGTGTGGGCTGTGTAGCTGCAGTTTTGTCTCCTTGGAGTTTGTCTCCTTGTTCACTTACTTCATTAAACACTGTTTTTGCTTTTAAGGCAATGCTGTTTGTTACTTAGCAGCCTGTTTTAGGGAAAAGTATAGAAACCATAATTAGAGGAACAAGTGCACATTGGTAGGTGTGCAATAGGCAAGGGGGAGAAGCATGGCAAGAAATTGAAATGTACTCAAGGAATTGATTGGGCAGGGAAAAGAACAAATTTTGCTGGCAAGGAGGGCAGGGGAATAAAGCCAAATCCAACTTCCTAAAATAGGAGGATGGAGATGATGGAAAAAAATATAAATTCCTTTATTAGTGTGTAACATATTTGTAGGGCAGTTTCATTCTTGGGTGGCGAGACATGGCTGATTACCAGTTAGAGAGAATTAAAGGGGGAATAGGTTGTAATTGCTTAAAGTTGAGGAATAAATGAATTTGGTTCCCTTTCTGGTCAGCCCTATGATAATACCGAAATTTCTCTGGTTTTCCATTCCTACTAGTTCCCCAACAGTAATCAGAGTGGCCCCAGCTGATCAAGCATGGAGAGGATGAATAAGCTTTGTTTTGCTTCAAAGGGGTGATTCCTTCTAGAATTGTTACCAAATCTTACAGTTCACGAGTCTGAACTCACTATCTTGCATCTAGGATTCCTTTAATTCTTATTTTCAGCTATTTTGGAAAACCTACAAAGTAGTATAAGTAGCACACGTATTTCCAGTGGAGTTGTAAGGACTCAGTACTGGAAAATTACAGAAGTAGTTTTAGAGTGTCAGGCAGTTGTATTTGGCCCTCATTTCTCATACAAGATGTGAGATAAATTGGCCTTCTGGCTGAGGTAAAGGACAAGAGTTTCAAAAGTAACCTCAAACTCGATGTGCACACCAGTAGCCTGTTTTCAACACACAGTGAGGAGCAGATGATACCTGCAGGTTTAAGTGCCAGAGCTGGAAATGCAGTGCTGATACATGATATAAAGTTAGGTTCCAGTAAAGAAAGTAGAACAGACTCTTGGTTAACGTGGAACATCAAGGATGCAAAAATCAGTTGAAATGGCTCCAGTTCTCATTGCCCCATGAAAACTGACAGATCCTTCACAGTGTGGGTGTAGGCTAGGCTGTTAACCATGAGGACACCTTTCTTCATTGTCTTCATTGCTGTCACTTTTCACACTTGCCCACGGGATTTTGAGTAGCAGGATTTGTAAAAAAGGTGTAAGAAATAGCCTCAAGCTTTTGTTGGCTGAAATTCACCCTGGTCTGTGTGTTGGCACTTGAGAAGAGTGAGTGGAGGGTTGGAACAGGTCAGGCTGTGGCCTTTGTCCCACCTCAGCTGTGTGGGCTGCTGTGAGAATTGCTGCCTGCAGTTGTGGAGAAGGATTTTAGGACAACTGTCATGCCAATCCCTATGCCTGCATGTACATTCCAGGAGGGAATTTGGTCTTACTGAATGTGCCCAGCCACATATGGGAGCTGACCTTCCAACCACCCACTTGGTGTGACAGATCTCTCTGCTTGTATATGTCAAGCTCCACCAAAGCAGCACAAAGCAGAAAGTCTTAATTTACTTGCAGATTCTTTCCCACAACATTTTAGCGTGTGATGTGTTATAACAATGCTGTCACATTGAACAGTATCGTGGTATTTTTGTGTTCCTTTCCTGAATTGACTGACTGGGCTAGATTCCGATCGTGGTTACAAGAAGCTGTTCTAGATTTAGGTGGTGTATATTGAAAGTGAAATCCAGCTGAGAGACAGGATGAATATTATGCTTAACTGAAAAGCATGTGCTTAACTGTACCCATAACAAAGCCACAACTTGTCAGCTCTGGAGTCATGATAAATTGGGCTGATTAGTGCCAGGAAAACAGTATGGGATTTTTTGTTGTGGTTATTACCAAAAATGTGAAAGCAAGACTTCCATGAAAATAGGAACCACTGTTATTCTAATGTAGATAAAAACAATGCCAAATCAACATCAGCAATAGGAAAAAGAAAAAAGAAAGAGAAATGCATATTCAGAAAACAGTTTATTAGAAATAAAAGTTTATGTAACTGATAAAAAGCTGGACTTTTCCCATCCCAACTGCAGATAAGTATTCTAAAAATCTTTCCCAGAATTAGTTTGTAGAGAGTGTTTATAAGCTGAAGTCTGTTCATAAGTTTAAAACTCAAGAGCGGGCAGCTAGTGCACAGAGGGTTTTATTCTTTCATCCTATTTGTGTGTAGGCCATTAAAAGGATGGCCTCTCAGACCAAATAGTCCGTGAAAGGTGCATGAAGATTTCTGGCCTGTGAATGAGAATAAAGCCATTCTCTCCTTCCAATGGCATTGGGTTCACTGGTGTGTGTGGGGTTAATGGCTGTGCAGGGTATTTGAGGACTGACTGCACCATACAGCCCTGCCTACCACCAGGATAAGCCGCAAATCCTGCCAGGCTGGGGAGGATTGGCTGTTGGTGGGCTACAATGTGCTCGAGAGCATTTCCATCTTCTTCCCACTGCTGGGAAGTTGCTGTATTTGTGGTTCTGTACAGCCATCGGTAGTGATGCATTGATTGTTCAACGCTGTCTTTTGTTTTCCTTATACTTCTGTCTCCTAAGATAAAGAACTATTGTGAGTCTGGTTGCTCAGCTCCTCATAATTGCAGGTCACTCTATAACAAACTTTTCAGGGTTTATTTCAAAAACATTGTTAGAAATCTTTATTTAGTATTACTTATCATCATTATGTAATTCAGTTCATTAAAAAGTACTGCTTAAGCCCTTGGCTGGTGGACGTTCTTCATTCTAATAAGAAGTAGACAAACCAAATGATCATTTTTTAAGAACAAAACTATTTTCAATTGGTGAAGCTTCTAGCTCTTCCCCTTTCTAGAAAGAGCAAAAGCAATACATCAGCATAATGGAATGAAAACTGCACAATTGGTTCCCTTTGGGAGCAGTGACAGGCAGAGATGAAACTTGGGTCTGGCAAAACTCATTTGTGTCGTCAGCTCGTGATCTCCTTATACATACATTACTTTGTTTATTCATTAAACATTGGCATTCCTACAAAGAGAAGCATTTGTTACATTAAATTATTTAATTTTGTGTGCATTTTAAGTGCTGGTTTGTTTCTTTCAGTGCAAACAAGAAGAAATTTTTTCTTCTTTTCTTCTTTGATCTCTCAGTAATCCCCTCCAAAACATTTAGTATAATGGATTAGGCATATTCATGCCATCTGGCTCTGATCAGATCAGGATTTGTGATCTGTGAATATCTAGAGGGGTAAAATCAGTAAAAGCAAAAGCTTTGAACAGACTTCATTGACTTCAGTTTCTTAACTTCTTAGGTTAAGAAGTTATGTGGCTTGAAAGAGCAAAACATGAAAACAGCCAAAATAAATAAATCAGTCTAACTGAGGCAAGACCTGGTAGGTAATGCAACCACGCTGCAGGTGTATTATAGCTGAACCTCATGAATATTTTATATAATCCTTTGTAGAATAATTGCATACTCTTAAAAAAAGCAAACCAACAAATCAGCCCTCATGAATCATTTATATGAAATAGATAACACAGAATGGGGAAGGAACTGGCTTAATAATTTCACGTACAGAACACAAGAGGCCAGCTATAGATTTATTGAAAAGTGGCTTTCTGTGCTGGGGTAGACTACTACTTCTACCATAAACGACATTCAGCCAGTGCTCAACAAGCACAAAAAAAGGCAACAAAGCCAAAGGGGCGCCACTAAGTGTCACCTCTAAAGGTCTTTTTTTCACATGCTCTCTCTGCCTACAGCTAAAGGGGACTTTTCCCCTTCTTAAATCTGTAATCCCATACACACTACCACCATTGCTGATGTGCTTGGCCTTGACCAGTGGTGGGTCCACCTTGCAGTCAGCTGCCCTGGAATGCATCAGACACGGGGAAAGCTTCTAGCAGCTTCTCACAGAACCCACCCCTGTAGCCCCTCCTGCTACCAAAACTTTTCTGCATACAAACTCAATGCAATAGGTAGCCAGAACCTCCCCTTTGACTGTCAGAGTTGCTCTGGGGAGGAAAACCAAGCTCAAACCCAAGTAAACAAACAAAAGTGCTGTAATCCTCGTTTGTTTCCTTGGGAGCTGTCAAAGGCCAGGGTGCTCATGCTGAAGGAAGAGCAATAGGGCATTTGAGGTACAACTCACAGTTATGGACCAACAACTTTCCCCTTATCTCCTTAGGACAGCAACAACCCAATTTCAAAGGTACCCAGCTCTTTGGGTCGGCATCCTACTTGTGCCCACTTTTTCTTCCTGTGGTAGGAACAGGTCAACTTCAGTTCAAATTCCTTATTCCAGGAGGCAAAATCTGGTTTTGCCTATCTTGCTGAGAAGTCCTGAGCTTTTCCTGTTTATAGCCATGATTCTATAGGGATAGAGAGAGAGTATTTTCTGAACAACACTGGTTTTCTCTGTGGATTCTCCATTTCTGATTCTAATTTGACAACAAATGCTCAATGTTTCCTTGTAGCTGAAGTTAAACCTGGATCTTGCCCCTGAATATCTTCATGGGTGTTGCTAATTACCTCTAAACGTTTTTTCTCATAGGGATTCCTTTGAAGCTGTTTCTCAGGTATAAATGACCGAGTTTGCGGAAGACCTTGTTATTGGAAAAGAAGTGAACAGAATCAAACTTTATGGACTCTTTCTATAAAAGAACAGAGTTTTGAGACTGCAAGTTAAAAGAGTAATTATTTGAAATCTTACTCCTGGGGAGAAAAAGTAGTAAACACTGTTACATAAATGAGGGTAGGAATATAAGCAGCCACTGCACAGTTACAGCCTGGAGTTGTTTTTAACTTCTTGCATTTTTATTGAGGCAATACTGTTCAGACTTTCAGTGCTGCCTGTCCAGGGAAGTGTAACCCAATAGCATCTGGTCCTTTGCTGCATACAGTCAGCGATCACTTTGTATGCATTATGTCTTTAAATAAATTTTCAACTGCAGAGCACTGGTTGTGTAAAAACAACCAGTGGGATTATGGGAGGCCTTTCCCATAATCACACTTGTGTCACAACTGACTTTATCTATCTAGCCTGTGTTAACCAAGCATCCATTGCATTTGAATTGCAACCTCATTTCATTTTGCTGGTAAGTTTTTCCTTGATTGCAGGGGGAAAAATAATTTTTTGGGGAAAGTGAGATGCTCTCACAGAAAAACAGGTAGGAACCCTGAAACTGTGGCATGAGCAGGGAAGTGTAACCAAGACATTTGCTGTGGTTTTTTTTTTCCTTTAGCTTGCTGCTCTGGAGCAGAGCACAGGGCTTGTGCTCAAAGACAGCACTGTCACTGCTTTGCTTTAACTTTCTTAGTCCTGTTTTTCTTTCTTCCTTTTCTCTCTCATTTACCTGAAATGGAGCTCCTTTGACCCAAGGACAGTGTTGATGCAAAATCTAGCCCATAGGTCTCTGAATTTAACAGTGTGTCTAAAGCCTGACTGTAATGATAATTTTCATTGTCTAAATAATTGCATTTCCTTTAATTTTTTCTCACTGTCATTTGAAAAGACCCAAAATAACCTTGTTCAAACCAGCATGACCATAAGTTTAACTCAGAAATTTTTTTAAAGTGTAGAAGCATTAATGTCTTCAGTGATTGTACAAAGCCTGTGCAAAGCATAGTGTATTCTACTTTTGCCACTTCTCAACCTTATCAGACCTGTATTGATCTTAAAACCTATAGTTTGTGCCATGAGGACTTATTTTCTGCCAAATGAAGCACATTTCAAAAAATATTTAAAAGATCCTCAGTCTCTTTGGAACTTAGTTGTTTGGAACTCTGAAAATAGAAGTTCACTATTGGAATCCAACTGGAACATTCAGTGATGCTCAACATTGACTTTCCATCCAGAAAAATATTAGTGAAAGCTCCAATGAACATAAATTTAAATGAAGGTTCTATTTCCCTGGATTGGAAGCAAATAATATTGTTTTGGTTCATATTAAAAGAATTCTTGTGTTGATGTTCATGCAACATATTTTGTGGTAAGCTGGAAATATGAACAATCATCAAAGGCTGCAGATAAAAAGATAGAAACAGCGAAATAAAAAAAGGTTGTGCCACTGAAAACCAGTAAGTTTGGTATGTTTATTAACATCTGGATGCTGTTTGTGAAGAGATGGAATGATGGCTGATGGGAACTTGGAAGGAAAAAAAACCTAGAACGGTATTGAATTTCCTATGCCTGTTTTCATGCAGGCTAAAGCAGCACTTGACTGAGCTGGTGCATTTTACAACATCTGAAGCAGAACAGAACAACTGTAAAAACATGTAGTGATGAAACAAGGTGAGGTGGTTTTACACTACTTCTCTCTTAAAGTGAGATGGAGCATGTTACTTGGCTAAAGAATGTACTCCAGATTATGTAGTCTGCCTTATGGGAAGAAAACTCCCATCCCTTTCAGAGATTTCTTTAGACTTCAGGCATTTATGGAAGCCTGTGCATTAATATTTGTCCTGCTTCATAACTGCTGGGGAAAAAAGCAGTTAAAAAAAAAAAAAAAAGAAGTGAGGTCTCTACAAGCAAAACGATTCCTGATATTCCTTCTAGCCAAAGCTCAGGTGCAAGGTGGGATACCAGCAGAGATGCATGGACATCACTACTTTAGCATAAATTTTGGAGAAGGAGAAAACTTGGTCAGATAAAATCCTTAGGGAGCATCTCATGTCTGTTACTGTCTGCTTCTCTACAAAATCAAAAATGTTTGACAACTCTAGGATTGTTGGACACTTTGCAAATCAGGGACATGTTCTAGACATTACAGGAGAAGAAAAGATTGCAAAGGTCCAACTCTAAATAGCATCTAATTCTGCACATCTACATAGTTACAGAAGCAGAGTTCATAAAGCTTGACTTTGGAAATGCATTTAATATGCCTTCTTGCAAGACCCTCCAACAGCAAAACGATAGGACTATGAAAATTCTTTTGTCTAAGCACTGTTTGATCTTAGCTAATAAGATTTTGTGCTGGCTGCCTCATCTTATTTCAGTTTAGAAATACTTTCAGCTGATGTCTGAAAGCCTGTCTCTATTAAACTCAATGATAGACTCCCATGCATTTCAGGAGGAACAGGATTTCACTGCATATACTTTTGCAGTGGAGATTAAGCTGTGGTGCTGTCCATATAATAGCTTTTTTGTTCCTTGAATCAGCCAGAACATTTTTTTTTTCTGTGAATTTTCACCAGATGAATTTAAAAATGGTGTATGCATAAAGCAAATAGTAAGGAAAACCATTAACTTTAAAAACAAAATCCAGAAGTTTTCTATATGTTAATGGTCCACAAGCATCATCATCTCTTTATTTATGGCTGTAGTTTAACAGTTCTTAAACTGTTTCATTTCTTAAACTACTACTACTAGTCTGTACTGATGGAGTAGGTCCCTTACCATGCCTAGCACAGTGAACAGGATATAATAGCAGTCACCTTGACGTCAGTGTACAATGTCAAGGTTGCAAAGCTCTGTCGCCCTGTTTTGATAGATAAAACCTGGAGGAAAGGGAGATTGTTTTTTCCAGCTCGGACCATAATATCTTTTTTTCTATGCCCTGGTTCTGTTTTTCAAAAATGCAGGTTTCTGCCAAAAATGACGGTTTAAAGGGCAGCACTGAAAGGAGTTATCACTTTCTAGATTCATAAGTGCCGACGAGCAATGGCTTTGTTTACAAAAAAAAAAAAAAAAAATATTGTCAGGTTTTCCTTTCTATTATGAGCAGCTCAAGATATCACTGGCATATTGCTGAGAAAGAAGCATTTCATTCAGCAGACTTTTAACTCAATAAACTGCATGGCATTGTATGGGAGAAGGAGGAAAGAAATGTTCTTTCTGAAAGGGAGGTGCTTTAACTCTAAAGATTTGTTTTGTTTTAAAAGAAGTCATCCTTTCCCCTTTTCTCTTCCCAGATTTAAGAAGATAACACTGATCCCTTCTAAATAGTCTCTGCTCTAATTGTTCATAGTTTTCCTTCAATTCCTAGTCAACAGTCCTTACAGGATAGAAATAAAATGTGTAACAGGCAGAAGGGAGTTACCAGGGGTTGAAAATAACAATCGCATTGCCCAAGATGTGATACCAAATCATTAGGCTATTGCCTGCCCTCTACCATTTCTCTCTCCTTTAGGGTTTCAAGTATGTAGCTGTTTTATAAGAGCTTGTATTGAACATTTCACTGTGCAGTGTGTGCAGCTCATTTATTTTGATTCAGAGCATAATCCATTTGCTGCTTTATGAGGTTTTGGTGCATGTCTTGTGCATGCAGCTCTGGGAATTATGTTCCTGTAGGAATGTTGTCTATTAATAGCTCTGCAAAGTAGAGACTGACTCCCTGGGAGGTTGTTGTGATAAAAAGGCTTATCACAGAAAGGTCATGTGCTATTTCTATTAACTCTTTTGATGCGACTGAGAAAAGGCTGTAGCCAATAAACTGAGGATGAGACTGGAGCGGGAGCTTCTTAATCCTGTAACCAGGAGAGTAATACCTCCAATAGCCTTGCAAAGATACAAAGGGCCAGATCCTGTACCTAAATCCCACCAATCCCACCAAACTCAGACTAAATGAAATCAGGAAGCATTTAAGTACCTAAAAACTTTTGTGTATCTGGCCTTCTGAGCTTATATCTGCTTGTTGAGTAGGACATATTATACTCATAGTAGCACTGTTGGAATCAATCTGTGAATAGGGTATGGTTGTTATTTATGCAAATATCTTAAAGAGAAAGCTACTTTCAATGCCAGACTTTGGTGTTAAGATATAATTCCCCTGTCATATTTACTAAATATCTTTGCAAAACATTCCTTAAAAAATAATTATTTAATCTGTTAGGAGATAATGAAGCGCTAGCATAAATAATTCAGAAATACACAGAAAATGGTGGGCCTCTGGACTTCAGTATTGATTTCTCTGATTCAGGCTGATATATGCCAAGTTTACTTTAGATCTTTTATTTATGTATGTGTCTGTGTCTGCAGTTATATGGAACTCTGCTCAACGATTTAGAAACTCTACAATTGAATGTTACAGAACACACATCACTTTCACATCAGTTTGTGGCAATAATCCCATGAGAAATGGTTGAGACAGCATAACTTTGTTGCCAAATAATAATGTTTAGTGACTCAGAAACTGCCATCTGTTATATAGACTCATAGCTTGAGCTCTGCATATTGAAATAGACCTTGAAACATCTGCAGGTTTCCTCGTAATGTTTAGGCTTAGGCATCCACCTATCTGGAATCTCCTACCTCATCCTCAACCCCTCCCACAGATATTCACATATCATGACTGTTTGGGATTTTTAACTTCCTATGGCATATAATCAACCATATCCACTTTCAAAAATGTCTCTGCTTTCATGCTCTTGAACTAATGCTTCATTTCAGCCACTATAACCCAATATTTCTATGGTGTTCTCAAGGTGAAAATTATCTTATAGACTTTTGATATCCTGAAGGGGAAATGAGAGTTGTACCACTTGAAGCACCAAATGCTCCTGTCCAGATTACAGTGTTTTTCAAGTGGGCTGGTTTGCTGTTGGGCACCTGGATTCACCACAGCAGCCCCAAGCACATCTCACACTGGGGAAGCAGCTGTGCAGCTCTCTGGGGCGGCTGTCCACTCACTTGGTATTGCCCACCTACTCTAGGCCTTGCTGTCTGGGTGCACATTGGAATATTGTGTGTGTGCCTGAAAATGTCCTGCAGGAGCAGAGTAAGACACAAATTCTCTCTGGTAAACTTGCATATCTTCATCAATCTGACTCTGCAATCTTCTGCGTGTTGTAGTCTTAAAAAATTCAGACTGGTCTCTTCCCACCCTCCCTGCTACTTGCCACTTCTCATAGCACATAAGTAACCCTAGTCCCAGTGAGAAAAGTTGAAGAAGGAAAGCAGGCGATTGCATTAAATGATGGGGTGTTTTGGTGCCACTCTCTCTCACACTGTTGTGATCTGCTGTGCAGAATCCAAACTAATCCCTGTGCACAGGGATCTTCCAGGCAGAGGTGAGCCACAGAAACCTACTGAATAGTCAGCATGGCTTGACTTTCATCTTAGATTTTCCTTCTGTTGGGGAAGGGGAAGAAGAAGGCAAGGACCAAAGGCTGGAAGCTGAAAATAGCATTAGATCTGATGGAGATCTGTGCAACACAGCTTTGAAATAGATATGAGTGTATTGATGCAGGGGTGCTTGTGAAGGCATATTACATGCTCTGTTCCTTTCCTATTATGTTAGAATTAGAGTTAGAATGTTAGAGGAAGTGACAGCCGTATGGTTTTGATGCTTGGGTTTGTTTTTATACACTGAAAATGAAGGTCAAGGAATTGAGAGAGAGCTCCAAATCACAGGTCAGCCACAGGCAATGCTTTTCTATTTGTTTATTCTGTAGTTGTTCCAGTATGTATAAAGATGTTGTAGTCCAGGAAAATGTCCTAATACATTTATATGATATGATATTGGCTAAGAATAGGAATAATCTACAGCAACACTTTAGGTTTAGCCAGAAACTGACCTTGTCTAAATATTACCACAAGATTGAAGTATCTTACCAGAAGAGTGGCTATGAATAAATCTTTTCAGAAGTACAGAAGAAAGAGATTTTGCTTCTGATTTTAATGAGAGATAAGATCTCTATAAAGGAGTAAATTATATCTGGAGATTGATTCCCTCATGAGCAAAAGCAATGATTCCTCTAAAACAGCTTTACAAAATAATGAAATTCCATTTCTTACATATGATTTTTTTTTAACTGCTCATTACACAAAAGGAGACATTGTTTAATTAATTCCAACAGTTATTCACATTTTGAATTTACAGGAAGGTTTGAATTCTTAATGATAGTGATGACTCATGAATTAAACATCCCTGAGAAGCTTTCACCTCTGTCTCACCAGTGAAAATCCAGTTATATGGTCCATACCCCACTGCCTTTCCCCTGTTTACTGATGTATCCAGTGTGGGCACAGTGGCAGATATTTGAGTAGCTGGGGCTGGTTTCCTTTGAAACCCAGGTAAAGGGAAAGATGCAGGAAGAGGGCTGAAACTGGGGGAAGGGCCACAGAGCTGCAGAGAGCTGAGATGTTGCTGTGGCCCTTGGGACAGCCATGGCAAAGTATTAAAACATAGGTCCAGCCTATACTGTAATAGAAATGTCAGTGAAGAGTGAGAGCCTTTCCCTTATGTGGCAATAGCAGTATAGCCTCCAGTGCAAAGGTCATCCAAAAATCCCTTTGCTGCCACAGCATGTTCTGCTTAAGGACTAGATACAAGCCATGGGAGCAAAAGAACTTTATTGGTGGCCAACCTCTGATTGTGCTTACCTTGGGAGGAATAGCTGGTATAGGTGTAGCTTTTAAATGAAAAAGGGCCATAGAGCAAGAATTAGAAGCAAGTCTTCTCTCATTTCTGTCTAGGTCTGATCATGGCATGTAGGTGGGTTACAGATTAGTTCATGATTTATTTTTGCAAAGATGGATTAGTTCAGCATTGTTGCACCAACATTTAGTGGAGAAGCAGAATTGCTTCAATTTATATACAGCACATAAAATTGCCTTAGTACCCCATGATTAAAAAGGGGCAAGTGTGACTTCAATATATTGGAATTATATATTCAATATGCATTGATATACTGATATTGAAATTCAATATATTGAATTGATATATAACATATTTTCAGGAGGATTTTGGACTTAGCAACCAATAAATCTATATCTGTATAGATATCTATATCTATACAGGAAAACTGTAGGAAATTTGGTCAAAAGTAGACACAGAAGGAGGCACATGCAAAAATAAGGTATGATACAGAATTATAATTGCTTTTCCAGAGGGATCTCATCCTGTGGATATTTACTAGAGACATCTGTAGGGTAGTTACTAGCAAGTGTGAAAAGCTGATATAGTAAGTCTGAATTTCCAAAACAGCTTTTGCCAAACACTTGAAAAAGAGAAAAACTACTAAACAATGTGATTGTTCTTATATGAGTCTGCAATTCATTAAGAAACAGAAAACAGAGTTGGATTCTGTGGCCTAAAAATAACCACTTTGTGTCACCTGAGATGCTGCATGATATCCAAGACATCTGCACAAAGCTCTCAGACAAAACCTGGGATTCAAGGGAAATGTTGGCACTGTACAAACTATGCAATACACAAAATTACAGGCAATGTTTTTCTTTATACACTGGATCTCAATTGAGCTGTGGGTACAGACAATGGGTTTTTCAGGGAAGGAGAGCACTGCAGTCTCCTGGACATCATGTTAGAGCCAGTGCTGCCCAGGCTGGTCATGAGTGACCTCATAAAGGGGGATAGACAATGATGAAAGGAGGTTTCTGGGAGCAAACAGAGATTGCCACAAAATGGTGTAAAAAGATCACATTTCATAAATAGGTGATAAAGTGCCATCTGACACGCACTGTTGATAATAAAGTAGTGCACTTTGGATAACAGACCAAATTTCACGTATACAGTGATAGGCTGTGAAGTAGCTATTGGCAATCACAGAAGACCTTGGAGTAATTTTGGACAATTCTGTCAAAATGTCTGTTGAGTGCTCACTGAGGATCAAAGAGGAAAAAAGTGTATTAGGTAGTGTTAAGGATGGAATAGAGCAGAAAAATGGGAGAAATAGTGGTGCTGCTGTAAGAGTCAACGATGTGCCCACTTTATGAATCCTCCATTCTTAAAAGGGATGAGTAAAAAGAAAGGATACAAAAAAGGAAGGCAACAGTGATTAGAGATACATAGTGGCTTCTTTCCAAGACGTGACTTAATAGGTTACAGGTCTTCATCGTGAAAAAGAAATTACTAGGAGGAAAGAATATGACACAGAACCGTCAAATAAAGAGTAGCAGAGAAGGTAGACAGGGAAAAGTAATTCACCTTTTTCTCCACTGTTGTTACATGCTGCCAAATGAAAAAACAGGTTGAAATGTTCGGAATAGGCAGGGGAATTTTCTTCCATGATCCTTAGCTAAGCTCTGGCAGCCTTTGCCACAGGGCATTGTGCGGACCAAAACTCGACCCAGGTTCAAAGGCAACCAGAGGAACTCATAGAAGCAAAGTCCGTTAGCACTTAGGACACATGAGCATATGTTTCTCCTTTGGGAAGTACTGAAGCTGTTGATTGCTGGGAGTGTGTTCTGGCAAAGCACCACTGTGTGCTTAGCCTGTTTTGATAGTCTGACTTCAGCATCTTTTACTGGTCTCTGGACAAGAAAGGATAATGAGCTAGAGGATGCAGCAGTCTGGTCTAGTATAGCTGTTCTTACTTTTCTAGCATGTCTTTTTTCCCAGTGAGACAAGTACCTATTTGATTCAACAGCTCCCCTGAGATACAGGTGATAAAAACAATAACTTACATCTGGAAGTGAGTTAAGCTTCAATCAGCAGTGTCCCAGTTTTCCATTCTGCAGACCTGTGAGACTGCAAGCAATACAAGCACTACAGGATATTAATGCTATTTCTTATCTACTAATACCTTTCACCTTTTTTGAATGCTGCATTTCTCTAAAAAGCTTCAGTGCTCTCGTGATCTCTTGAGCTACTTGTGTTTTTTCTTGGTGTGAAAGTGAGCTCTTCATCCAGAAGTGAAGGAAATTTAAGAATATATTTTAGATTTTATTTGGAGCTCTGTTAACCCAGTTGAGAGAAATACTCCCTGATTATATAAATTTTAAAAAAGCGGGGAGTGGGGGAGGGATAGAAACAACACCTCTTTTTTTTTTCATTTCTGCAGTGTGAGCTTCACAATCCTCACAGTGTTAATCTTGCTATCAGCTCTTACCTTCAGACAGTATGTTTTGAAATAAATTTTTCTCCATTTCTGATTCCTGATGCTCCAGTTCTTCAGTTTATGATGCCTTTGTAAGTTGACACAAAACTCTCCAATTTTAGCAGATATAACTGCTAAGTTGTTGATAAGACATTATCAAGAAACTGATGTGGGGTTTTTTTCATATAGGTGTTGCTTGGACTAGCAAACAGGAGAAGTTATTGGGAAAAATTCTTAGCCAAATGCTCCTTGGTGTTGTCTGATTCCCTTTCTCTGCCATAAGTAGACAACGTGCAAAGCAATCAGTGAGGAAGTGGCCCTATGTCCACCAAATGTTTATAGCCGTGAATGACAGCAAGGCAACCTTGTCCTCCCTGGTTTGTTGTTCTGTTTTGGGGTTGGGATCTTTGGATAGTTTTTTGGGTGTGGGTTGTTTTGGTTTTTTTTGAGTGTGGGTAATTTTAATGAGTTAGAAATGTTTTCTCAGAGGAAGTTAAAATCCATATTAAAGTAGATTGTCACATAGGCCACAAATAAGTACAAAACCAAGTTAAAATACTTATTTTTTATCACAATTCTTCAATATTTTTGTTGGACACTGCTGGTGGAAACATGGTAGGCAGAGATTTAATGGCAGAGTAAAGTCAGTGATCCTCACTTACCTGAGATCAGAGCTCTGCATGAGTAAACAGACCCATTCAGTCTCAGGGACCACAAGGGCCAATGCCTGCTGTTGTGGGTTTGTATTATCCATATATTTTGGGGGAACCATCTGTCTTTCTTCTGTTTCTATTAATGCACTTAAAGGAGTAGAGAGGTGACCTCTTACTGGATTGCCTTCTTTGAAAAACAGCAATCTTCTGTCTAGTCACTGCTTAAGGATATTGAGATCTTGGAGAAAGACATACCTAAAAGCTATGAATTTATTTGGAAGAAAAGAAACCATTGAGTACGAGTATTTGTTCTCAAGTCAGTCATCTCAGGAAGAACAACTGATGATTTGGGGACAGAATTGCATTATTGTTATCACAAATTCATAGATGGTGCAATAAATAGAATTTTTCATTTGACATTTTTTCTCATTCACTTTTCAAAGTAACTGAGAAAGTTTCTTTAGAATCTAGATAATGAACCTAGCAATGAGGTGGCCTCAGGAAATGTATGAGTTAACTCTCCTCTTTTATGTCTGTCATGGATGAATGAAGAGTGGTTGGAAAATTTAATGGAAATAAAGTATCTGCTCTGCTGAATATGGAAAATATAAGTATGGACAATCAAACTATTATTTGCTATTTGAATGCTGTGGTTACATGGCCCTGCTCACTAGGGAAGGTATAAATTGAATAGTTTCACAGTGCAAGAGCACTAATTATGCAGGAAGTGTCTTGGAGCAGAACTAAATGCTGAAAAAAGTCTTGCTATACCATCACCCCTTACCAAAGGTGAAACCAAAATTCATTCCTGTTTCTCAATGACACATCTAATAAGGCCGTTATGTTAGGGTGTATTTCATCCTGAATGTGGTTAAAATGTCCTTGCTAGAGAAAATCCAAGTATTTGTTGCTGGCAGTAGCCAACAAATTGACAGATCATACTGTGCTGGCACAGCCATCAGTAAATCTCAGTATTGAGTTTGGACATGACAGTTTTTCATTAACGTTATTATTTCCCAGAAAGTTCACACAGGAGGGCTCAAACCTATTTTGTTCTGTGCCAAAAGCTCCCAATAGCTTGTGGATCTGGCCTTAGTTTTGTGTTTTTCTCCTGTTTACCCTGCTCCAGGTTGGACAGTGAATGTTATTGGCTTACTGTGCTTTTATAGCCTATTACTATTTTTGTGATTCTATAGCAACTAAAATCCTTGAAGAGGATGTGGGAATTTTCTGTCCATGGGGTTTTTTGACAAATATCTGTCACTTGGTTTGCCTACTCATTCCCTTGTTACTGCCTACATAGCCTTCAGTTCTGCCCTGGGAAGACAGAGGCAGGAGAAAACCTACTCATTTGTGCTGACATTTAGAAGCTGGGGGTGTGTTACACAATTTGGCTGCCTTGTGGGGAGCAGTTTATGACATTTCTGCTTCCCTGTGCCCCTCACTCCCATCCCTACCCTGTGCTTCATCGTTTCTCCTCAGTTTTACTGACAAGATTGTTAAAAAATATTTTTTTTGATGCTTTGCTTCTGAAAGAGATGGCAAGTAAAGAGAAGCTTGTATCTCCCAGTGCAAGGATCCAGCGGTGCCGATCCCATAACAAGCTGCTTTCTCTGCTCCAGGCTGGACTAGATCCCTCGAGCTACTCCGCGCCCATCATGCCAAACACTGTCCCTACACACACAGTCCCGCTGATACCTGATCAAAATGTATGCAGTAACTGCACATAACCAGGGACAACACGCTCTCAAATGAGGCAGAGGTGATGGATGAAATGTCCAGTTAAGCTGGCTGGTGACTGCATGCCACGCAGTAGCTAAATGCCCCACTGCCCCTGCAGTGATGTTTTCCTAGAAGTGTAGGCACTAGTTGAAGCCAGAAAAGACATCAGTGATATCTCAAGGATTTCAAAAGGAAATGACAGGCACATAGTGAGAATGCTATCTGTCACTCCAGGCATAGGTGTGTAGGTGTTATCCTGTATGTATGTTCCCAGGCTGAGGATGTTGTTGGTAACTGTATGGCACCAGTGACAGAGAGATTTATTTCTGCCTGCATCTGAGTAAGTCTTTCTGATAAAGCTCTCTCTGTGGTGGCTTGGGGTGTCAGTGCTTGGCAGATTGTAGAGCTCACCAGTTTGGCTCAGGAAAACATAATATCTGATACTGGACCAAGTGAAAACTGTGTTGAATTGCTTGGGGAGCCTTACATAGAAAAATGTAATGTTGTGTCTGTGAGACCATCTCCTTCTGTGTCACAGCTGAGTGTGGCCATGCTGCTTTTAGTAGACCTGCTTTACCACCGCCTAGGTGTCAGAAAGCCATCAGCCTCAGCAGTTCACTGCTCTGCCCCTGCCTGTGCTTCTTGACTCAGGCGGTGTTGCTAGATTTCTTTCTCATTCCTGGGAGAGTTTGAGTATCTCTTAACCACAGTTGTCCACTGAAGTTTGGTGTTAGATTATATAAACTGCATGATGAAGGATAAATATGATCATGGTAGAGGAGAGTGTAGCTGCAGGGCTTTCTCTGGGTTGACTTGAAGGTTGATTTCATGGAGGTGGCTTGAACAATTACTGCCCTTAATTCACGCCACCAATTTTTTTTACAGAGGTCTTTGTCAGTGTCTAGCAGAAATAAATGTGATCGTGAGCTGCAGCTTGTAAACAATGCATAAATTCAAAGTGAGTGATTTTATTTCACGTTAATGTGTCGGACTGTAAACTCTGGCAGGTAGATACTCCATCTGACAAGCTCTTCTGCAAGAGTGGCAATATTTGAAACAGGGTAAAAAGAACAATTGAGGGTCAGCAAAACATGCTTCATGTTACAAATCAGAAGCTTTTTGTCTTGTGGGAGAGATGGATGAAAAGGTCTTGATGTGGCTCAGGTTTTAAGCTCACATAAAGGGGGCCATCTTTTTCCAGAGAAGCTGACATTTAATTTGATGTAATTTTCCAATAAGATTCTGAAATCTAAGGTCTTTGACCTAGCAAACTGATGGCCTGTTGGAGTATCTCCTGGGAGCCAGTGTTCTAGTAAACAGAGCTTCCAAGTTCAGGCAACACTTGTGAATTTCAGTACTTTTATCAAAGCTTTTTAAGCTTTTTATAATTTATGAGCAATTCCAGTTCTGGGCTCAGTTATGCAGCTTCATAGCCTTGGATCTGCTGGCATTTTGAGAATGCCCTGTACTTGGTGGTGGGTTACATTCCCAGAGTGCTGAGGGGACTCATCAGGATGTGCTGCCTCAGGTTATGGACAAGGAATCAGGATCTCTGTTACATGCATTTGGTTCGATTTGATGTGCTATAGGAAGGTCACACACTCATCTGTGAGACTCTTCCAGGCTCTGTTGAAAAAGTCTTCACAGGATATTTCCAGCCAGGTTTTGCTTTGAAAGCTGCTGCTGAGCACTGGCTTTCAGAGGTTTATATTGCTTTGGGTCATTTGCCTGTTTAAATACCACATCCAGTGCAATGCTGTAAACAAGGGAGCAAACAGCTACATAACTATGATTCCCAGGAGAGAATGATCTGTTAAAAGGGAAAAGTGCTTGTTTTGTCACAGCTGAATTACTAATATTCCTATAAATTGCTTCTCTGGGGTTGTGTAACGTGTTTGGCAATGTGGCAATAAGAGATGTTGAAATGGGGAACAGACTTAGAGGAGTAGAAATGGAAGGAAGCCAAGCCAAAATACACAGTGAGCCTTTTCCAAAGACAGGTCAGCAATGATCCAAGAGTATTCCCACAAAATGGAAGTTCAGAAGGGAACTGTAAGCAGTGGAAAATATTGCATGCTCAACTTATGTTACGAACTTCGGTCACTCTGAGTTCACTGCAGAATAAATGTTTCTAGAGCTTAAAGTCCTTTCTTATTCATTTCTTTTCCCTTTTTCTTCTCCTATATTTAAATATTTTTGTGTTAGGTAAACTAAACTAGGAGAAAATAATTAACTGTTTTTCTAACACAGCAAACCTTAAGAATAAAAATACTACAGAACTTTTCACAATAACATTTGTCAGGATAATACCTCCATTTTTCCTTAGGAGGAAGGGAGCTTAAAGAAGTTTTATGGGGTATGTTTCCACTTGGCTTTTATCTTTATTTTAGGCTTGAAAATTACTCGCTGCCTTGCTGGTTTCTACCATTGATGCCCTGTGCTTGCACATCCCTTCTGTGAGTAGGCCCCCATGAAGAAGACTTTGTCATGCTTATTAATATTTCCCTTGTCTTTATTTGTAAAACTACTGTTTGCAGTTTGCATATCTGGTACCAGTGTGTTGATATCTAATCACAAACTAGATGCAACCTGTGCTTTTCTTTTGTTTGAAAGCAGACAGAAACCATTAGAAAAGATCAGAGAAAGATCAGCCTGCTCTACAGCTCTGACACTACAAAGAGAAAAGACAACCTGGTAGTACTAACAACATCAAACTTCTGGCACCGATTGCACTCCTAAGTCAAGCATTATTAATAGAGACAGAGATGCTTTCTTTATTGAGAAAGGGTTTTGTAGCAGGAGTGCAATTTAGATAAACTGGCTGACCCTTAGGAGGTGCATCTGACTCTCTCTATTACCTGCAGGGTAAAAAGACTTATTGTAGGCATCAGCAATTAGGTCATGTGAATATCCACCTCTGCCTGAATTTCTCAGTAAATAAGGAAATGCTGTATCCATTTGTTCATGGGGTATTATTACTCTCTTCAGAAAGCAGACCAGATATCTTTGTCAGTTGTGCCTGCTCACACTCTCACAAATTAAAAATAGGTCAGTAACCTTTCTCCCCTTTCTGACATCTGTAGTTGGTCAGGTTTCCCGTCTCTGTTTTCTTATCTGTGTGTCCAATTATTCTGTTGTCCCATACAGACCTTTACATGTTATACACTCAAAGTGTCTCCAGGCTGGAAGCTTCTGCACTTATTTTATATTGACATTGAAGTAAAAGAGGGGAAGAAACCTCTTCCTGACCTGAACAATCCTGGATATTCCACTGGTTTGAAACTTGAGGCAGGGAAATTCCTTCTGTGTCACATTAAGGTGGTCAGCCCTGCTAGTGCTCTGGTCCCTGTGCTGCTGCCTTGGGAGATCTGAGGTCAAACTCATTCTCCTGGTTCACAAAGGCCTAAATAATTTGGGATGCAACAACTGCCAATTTTGTCTTGCCAGTGCATTAACAGACCTCTTTCTCACCCTGCCCTTTAGTGGTTACTGTACACTTCTACTGTGTGGGCTTTTTCCTCATGGATTTAGGGGTGCGATGCCCATCGCTTGGGTGGCTGCTCAGCCATGTTGAGGATGTGGGAATTGTGATTCCTTGCAGTGCTATGTTTTCCCAGATGCTGCCACAAGGAATTTGTTTTTAGCCTTGGTAGAAAGCTCCCCTTCTCCCAGTCGTGGGAATTCAACCTTTTACTGATGTAGCCCTTTTACAGTTACAGATTTCTATACCTATTGGATATGCTTTATTTTCATCTGTTCCTTTAAAATAAGCCTTTAAATGACATGTTGGTAGTGTTCACTGTGTGATGTGACCATGGGGATTAGAGGTATCATTTTCTCAAAGACATGTATTAAGAAAAGCTCGTTATTTGCCTTTTCAAATTACATGCAGTGGGGACTCCAGCTGCTCTAGAGAGCAGTTTCCTGGCTGGAATGCTGAGTCCATCAACCTACCACCTCTGTCAAAGAGAAAGAGATGAGCTGGCCTTCTCAGAGCTCATGGAGAAGAGAACTAGCTGTCTGTTGGAAAACCCAGATTATTTCAAAAGCAAAATGTCCAGTTAGGGTGAAAAGCCTGAAGGTGTATTCCACAGAATGGCAAGTGAAGAAAAGTATTTAATCAGATTGATTTTATGGTTTTTATATTATTTTATGGTAATATTCAAAATATTTTTGAATAGTTTGTCATACAGACTAGGAATATTTCCTTCTAGCTCAGGGCAGAATGAGCCTGTGTCCCCTCTCCTCTGGCAAAGCCTCATGATGTTTACAGTTTGACAGTCTCATGCTTCGGTTCTGTACAGCATTGCTCCCCAGATGACCTGCATTTCTTGTGCTAACCTATAATCAGAATTCCCATGAAAAGCAGCATTGATCTGACCACAGTTTCTGGTAAAATGCTTTGGAATAAAATGGCAGCTAGTGCTTCAAATTGCAGCTCCCCAAGCCTCCAAAGTCAGAAAGAGCAAACAGTTTAATTCAAAAACTCATAGATGTATGCTTTAAGTTGTCTTACCGGTTGAATGTTTTTTTTTTTTTTTCATTTTCTCAAAGATAAAAAAAGAAAAAAAGAAAGAGGAAGCTGACTCTGGTTTTAGGGTTTTTTTTTTTTTGTAATTTTAGGAAGAACTTCAAAAAGTAGCAGCTACCTGAAATATTTTATAGACCTTATAACAAAAATAACAATACAAACTTTAGAATAAAAAAATTCCAACCCATAGGTGTGCATAAGTATGGAAAAAGAATATGTATGCACTCCAAGGTCATGTTAAAAGCAAAAGTCAATAAAAACTACTTAAATATGTGTTCATCTTTGCTCTTTTTTTGTCTGCAGATCCCACCTGTGGTAACACACAGCTCATGGAGTACAAATTATGTGCAGTGGGCGTTCACGTGGAAAATCTGTATGGCTAAAGCATCCTGGCAAACCACAGTTCCTGCTGGATGAGTTAAGAGTCTGTCTTGAAGCAATGAGGGATTCAAAACTCCCAGTGCAGGTGAGTGTAAATCTCTTCCTCCTTTCATGGTTTTAGCTTTGCTGGTGGTTTTAATTCCCAGTTACAAGCATTCATTGGAATGAAATGAGAGTCTCAAGGTGCTGCTGCATGGTTCATTAACCCCGTGTTTTTGATGGAGTCCTTCTTTGCTGTGGTTTCCATGGTTAGCTCTGTTCTCTGGAGTAATCCTTAACCTGCTGCCAGTCTCACCTGCACCACCATAAAGGGAAAGTGCAGCCCATGTCAGTTTGCAGAGGGAGCAATATCTCATGGATTCTGAGTCATGCCTTAAAGCCTAAATGGGCTTTTCTTGCATTGCTGTTTTCTGTACTAAGCAATTTTCCAAAGCAAGAGCTCTGAGCACATTAAACTTGAGCTTTTTATTTGCTTTTTCTGGATAGTAATGAGTCGAAAGTGTTTCTGAATTCTGTAATTATATAATTCTGTGTTGGTTTATGGTTTTTTTGTTTTTTGGTTTTTTTTTTTGGTTGGTTTGGGTTTGGTAATTTTTTTGCTTTGTTTTTGGTTTTTTGTTTGTTTGTTTCTTTGCTTTTTTGTTTGTTTGTGTGGTGGTGGTTTTTTTTTTTTTGTTTTTTTTTTTTTTTTCAGCTAGAAAGTACAACCCTTATAGTTGTGGTAAATTTATCCCCTAAAAATTTGTGCAGCCCATAAGGAAGAGATGGGATGATGGTGATGATGATTTGTTAAAATTAGTCTACCTCTGAGCTTCTGGCAAAGGATTGCAAAGTGTAATTTATGCAGCAGGCTTCAATAATGCAGTAAAAATATACTTGTAATGTAGATACACATGGCTGAGGTTAACTGCCTCTTTTAAATTTTCCAAAGGAAAAAATTATCCCTTTTGCTTCAGCAAGCTATGAAGGTCATCTTAAGGGTGAAGTCCAAAGCAGGTGATGCAGCTTGATCAACCAATCCTTTGGGAAAATGCTTTTGTCTTCCAGAGCCAACAGAAAACTGCCACAAGTACCTTGAATGTCTACTGAAGACAAAACCCAAATCTTGTCTGGGATGCTGAGGTGTTGTTGCCTGCAGTCAGCTGGCCTCATTCTTTGTTGTTTTAGGCTGTAAAGCACAAACATCTGGCCTGCCTAGCTAGACATGGAGCAGCTCTGCTGCCAGGACTGCTCTACAGTTTGTGGGATCATGCATGACCTAGTGAGGAGCTGTGTTACCTCCCTGTGCTGGGCAGCTAGGTACCATCAAAAAATGCAGACTTCAACCCCTGCGAGGCTTTTAACAGTTCACAAAAATGGCTTTGTGTCTTATCCTGGATGACTGAAATTGTGTCAGCGCACTTTAACTCTTCCAAGGCATAAATTCCCTGGCAGTTGGTGCCAGGTTGCACTGCCAGGTCCAATGGCTGGTAGAGGGAGGGACCCTCAGCACTCCCTGGGGTTCCCTTAGGAGAGGCTGGCAGGCTGAGCTGCTCCTTGGTTTGCTCACCTGTTGCGAGTCCCCGTGGCTGCCCAGAGCCCACCTGCATGGACACTGCCAGGGCAGCTGGCCCACGTCACTGCGAGCTCAGGGCCATCTGAGGATGGGGCAGCACAGCTCTGCACAAAGCCCTTCCTATCAGGCAGGGGTGCCACATGCCAGCAACTACTTCACATGCCAAATAAAATTCCTCAGTAACAGAAAACAGAAGTTATGACAGCAGGCCAGCTACATATCCAGAAATACAGGAATATGTCCTTTGTCAGCCTCATGTAGGGCTATTGGAGAGACATTTTGGACTTGTGAGGTTTCTTTTAGCTGAAACAAAACTTCTACTCTGTGAAAAGCACCTATTTTTGGAGGGCAATCATTCATTTAATTTAAAAATATTTAGTTTAGCCCCATGTTTTGCTTTCTAGAAAAGGCTCAGCAATGTGAGCATTATTCATTCAAACCTCCACAGCAGTTAAACTTGCTAACTATGAAGTTTCAAGGCTTTGCTCTGCACAGGGTAAATTTTGTTTGTGCTACTGAAGTCAGTAAGACTATACATTTGCACATCTGCTGAGCATCTTGTCCACAAGTATCTGCAATAAGCTGGCAGTGATATTCATTTCATAGAATGAGATTGGTTTATTTTTTATTATTGCTCTTCGTATCATCCAAGATACACACATCAAGAACTGATTCTCATCCTCTGTGTCTCAGTCTGTTCTCACATGAGAGCTGTCTCTGAATGTGACCAGAGGATTGGGCCTCTAGCCAATGAAACTAATATTTTACAAAAGGACATATCAGGCAATGTAAACTGCCCTCACAAGGAAAGTTTACATGTCTGAAATATCTAATGCTTTTTTAAACTTCTGCCTCTCTATCCACTGCCAACTTTCTCCGAGACAATCATGCTTCCTAAGACATCCTTTCCGATTGTAAATTATTCTCACATATCTAGCCAGGAGACAGACTATGTAGTTGCTGGCCTGTCTCAAATGGATATGGCAGGTAATAATTAGTCTCATTAGTAAACAATTCACAATCAGCTACAAATTTTTAGTTTAATTGTATGCATGACAGAAGAATATATTAAACTTTAATCTGCAGTTTTGTTAAACAAGTGAATACATTAAACTCTCTTCTGCAGTTCCATAAGCAGCAGAGGAGCTAACATTCAATACACTATGAGTTATTATAAATCTTCTAATCCTGGGGTTAGTGAAGAACTCCACTTTCCTTTATTTCCTGTATTCTGCTCTTTCAAGACCTGAACAAAACATCTCGCCCTAAGATGATCATGATTGTGCTCTATTGGGAAGCAACACTAAATGAGTGTGCTGGATTTTCTTAGTTCCATCTACATTCACTGCCGTTCTCAGATATAATTTTTCTCCTCCTTTGGCTCACTCTACCTCTCCACTGAGGATTATAGAGTTCCTTTAGAAATTAGCCCATGCTGCAGTTGCCAGAGAAATGTTCTTTCTCTCTCGATTCATGGTTTGCTATTTTTTTCAGCATGTAATAATATGTGCATGCCCAGGGACTCACAAAAACCTGAAGCCTCTCATTATATGTTCCCCTGCTCCTGTCACAGGTGCACAGAATTTAAATGCTGGCTGTATGTTTTTAACTCTTTTCTTCAATACCACACTGACTTTCACCTCAATCTCATCTGGTTTAGGTGTGGGGCTTTTTTCCTGCAACACCTCTCTGTCTCAAGTCATTGTTTAATTTGCTCAGAAAAGCTGCTCCAATTCCCACACTACTTTTGTAAGCTAAAACCCAGTGCCATGCAGAAGTTAAAATACAGAGACCTGTGCTGTATCCAAGACTAGAACAGTCAACTCACAGAAGCAGCTTCATGAGATACAGAGGCCTCTAGGATGAGGGCTGTGTTTTTGATACTATATATGTGCATAGGCCTGTGCCTGTATTGCTTTCCTTTGTCTCACTTTTTCTCATTGTATTTGTAAGAACTTACAATGCTCTTATCACACTATTGAGTGATAGTGGCCTATTTCTAAGACTTTTATTACACAGGATTTCAACAGGTGATAATCCCAGGTGTATTGTCCTGCAGGTTAATACTCCCTATCTATGCAAACTTAGCTTATCATGTTTTTAAAATGGTATTTCAACAATGTTGACACTGTTTTTCCTGAGACAATTATAATTCCCTGCTTATGAAGTAATATCATTCAAATCACAGCTGTCACAAAGCATAACGTTCCAATTGTGATCCAATGTGTGACATTGTGCTCAGCTGGTTCGTCATAGGTATTAAATATAGAATTTATGTATCACATATTCTTTAGGAGATCTGGATAGTGACAAGAGTAATGCAGAACCACTACCCTGGATCAACATCACCAAGAAGTCCCAGGCCAGGCTTGTACCATGGATTTAATATTTGTTTGCACATACCAGTATGTGTAATTTCAGACTGTTTTCACTATGCCTGTTCTATTTTAAACCAAGTTTTCAACAATGAATTTATTTAAAGAAGTTTTCTAACACTTAAAAGCAGACAATAATGGAGTGTCTATGCTACTTTGCTTGCTGGCAATTTCTCTTTCTTTAGTGTTCTCTTGCCTACACCAAGTTTTACATTGTCCAGAGCTTGGTGTAACTGTTGGCTACCACCAGAAGACGTGGTTCTTCTCCCTGCCATTCCCTATTGTGCACAATCTGGTTACAGTAAACAGCTGCTGAATATCTGGTCAAGGTAGGAACTGGTTCAGGGAGCAATTCAACACCACACTAATTCCCCACAACAGCAACTAGTTCTGCTGGAGATGAACAAGCCGAACTGATGGAGCTGGACTTTTGCATGGGATGACAGGAGACGCTGCAGCCCCAAAGGAAGATGGGGAAGGATGGCCTTCTCCTCTTGGTGGCAGCCCATTGTTACAGCACATCATCTATAATGCACAGCTGTGCTCTATTTTCTTCCTCCTACAGAAATGGCTCCTGTTTTCAAGAGGTTTTCTCATCCCCTGCACTATAATGTCTTTAAGTGAAATATACACTTTGGTATGTTTTCAACACAAGAATAGATATTCCGTTTCCATAGGCAATTGCAAACTTTTCTATTCCTCAAGTCTTTATTTCCCCTTACAGGGAGGCTCCCTGAAGTTTCACCCATCTGTATTCCACATGAGTCAACTTTCTCTGCAAAATCTTTATTTTAGATTCAGATGTCACATTAATCAATGTAGTCATGTCCTGTTTGTAATAATCATCTCATCTAAATCCAACATAATATTCCAATCAGTGGGAGTATCTAGCTCTTGAATTCTGATATTTTTTCCTTTCCTTAGCTAAATTTTCCTTTATTTGGAATATATATATGCTTTGGAATAGTTTAGGATATAGTTTTTTTCCTTTTCACAGTCTGGTGTAAAAATGTCTGGTTTTCCTGCAGACAGACAAGTTTTTTCCCAACAGTTTGACACTGCATTGCTTCCACGTGTGCACCTTACCTCCTGCAAGGTTGGGCTGCTTCATACTTTGTAGAATGAGCACACTCTGTTGCCTGCGCTGAGAGTCTTTCCACCAAGATCTGACAGGTACAGTCTGTACATCTAATTAACCTTTGTTTCTTCCAAGTTGAAATACAGCACGTTTAAAAAAGTTTGGTTTTCTGCTCCCCATTAAAACACTGATGTGACTAAAAGACTGTAAGCAGTCCAGAAGAAAGTGTTTGACTGCACAGCTGACATACTTGGATTCTCTGGAAAGTTATAGCTACTAAAAGTCTCTCTAATGCCTAAGAGACAGAAAAAAATTACAAAAACTATGGCTGCTTTATGCTTGTTTGTGTGGTTTTGAGGTGTTTTATTTGGCAGTGGAGTTTGTTTTTTTTTTTTTTTAACTCTGTACCTTGTCACAAAAAGATTATGTAACTACACAAAAGACATTGAGGTGCTGGAGTGCATTTAGAGAAGGATAACAAAGTTGGTGAAGAATCATATGGGAAGTGACTGAAGGAGCTGGGATTATTCAGCCTGGAGAAAAGGAGGCTATGGGAGGGCTTTATGGGTCTCTACAACTACCTGAAAGGAGGTAGTAGTGAGATGGGGGTTGGTTTCTTCTACCAGGTAACAAGCAACAGGACAAGAGAAATAAGCCTCATGTTGTACCAGGGAAAGTTTAGATTGAATATTGGGAAAAAAATTCTTTATTGGAAGAGTTGTCAAGTGCTGGAATAGGCTTTCCAGGGAAGGGTGCAGCCACCATCCCTGGTGGTATTTAAAAGGCTTGTAGATTTGGTACTTAAGGACACAGTTTAGTTGTGGACTTGGCAGTTTTAGGTTTGTGGTTGAATTTTGTGATCACAGAATCACAGAATGGATTAGGTTGGAAGGGACCACAATGCGTCATCTGGTCCAACCTCCCTGCTCAGTCAGGGTCATCCTAAAGCACATGGCACAGGATTATGTCCAGATGGTTCTGGAATGTCTCCAGTGAGGGAGATTCTACAACCTCTCTGGCCAATCTGTTGCAGTGCCTGGTCACTCACACAGTATAGAAGTTCTTCCTCACATTCAGGCGGAAATTCCTGTGCATCAGTCACTTCCTCTTTCTTCTAGTCCTATTGCTTGGTCTTTTCCAACCTAAATGATTCTATAATTTCATTTGTTATATTCCTGGAAAGTTCCGAGTAGTCCATGTTTCTTGCATATTGGATTTTTTTGTTTGTTTGTTTTTATTTCTCTCTTTTTTCTATCCCTACCCCAACTCTGCTAACTTGGAAGCAAGGTTAGGTGCCAGCTAACCAGAAGTGAGCACCAGAACTTATGACTTAGAGGGGTTGTTGATATAACTAAAAATCATTAGAAGAAAGTGTGTAGAATGGAAAGAAAGCAGAGCACGTCTGGCTTTGAAAGCTCCAAGTCAAAGCTTTGTATGACTGAACTCCTTCTAGACTCCTATATTTCAGCCCAAGTCTTAAAGGCTAGATAGCCTTACAGCTAAAATTATTTGGTAGCTCTGCTATTGATTTGTGGATGAAAAAGCCAGAATTTTGCTTATGTTTGCCTCTAAGCTTGCAGCCATGTGATTGTCTTTCTAGGAATGGCAGTCACAGCTTTTCTAAGAACCAAATAAAAATGGAGCAAAGATTTCATTGTTCAACTCTCTGTACCAGCATTCACATGGCTCATGCCCATGTCTATTAATACACATTATGACTTTAAAAAGTGACTTGAAACTAATAAAAATAGGGATAGTTTCCATAAAGTGCTGCTCTCTTTCTTTTCCACCGAACAGACCCAAAAATACTTTGGCTCATGTTAGATAACATGGTGAAAGAGAAAATGCTTTTTCTTTGATCCATAAAGTTTGGATTGCAATGTAAACCAGATGGAAAAATCCCAGCAGAAAATTTTCCTTTCTTTTGACCATTGAGGGCCATCACTCCCATCACATAAGCTCAGACAACCCTTGAACAGCTCTAGCATATTTACAAAATGAGTTGGACTGAGAATTTTATTGTTTGAACACAGTGGCTGCATGGAAATAATTCAATGATATACCTATCATATTGTCTAAGGAAAGTCTGAATTGTATAAAAGACCTTTCACTGTAGCATGCATCTGAGGCAGAGTGACTGGTGCCAGGAAATCAGGAAATTTGTGGAATTTGCAGTTTGACATGCTTTGTTTTTAGTTGTCCTAAACACTATAGGCAGCTCAGTGCTTCGATACCTGCTGTACTTCACAATTTTGTCTTACCCTACTGCAAACAATTTTAATGAAATGTGTATTAAATTAATCCCAGTTTTACCAAAACAGTTTCAAAATAACATAAAACAAATTGTAAACTGAAGTGGAACAATCCTGAAATACAATAAGTTTGTAATAGGCTATTTATCAGACACATATGTTCCACCTTTAGGTTTTGCATGCTGAATATATTTCATACAGATACATATTTGCTGCAAAAAAGTACTGTTAGGGAAGCAAAAACATATTGATATGTAAAAAAGCTATGTCAGTACTTTAATTATCTAATTCTTTAAAGAGTCTATTTTTAAGACTGATATACACTGGCATTTACTTTACACTTTCTTAGCACCTTGGTTATTTATTTACAGTTTTACTACACTAAAACCTGTAGCAGTGTGCTCATGGTCAGCTCCCAGTCAACAATGACAGGCAAGTCTCAGATTGCTTTAGTTGTGTCCAGGATCTCCCCCTTCCACCTCCTCAGACATCACCATCCTAAAGAAAGACCCTGCTGAAGTATTTACACAGAATGGCCATCACAAGATCCACAGAGAAATCTAGGAAAGATAATTCAATGGAAAACTTTTATATTAAAGGGATACAAAGCTGTTGGTGTCTAATCTGTCTCTGCTGTAGCTGTCTTATCCATACCTGTAATTTTCTGATTGAAAATTCACAGTAATGTCACTGGCCATTTCTGTTGCACATATGGATTTCTGCTGGTCTCAGTAGTGACCAGCAAAGGGTGGTGACCTCTGTTGTAACAAATGACTCCAGCAAAGGCAGGGAGACTGTAGGCTTATGTTGCTGTAACTCCACTATTTTTAGTGGATTCATTGCAATACTGACATGAACTAGAGCTAGGAGAAGATTCAGGGCCAGACACAACCCTGCATAGTGAAAATGCTTCAATCAAACTTTTTCTGTGGTGGGACTGTTTGTTGGCAGCACGAAGAGTTCAGATCCTGGAGTGGTGATCACAGGCAGACAGATGTACTGCATTACAGAAACTGCTGTGCTTGGCACTTCAGGGTGGTGCCTGTTGTCTTTGCAGGAAGAAAAACACCTTTGCTTTGATAAAGCTTTCTGATTCCAATTGTGCAGAAAGCTTGTTCACCTGGATTGGCTGCTGCACGCTCGGGTGTTAAACTTGCCAGTGCAGGGAGAGCTGCATTCCCACGTACAAGCACATTAGGTAACTCATCTACCTTTAGAGTGATCCTGGCAGTTATTTTGGAGACTCATTTGATTATGTGAATACAGGTGTTCTTAGTGCTGCTCTGTTCTTAGCTCTTCAAAATTCTCATTAGTGTGTGGATTGCAGGATTTGGCATTTTCTTTAAGAAATGAAAATTGTCCTGCCTAGATCCTAATAGATATTTAAGAAATCAGTCTGCATCCTAGTAAAGCCTGTTCTGTTTAAGTAGATGCAAATGACCCTCTAGCAGGTGGCTTAGTGATCCAGTGCAGCCAACATTTGCATACCTATTTTGGGCTAAGTTACTGCATCGTGACTGCTCTTGTCCTTGTGAGCAAGTTGGAGTTTTAAAGATGCTGCATAGAAATGCAAGACTTTGTTCTAAAATTATGCCAGCTGACTGGTTTATTACCTTGAGCAAAAACTTTAGCAACTTGTTCAGTTCTTTGTAACCCAAAAATGTGAGACTGAAATGGAGGATTTTTCCAGAGAAAGCCATGGATAAAGCTTAATGCTTCAAAATGATCTTTAGGCCCGTATTTGTTATTAAACTAATGAGTAAATATCCAATGTGCTGGAAGAGAAGACAACTACATTGTGTCTAGTTTTATAAAAGATATATGTTCTTACATCTGCTTGATAAGACAAAGATAGTTTTGAACAATAAGAAAGCATTCAGATTAAGAATAATTTCAATTTCAGTCACTCTTTCTGCAATTGTTACCATAAGGCTGAATTAAAAATTTGGAACTGCTTTTCCCAGGTATTTAAATAAAAAAAATGTTAAGACTTCCAAAATATTTTCCATGCTGAGATTATATAGGATCGCAGTTTGTTGGTTTATTTTTCTCTTGTAAAATTCAGATATTGCCAAGTTTACTGTGAAGAAAATAAAGTAGCAGTTCCAGTGGCCAAAAGAACAACTTCAAGCCTTTCAACTGGACTGCCAAAGAGGGCAAAGTGAGGAGGCAAGTGTGCAATGTGAGAAAAACATGTAAATTTTCTCATATTCTCTCACTTTCTTTTTTTCCAAAAATCTTCCATTCTGATGTTCCCCCACTCTTACTGTTCACACCTGTGTGATTTAAACATGCAGACCAGGTTTGGTACTCAACAGGGTTATGTAAGTCATGGTCACACAGTGGTTTTGAGGTTTGTCAACAAGCTTTTGGTGACTTTTATCTTCAGAGTTATAAAGCTGTAGTCCATGACAATTCATTGGAGACTGAGTTTTTTGCCAAAGTCCCAGATTATATTGCAACTCAACACAAGGAGGCTTGAGATCAGTCTTCACATCTTTTCTACTTTCTATCAACACAAAGTCCCAAAACTGCCAGGCAGTTCTCACCCTTCCCATTGCTGCTATTTCTGGGTACCAGGTTAAATGGGTGATTATGAGGGAACAGGATAATGAGGGATAGTGGTCACTGCAAGCTGCTCTCCATGGCATTTCAGTTTGCCCACTTGCTCAGGCAAGGAGAAAGGCATTAGAGTACTTCAAAGAGATGTGGATTCTGCTTCCATCTGTCAACAAACGGTTGCCTAGTTTTTGGAAAGTCACTCTGCTCTCTGACATGCCTTCTTATTGCTTATGAAGTGGGACTGTTTGGCTCAATTTTCATTTGGGGGTGCTTTGAAAACCACAGACTTTGGTTTCTGTATGAGCATCCTGAAAAAAGCAGATTTTCTTCTTTGCCTCGTGTCATTGTGTAATGTGATGAGCTAAAAGAGTTCTGCTGACTAAGAGAAAAATGAAAAGAAGAAAGAAAGGTAGAAGGAGATCATCCTTCACAGCAGCCTTCTCCACTGAAGTGTCTGCTCTCTGAGGTCCATCTCCAGCACAATACAGCTACCCATAAAAAAGATCCTGTTGGTGTAATTTGAAAATCTTCATTTGAAACAACTGTAATATGCGATGTTAATATGTGGGTAGCCCTAACCAGTCTCAGAATATTTTTATACTCTCAAAGTGGGTGTGTTTTTGACTAGTTATAATGTATTTAAGTGAAGGATTTGTCATCCAGGGTGATTTGTTTGTGAAATGAATATCTTCCAAGTCATTATTATGGTCCTTTGCCATAAAGAATTTCTGCTGTCCCTTTCATCCCTAGCCCATCCCCTGCTGAAACTTGAGTTTGACCTGTTCACCACTGAGATGATCTGTAAGACCCCTGTAAAGCAGAGACTGTGCAGGTGGTTTAAGTACTTTATAAAGCAGCTCAATTTCTTTAGCAATTTCTAATAAAGTAGTTCAGGCAAAACTAGTGTGTAGAATAATTTTAGCAAACATGAAGATAATAAAGTTCAAAATTAGGTTTCCAAAAGTGGTGGAAAGGTAGACTTAGGCTATGGTTCTGTTGAAGTATTCTTGCTTTTATTAAAGTCTTAGAAGAAATAGAAGCGGATTTAGGGAATCTCTTGTTCTCTTTTTTTTATGTTTTGCCCCAGCTTAAACAAGGAGAAAATACTTATGCCACCAATACTTTGAATACATTGCTCATAGTGCTAAATAGTAACATATTTTTCATATTTCACCAGGTTGCTTCTGCTGCATACATGGCATTTTTTGTTCTTTAAGCAACCACAAATAGAGCACTTTTATGTTTGTTATATTCTCTTGTTCCCAGATTCCCATGCAAGTTTGTCAAGGATTCAAAAAAACCAATTCACTGCTTAGGCATTCAGTGTATTTGACACTTGCTTCAGTTTATCTTGGTATTTTCTCCTTTCACAGGTTTGAAGGCAGCTCTTGCCCCCCACTGCTCCATTTTCTTTGTCTTTTTTTTCTTTTCTTTTTTCAACCATAATATGCATTTTATGACTTTGTTCTTTCTTTTGGCAAATTACCAGTAGCTGGGTTTTGAAACACTCTTGCTTGAGTGTTAATTGTCCTCTACAAATTAGCCAAGGTCACTGGCTTTTGAATCAATGCAATCTGCAGAAACAAGGACAGAGCCAAGAGTAAAAATGAAAGCAAAATATTCTCTTGACATGATAATTGTCTAATACACAAGTAAGTGTAATATTTGGAGGGTAAGTCAGTGGTGTGGCCTCTTAGATATTGATTCAAGTGGAGGCTTAAAATGTGTAAAGATTTGAATCTTCCTGGAAAAATCACATTTTTCTTTGTTCTTCAAATACCTGCATCTCAAGTTTATCTTGGTTTATCCTATTCCTTGTTTGTAGCATAGCTGCAAGATAAAGGCCAAGTCTTTGAGCTAGACTGTGGTGCTTTGGTACTAGTCAAAAATCTTCTTGTTCCAAAAACTTTAAAATCTATTCTCTTTAAAAGTAGCATAATGAATTACTATTTGATTTGGGGTAGTTTTTCAATAAAATATAGTGCAAATGTTGAATAAACAACAGAAGTGCATCTGTAGTGAGTACTGGGAGGCAAGAAAATCACATATGACAGGATGTTCCAGCCGTTCTGTATAAGCCTTCCACTCCAAACAGATCCTTTGAAATCAATACAGCTCATAAGGGCAGATCTGTGTATGTGGGTGTTAAACAGCACACTTTTCTCAGCAGATCTCTTCCTCATAAAAAGTATCCTAGTTTTGAAAACAATTGTTTTGGAATAACATTTTATTTTATCAGAGTATTTTTAAAAAGTGTTTGGATTATATTAGAAAATAGCTGAAATGACAGGTTTTATATATATAGTAAGAGCATAGTTTTGAGGTGTGAGCAAATAGCAGAATTTATCCTAAGAAAGTCACCAAAAAGTTAAGAAAAGAAAATTCTAAATCAATGTCTTAGCTCAGTCCGAGACACAAACAGAGAAAGCAGATAGCGTGTAAAAGCTACTATAAAATTCAATTCAATGAAATACATGTGAACATGTGTGTTCATTAAGTGGATACACATTTATAATGTTATTGTTGTACATGCTTTAGTGATTCGAGCATGTAACTGAAAGCTGTGTCTAAGACTTTCAAAGATCTAAGTGACTTAGATCTTATTTTCAGCAATAATATTGACACTCATGAGCGTTTATTTCCTTGAAAGTTAGTGGAGCCATGTAGTCCCAGGTCTTTGGAGCTTTGACATTTACAATGGGAATTTTTACCTGTGCTTGTTTATATGCAATTTAAAAATTAATAAGGTATAAAAATGAATGTACATGAAGAAGCAGCACTAAGAACATCTTTCATCAGAGCATTTTTTTCTGCCTTGCTGCCTCCTCCAGCTATCAGTGGCACAAAGCACCTTGAATACAGCAGAGATGAGGAGGCTTCATCTCTAGGGTCCATCCCTTAGGCTCGAGGCAGATTAGATGCCAGCAGATCTGGAATCTGGTGGAAATGCTGCAGTTGTATGCTGGGGATACCTCTGCTGGCAGACTTGTCCTTTAGCAAGTCAAAGTGATTCACTCAGTGTTATGGAGGGACTGAGAGCCAGAGATGGTTTGTTTCTGCTTCTGTGGCTTTGCTGAGAGCTCCTCAAAGAACAAGCCTGTGGAAGAGGGATGCCTGAAGCTTTCTATTTCTCTTCCAAGCCACACTATGCCCTGCTTGTAGTTTCCATTAACTTCCAGTGAATAGGTATGAAAGGTATATCCCATACTTGACTTCTGCAAGAAATGCTAGACACAAAGTTTAGAAAATATGTGTACTGAGTCCCTTAATAGATCATCTACTAATAACCAAGTTAATTTGGGAAAAAGAGCATGGAAAATCTGCTCAGGAATATCTAATACTGTATGACTTGCTCTGCAAAGTGCACCCAGACAGTGGCAATATGAGTTTTGTGGGAGGGGAGCCAGGCCTGGAAGGCCATGCTAAAGGCCAGTCCTCTGGAGGAGCCAGTCACAAATATTCCCACTGTGTGAAAGGCCTGTGGCCCTGCAGTGCACCAGGGCACACCAGGGCTGGGTTGGCATAGATGCAGTTTAAAATACCAGCACGTTGTGCCCACACCACAGCTGAGAAGATCACTGAGGTGTGCCTCCTCCCCAGTTCTACAGCCAGGGCTGTGACAGTGACAGAGGTTGGATGGCTCAGGCACACGTCTGCCTGATGACTTGGGAGTACAGGGCTGCTCTGCTGCTGCAGCACTGATCATGACATCAGTCTAAATGAGATTTTGGGCAGTGCATGCCATATTCTCTCTCTCCTGTAGGACATAAAAAGCCCACACAGTCCCTTCTGAACAGTACCAGGCTTGCCAGCGTGGTGTGTTCAGCAGGAGCTTGATCTCCCACCAGCTACACTCTGCTTTAGCCGCAGTGTAACAGAGAACTGAGCAAACCCTTTGCATGCAGGAGGGACCGGCATTGCTACCTTGCTACTCATCAAGTCTACATCTATTTATTCAAAAATAACTATCTGCAAGGTGGTGTCACACATCCTTTTAACTTCACTGCTGTCTTTTGGCCAAATTTCAAATTCCTGTACTGAATTTTCACAATCATTTCAAGAGTTTGTAGGGAAACCTGCCTTTGTCATTAATTTTTTTGTTAAAGAAAGCATCTGAACATGGATGTTTCATGACTGACTTGAGTCAGAGAAAGAGCATCGAAGATTTTAGATCTTGAAAGCTGAAGGTCTGACAAAGTTGCCAGCAACTGGAAAGAGTGGATATGATGGAAAATATTAGCCTGGGGTAACAATGGATGGAGCAGTAGCAACACCTATAATTATGATTGTAAGTAACGAAACAGAAAGGAAAACTACATTCCAAGGGATTTAAGAGGATTTTTTTTTAAACCTAGATTTAAAAAATCTAGGTGCTAGATTGTCCCCTTCCATGTTAAAACCCACAGAAGGGGATTTTTGGAAACTGCTACATGCCGTTCTGCAGGCCTGTCCCAGACTCATCCCTGAGGCAGAATCTCTTTTTCTGCTCTCCAAAGGGGGCAGATTTTCTATTCTAAGTAGGCACAGAGATGCCTGAACTATCATATCTCAGGTCTTGTCCTTATGATCTTTCTTATTTCTCACCTTACCCCTACCGCCATTTAGCCTATTTGCTTTGGAAGCACCCTTGTAGCTGTCTTGGTTTGTTGGGAGCAGCCTCTGGAATGGAAAAGGGAGAGATGGAAACTATGCAGCCTTTGGCCTCTGGCTGCACAGGTTATACAGAGAGAGAAAGGAACAGCAGAGATGGGTAAAAATCAGATTTGGCTGGAAGGGAAGGATCTTCACAGAGTGAAAAATGCTAGTACCTGGCTGCTGACTTGCTGTTTTCTTAAAATATTGTAACTGCCCTTCTGAGTTTGCTAAAAAACATAAATAAAACAGCACTGTGTTATATTAACATTTTTTATAGCATAGTATTTTTAATATAACTTTTGGCAGCATGCACTGAGAAGCAGAGATTTTCTCTGAAATGTGGGTCCTCAGAAGAAAGACTGTTTGTCCCAAAGTGGCAAGTTGTTTTTTGACCTTTCACAGATGTTTCACGAATTTGTCATCCTGAGCTACAGAATTGCTTTTGTTAGGATGTAGAAATAACTCTGTACTTGCAGAGCTGTTGGTGACATGACTCATGGTCCCACTGAATAGACTTGGACTAGTGCAATAGCTGGATAAAGGGAGGGATTTTTTTAAATTTTTTTTTTCAGTCTGTTGTAGTAACAAAAGAGAGAAATTGCTCTATCTTTTGCTTTCTCCTCCTCCAACCAGTGGTAAAAGTCCTAAATAAATCTATAAGAAAAATGAGTGATGATCTGTAGTAAGGATTTATTACTTTACCGGTTACTTGAATTTCTCCCTTAAGATTGCACAAAGGGCAATTGGAGGTGTTTTCCTCATTCGTAGTACAGGGTGTAGGCAAAACCAGGTAATGAAGAGCAAAGCTCAAAACAAATGATGATATTGTGAAAGAATCTGCCTTCAGTCACAGGGGAGTCCTTAGAAAATCATCCAGTTTATCAAGAAAGCATAGTCTGGGATTTATTATCTAACAAATGTTTATTGTTTTTAATATCCACTGAGTGTTTTTCAGATTCATGTCCTAGAAAATGAGGCAAACATTCCTTCAAGCACTTGCTGGAACTGTCTGTGGACATTATGGAGTCACCTCCTCTTCTCCTCTCCTGAATGACAGCAGGCACCTTTAATACCGCTAGCTGAGATACTTGGTGCCTCTCTTGGCTCTCTGGGTTGCAGGCCACAAACAAAGAGCAGGTCAAGCTACTCTTCTTGACTGCAGAAACCTAGCTGAGGACAGAGTTGAGGACAAGACTGGAGGGTGGAAGGACCTCTTTGGACCAAAATGAACTCTGTTCCTGAAGGCCACTGCAGATGCAGTGGCAGTACAGCAAGGCAGAGACAAGGTTCCCCCAGAGAAAAAGTTACCTTGCTGTGTCAGACACGACTATCATCAGGGGTCAAGGCAACTCTGATGCTGGCAGCTGTCACCACCTTCCCAGCTGCATCCTTTTATATGGCCTCTGCATCCCTGCTGGCTCCCTCTTTTCTCTCAGCCTGCATTTTGATGAGGGACGAGATATGGCAGCGTTTACACCCCCGTGAGGAGCAATAGGCCCAAGAAATCTTCCTGTAGGTGCCCTGCATTTTTGTCAGTTTGAGCTAGGAAGATGTTTTAACTAGATAATGCTCCCAAAAAAGAAGAAACAAGTCCTCCTTTGACTGTTACTGGGAGAAGGAAATTATCCTGGAGTTGATTGACTCTAAGTGGGGGCAACACTCTCCCTGAGGACCTATGCAACAGTGATGAACACGGCAGGAAGAGCTTGGCTCAGCCCTCATGGTTCTGGCCAAATTTGCAGGATTGTTGTCAGAAGTTGTGCCTGATGCCAGGACAGGCAACCTCAGGTGCAGCCTGTACAGCTCCTCAGGGAGACTGTTAGATTCCTGCTCCATAGTGCCTTTTTCAGAGAGACAGTTCTTCATGCTGCTCTGCTCTTGATTCCTGGTAGAACAGAAGGAAAAGCAATGAGACAGTGGTGTGAAATCAAATGAGATGAGATGTGATGTTGGTAATTGTCGTGGGGGGAAAAACCTCTAAAAATCTAGATTACAACATATAAATCCTGTCAGTTACATCCTTCTTTTGTATTGATGCAACTTTCAAGTTAATTCTTAAAAATTCACTCACTAGACAACCAGCACAATGGAGCAGGAACTGAGCTTCAAAACAAGTGTGTTGTAAATATTCTACTACTCCCAGGAACAGGAGTAAGAGGAAGGGACTGTTCCACAAGGAGAGTGGCAGTGACCACAGGACAGCTATGAGGGTGGAGGGTCTGCTCTGGGGTGTTCCAGAACACATCCTCTCCATGGCACTGTGGAGATGTACCAGGTGTTGCTCTTGATATTTGCTTGCAAATACCAGAGAGAAAGGCTGGCTTGCAAAAATGTGTTTTCCTCACTCGCCCCATTGTTCAGTGTCAGGATTAGACCAGGAACCACCGCCTCCCATCTCTGTGGGTCACAGAGAAGAGGTATTGGGGTGACACAGGTGTGCAAGGCCAGTGATGCCACTGCAGGAATGTGCTGAAGGGGTCACTGGCCCCTCCCAGGAAAACTGTGTCTGGCTATCTGCTCAAGGATGGCCAATACACCAATTCACATACATGTTAAATGCTCCTCCAGTACTGCCATTTGCTGCCCCAGGCTCCAGATCAGCTCCTTGCTGCCAGAATTAAGAGTGGCCTACAAAGCTCTCTGTCTCCATAGCCACTGATAACGACCCACCAATTTTCAACTGCCCAAAATTTATGTGGTATGGATAATGGCCTGTTGGTTGTCTTTGGTAGTAAAGCACATTGTGTATTTTACAGTTCATTTAGAGTCTCTGAGGTAACTAATGCTGATTTATGTCCTCCTGTGAAATCCTAGTTTTCTGGAGACAAAATGGCAGGCCTGCTCCCAGCATGCTAATAGGACAGTCAGCTTGCCACAATGCACGTCTCTCGCTTGCCTTTACAATATCTCTATGGGCAAGAAATAAAGCCTATTCATAGTCTGCACCTAAAACCTTTTAAATCCTTCCAGACACGGTGTGGCAAGAAAAGCAATGGTTATAGGAACAGCATCAACAGCTGCTGCACTCTGAGTTGTAGAGTCCAACCTCTCCAGTATCACTAGTCAGCAGAAATCAGAGGTGTCAAGCCTGGAGGCCTTTTTGGAACAGAAACCTCTTGAGGGCAGGATCAACCCTATTCACCCCTGATGCCCATAAGGACTCCTCACTCAGTCGTTGGAGCCACTTGTGAAGACCATACCAGATGATCAAGGCTCCCAGTCTGGGGAAGTTGTGGGGATGTGTGTCTCTGGGACTATTTGTAGTTGCTTTGCTGTGCTACTTTCCCAATGCAGCACAGCCATGAGCTTTTGGGCAGCATTGTGCTTGAAGGAATTTTTAATCCAGCCCAGCTAATATAAATCTCTGGGCTTTCCCCCTTGACAGTATTGCTATGTGAAAAGATGGTTAAGAAAACAGAAAAACATCAAACAAGCTGTAGGAACCACCATGGTAGGTCAGACGAAAGTCTTTCCATTGTAAGCAAAGCAAAGATACTGAGAGGCATTTCTGGGGTATGTGCTCCCAGCTTCCTGGCCACCAGCTGCTGCTCAGGGACGTTCTGTTCCATCACACTCCAGTCTGCACCTCCTGGCACTGCTTTGGTTGCACATAACATTGTCATTACAGCGACTCCCAGGACTGCAGGAACGGATGGACACTTTGCTGTGTTTATCAGCAGAAAGACAGTCAAAGGCAGTTTTGTTTGTGAGCTTGGCATGCAGGTTTTATTCCAGAGTTTAGCAGAAAAATAGAATAGTCATGGGGAAGAAACAGAAAAAAAATGTATCTGATTAATTTTGCATCTGTTCTTACTTATGGACTATGCTCTTGTGTTGACTGGTTACCTCAGTTCAACATTCAAATGTAACGCGTGAATTATTTTTAACTCTGGCCTGGTAAATATCAACTATCTGCTGCTCAGACTGCCTTAGCAGATAAGTTGCCAGGCTGCACTGAATTCATTAACCAGCAACAGTAAAAACATTTACAGGACAGGAGTCATCAGAGGAGGGAATTAAGATATCCCAAAGTGCAAGCAAACACACCCTGACATTTCCCCAATAGAAAAATTAGCCAACAAGACTATGAACTCCCTAACTGATCTGTGTCCCCTCAGCTTGGCCTCCCTGATTGTAAGCTGGAAGAAGCCTCCACCCAAGCAGGCTGAAAACATCTGCTGCACAGCAGAGGCTTTTCCCTGCACATCCACCCACCTCCATTTTTCTAGTTGATAGACTCATATGAAAGAGTTGTCAGTGCAGCAGCTCCCTCTCTGCCCATCAATATGGCTTTATTTGCAAAGTATCTGTGTGCCCTATAGGCTTAGAAATTTTGGTCAAGGTCAAATGGCGAGTGGGTCACAGTGACTCTAAGTCACTGAGTCTTTTCCTGAGTACATCCTTCATGCTCAAGTGCATCCAGAAGAAAAAATACAGTTCTAGAGACACAGACCTTTTAATAGCCTAAGTGTTCTGTAACGTGCTTTTTTTCATTAGATGGCAAAGAAAACTAAATGATCCCTTCCTTCTTGCTCATATGGTTCTTCTTTGAGCCTCCTTTTTTCTACTATCCTACTCCTTTCCTCCTCTTCCTCTAAAACAAAGAAATTTCACTCATTTTGCCCCCAGCATGATTTCCAGGAGTGCTGCCTGCTTCCAGAAAGCAGCACTGCCCATCTATTCCTGTATTTCGGACTTGAGAGATGGAATAGCTTGGTGGCACCTTTATAGCAGAATTTTTTTCCAGTACAAAGAGCAGCTTGAGGTGTTCTTGTACTTGCTGCTGCCAGCGGGCTTTACAAGGCCCCCAAAAGGTGGGACAGCAGATCAGGGCACCTCAAGGAGACAGTGGCTTCATTTGCATCTTGCTACAAGTGTGTTTTTATCAATTCTGAGTCAACTCCTTTGCCCACCCTGCCATCTCAGTTGTGCCTCACAGGGACATTATCAAGATTTCTTCTGCCAACTACACCAAGAGTTACTTTAATTTGCTTCTGTTGGGAAAGAAGTATTGCTGAAGACACTAGGGGAGAAATAAGTGTCTTAGTTATTTCAGGTGGGCCCAGTGGTCCAGAGTAAGCTCCCCAGCTATGTTTTTCTCAAAATGAGATTTCTTTAAAAATGAATGGTTTAAGTTCAGTTACCTAAAGCCCCTGGGTGAATCTGTTCCTGCAACCAATGAGAAAGCTGGGCCAGAATTAAAAAATAGGAATGGGACTGTGCATGAAAATGTAAAAAAAGGAGAGACAGGTGGAAAAACAATGTATAAACACCTTTTGCTAAAAGACAGAATTTTTCTTTCCCTGAGAAAACCATGAGAGGGGGGAGAGATGTGCTTGGGCTCAGCTTCACATGGATGTGGCACAGTGTGGCCTTTGGCACAGATGGAAGCAGGACAGGACAGCAGCACTGTCCTTGCGCTTCTGCAAGGATGCTGCTCTTACAGGTGGGTAGGAGGAAAATCTCCCCAAACGATGAGTTACAGGCCTTGGTCTGGCCAGAGGTCTCACTCCTGACTTGGCTACTTGGATCTGGAGGCCTATGGTCCAAAAACAGACTGGAAGATGTTCAGATCTGTGAGTGGAGTGGTTCAGGGCTTCCTGTGGGTAAGAAATAAGGCCTTGAAAATGCTTTTACATTTAGAGGCGGTTGCTCTGATGAAGTCTCAGTCCACATCTAGTTTTTTTTCTGGTTTGAATAGACAAGATCCTGAATTTCATCTGGTCAGATCAAAAGAGAGAAATCCAGTCACGCTGTTGCAGCTGAGGATTGAGTCATCTGAAGACAGGAGTGAGCAGCAGAGTCAGAGCTTTTTTATTTTTTTCTTCACTGTCTTGAAATACATTATTAGAGACTTGGATGATGATGTAGTCTCCATGTATAACTTCAGAAACTGCTGTAATCTGCCATACACTACTACAACCTACTCCCAGATCTGCACATCTTCTCAGTGCTCCTCTTTAAACAGAAATGTTCCTCTACTGTAGGATTTTTTGACTGGTTTTCACTGCTAATAGGTCAGAAGTTAAGGAAACTTGGTTAAGTGCTTATATTTCACAGAGAAGGTCTGTTCCTACTAAGAAAAAACAACTTGATATACATAATAAAATATTATCAGGAAATAAATCAGGATGATGTTGGTGCAGGGAAATTCTTTGAGCCAGGAAAATAAATTATCCATTTCATTTTCAAGGAATCTATATGAAGATACAGATCCAGTCTTTTCTGGAGGCAAAGTGGTAATGTGGAGGGCTCATGCAAAATGAAAGCAGCTAACTTGCCAAAAGATTTTGATTAGCCAAAATTTTATGCTTGGAAATTTACATCATTTCTTAATCTTCTTCCATAAAAATATACTGCCATACGTAAGTGTTTAACATCACATTTGTAGGAATTTGATCCAGTTTAACACATAGTAAATTAGTTCCGTGAATGTTGCTTGCTTTATGCTACTCTGTCTGTTCCCAATAGTCCGCCTGTCTGACATTCCACTCTGCCCACATGTTCCATCCCTGACATATAAAAATATAAATTCAAGATGAGAAGATTAGGACCACCCTGGAATTTCTGCTTTCTTTAATTTTTTTTTTAAACTAAACCCCTGTGTTTTGGCTTCCATATAAGTTAAGGAAAAATGAAAGATTATAAGAATTCATTTGCAGATGATATGTAATGTGTGGGTTTGCAGCATACATCTCTGTTTGTGTGGAGTTACAAGGCTCATGTCATGTTTTCAGGATTGGGTCAAAGAGAAGAGCAATGAGTTTGTTTTCAGCACAGAAATCCTACCAGTGAGAAGGAGAGAAAAGTTTCCCAGGTGATCAAAGTACATTTTAAACCAGCTGACTTTGGGAGCTAATATTAATTTGGGGGGGATTTGGGTCATATATGAAAGCATTTAATCCCCACATAGTTAATCCTCCCAGGAGCTAATTTAAATGGAGACTGATCTCTCAATTACAGCATTGCTTCACTACACCGTAGAACTTCTGAATTACTGAGGTTTAATTTAGCTTGAAAATTTGTTAAAGTATTTTGTTACTAGTTAAAATAAAATGGAAGCAAATGACTGAATTGAGAAAGAAGTCTGGGTTTTTTCTCCCACAGTGAGGATGGATTCCTTTGACTTAAATTGTATTTGGGGAGCTTGTTCAAGGGTGGATCTTGGTGATGGTTTTGTGTATTTTGGTGAAAAATGTAGATTCAAGGCAAAGAAAATTATCTTTGAATTTGTCAATTTATAGAAGCAGGTTTTTAAGGTGGCAGAAAAAGAAATCCTAATGTTTAGTATCAGTATTTTCTCCTGAAATCCATTTGTTCTATTGAAACAAAATTTAGCTTTTATACCTGAAGAATGTTTTGAAGAGCCTACTACTTCCTGTACTCCCAAAAGGAAGTATATCGTGTCACGCTGACAAAAACAGTCTATCTGACTGACAACAACGCCTTTGGCTATTAATTTCTATGTCAAAACCTGATGTTTTCCATTTCAGGTTGCTCTGGAACAGCACCTTTGACTTGAAGGTTCACACATCAAGCCCCAAGTCTCTGTTATTTTGCAACTCTTTTCTGGGAGTCTGGCCTCTGAGAAGAGACCGTGGTAAGGGCTGTCCTATGGAACTGGCCTGACCGATTAGAGAAAACATTCCATTCTCAAAAATGTCCTCCTTACGTCTAAATTTAGTTAAAATTCATGTCTTTTGAATCTTGTTCCACACAACAAATGTTTTGCCAGGCTCCATAGTGATAATGTAGCAGTGTTTTCACAGCATTAGAGAAGACAATGACATAGGCAGCTGCCTTAAATTGCCAGAAGTTTTGCACTCTCTAACAAATACAGCTCAGTGTTGGCTGATTAAATGTGGAAGTAATTTCTCCAAATGAAATGCTAGGCCTTTTGCCAAGATTTTTCTGTGTATGTGTGTGTGCCTTATACTCTTGACCAATCCTTCTCTGCTGGATTGGTCAAGAGTATAAGGCATGCTAAGATGGGAATCTTTGCTAGGTTTGGGATTATGTTTCTTGTTTCTGACTACTACTTGTTCCTCATATTGCTGCCATTCAGCATCAGGACATTTTAAAAGAGAAGAGTTGGGTTGTTTCCTAAATCCACTGACGTATTTGGTCTTCTGTGTCCTTACTGTCTGCTGCTTCTGCACCACACTTTGTAGAATGCATTTTCACTGAACAAATGCTGGCTGCCACACTTCATTTCTCCTTGGTCAGCTTCCCATTGGGTATTTATCAAATTCCCCTTCAAAGCAGTGTTAAGGTTCCTGTTGATTTCAGTAAGCACTGGAGCAGATTTTTGTGCTGTATTGCCCTGTTTGTTTTGTGGTGGCAGGTTAGTCGGGGGCCTTGCACTTTTCTGTCTCTGAAGAATTTCGGAAGACACCTGCCCCTCTCTCGGCCTGTTCTCCCTGCTTCTCCTCGGTCCCCTTTGGCATAGAAAGGTCTCAAAAACATACCTGAGCCATTGCTCAGTGACACAGGGCATTTTCTCCCCTGCCTTTCTGGATGTGGAGCAGATCCAAAGATGCTTTTCTGTATTATTCAGTTATTTTTTAACCTTTTTTTGCTATGAATGATTGCTGAAAATAGCACTGCTGGTAAAAGAATTTTAAAAAAGGCCTTAATGTTTACATAAAACACCTCTAGTAAGGGACTTTGTTATACAGGAATAAACAAAGTCAGTTTTCTTTATTTTGTTCCTCTTTCTGCAAGAGCTTTTATATAATTTGGGAATGGAGGTTAAGAAAAGCTTGGAACATTACTTTCCCTTTAATCCTTAGATCTCTCAGCTAACTCTACATTTTGTTTTCATGCTGAAAGGGAAAAAATATTTTCCTGGCAGGTTGAGAATGATTTTTCCATTAATCTTTCCTTTTCGAGCCAAGATACATTTTTTCACAGAGAACTGATGTGACATAATACTGTACCTGGAATTTCACACTGAGGAGAGTAGAAAAACATTCTCAATTCTCACCACAGCAAGCACTCACAACTGGGCTCCAAACCCTCCAGCAAATCCAAGAAGCCAAAAGAGCAATTTAAAAAGGGGACAGGAAGGGAATATGGGGCATAGTCTTTTCCCACAGGGAATGAAATGTCATGTACTTATTAAGGCCTTTCAAAGATATGCTGACAGAATATGGTATGTAGTGGCAGAGGCCAACAATTATCTTACTTGAAAGTTATCTCAGCAATTTGAAATCCTATTAATTAAAAAAAAAAAAAAAAAAAAAAGGCACATCGGGGCAGAATCTCAAAGTGTAAATGTGAGGAGCAATAGAAATGTTTCAGATTAATGCAATTCAAAGCAGAACAGAAAATGTCTCTGCAATTAAATCCATATGTACATGATCTTGGATTTATGAAAGTTGATAGAATCCACCCATCTGACTATTTTTGGCTTATCAATGTTTTCTTTCAACATTTAAAGTGTTTTCTTCAAAGCTCAGTGCTGGAGCATTTCCAGGCAGTTTAATTGTCCAGATGTGGAGTGGATTTCATAAGTACTTGCAGTATAGGGAAGACATGAAGGTTTTTGCTTGGAAGACAATGAAAAGAAGATAAATCCTTTCAAATTCTGGCTTGTTTTTTAAAAAGGACTTGCTGGAAACAGTCTTGAAAAATTCACATGCCTCAAAGTCAAGCACAACTGTCTTCATATATGTCTCATCATGGTTCTGCACTAAATTTGTCTCTGGGTGCCCATGCATTCACAAGACACAGCCACTCTGAATTGGTTTTGAACCCATGGTAAAGTGCATTATCTATTCAAAGGACTTTCATAAGAGTACTAGATGGCTGTGCTTCTCCTTAAGCCTGCTAGAACTCTCTATTGTGTTTCTTGTACTAAAAATCCCCAAACAATACTGAAGTACAGAAGACAGATTCAGCAGAAAAGGTTCTTCCATCAAGTATTTTTCCAGCACAAAGAGGTTTCTTGGTTGCAGTGCTTACCTGAAGTGCAGTTGCCCAAGCTCTCCTGTGTTCTCCATGGCAGTCAAGTTTGTTGTCTCCCAAAAGCAAGATGTATTGAATTTCATGCTCTCATGGCACACTGTGACTGCAGTATCCCTGTGGTATCACAGCCATCTAGGAAGGGACCAGGAAAGACAGGCATTTCTTATCTTTTTGACAGTGATCTGGTGGCAATCATCCTACTAGCAAGACTTAATTTGTGGAGAGCAATATTGACTGAAATGACATTGCAAAAATCCTCTAATCACAGGATCTGGGTTTTTTTGGCTGGTTTGAATTTTCAATTTCACATGGTTCAGATACCTAGGAAGACTGGACAGCCCTAAAAGTCAATCTCTTCCCTTTTGCCCTGACACATGCACAGTTTCTGTTCAATCTGCCACCATGCATTTCTTCATTTAATACTTCATTTAGTTTTCAGGCCCAGGGCAAAATCGGCCTTCATGTAGACTGACCACCACCCTCTAAACTTTTATTTTTCCCTGCATATAGCATACCTGAGCTTGGCCTGACATTTCTAGTGTCTGTAGCCCATTTCCATGGCTTTAGTCCACTGAGGCAGCCAGGAGGGTGCCGGTATATTCCTGATGTGATAGCACTCTGCTTACACAGGGCTGGCATGAGATTGCTTAATTATGTCACTGACAGCTACCAAAGGAGGAACCTGCAAGCATGGCTATGTGGCAGACTATCCTAACAAAATTTTTGAGGTAGTCAGCTTTGACTGTGCTGTGGAAATGCAGAAGTTATTGTTTTGTGCTCCACTGTCACCTGCACAGGCAGCATTTTATAGGGGGTGTGTAGAGGAAAAGCCATGAGCCATAACAGCTGCTCTTCTTTCCAAATGCCCACTGCTAGCTGAGTTGTTTCACTGCAAGCAGCCATGACTGTTGTGTGCTGTGCCTTTGCATGAAGAGAGCCCACAGAGAATATCAACTGAGTCATATTCTTCATCTTATGCTGAAGTCCTACATGCTGATCCTTCTCAGAAACTCATGCTCACAGCAGGGAAACAGCTGGAAATTCTCCATCTGTATCACCCAGTTCAGAGCCCTCTTAAGCTCCCCCACCCATCCCAGCTGAGAGAAGCAGCCACTTCCCACATATGACTAACAAAAATGTTTTACTTACATTACAAATTCTAACAAATCTCGGCCCCTTTGCTGTATGTTCTGGGCTCCATACTGTAGGCTTACTGTTTTATTTGTATGACTTTCTGCCAAGCTGTTTCTGAGAATTGGAAATGTAAAAACAAATAGAAAAGTTATATGTGAGAGAAAACCTATTTCTGTGTTTGAAATCAGTTCCCAAATCTGTGGCTGGCTAAGCCTCACCCTGATGTTATTGTGTGGTTATGGATATTGGACATTCTCTTTGCTGGAATGAGTGATGCCAAGATGCACCCATTCTGATAATCTGCTAAGGGAAAAAACAACTGTGTACCACTGCTGAATGCAAAAGTCAAAACAGGAAGCCTCTTTTTAACAAAATCCATCAGGTTCCATCAGTGTTACAGTAGGTAGGAAAAGGCTGGGAAACTTGTGTAACAGTGCAGCCCAAAATAGGGCCATTAACACACAGAAATAGTATAAAGCGAGACAAATATACCTCAGCAGTCATTTTTCTCTCCCCTTCTGTATGTCCTCTCTCCTTAAACCTCACAATTTTCCTTTTTCCTTTTAGATTTTTATCTCTTTCAGGCTAATTTTACTTTCTGTCTGGGAAGAAGGCAAGTGATTTTGCTTGGTTCACTGAAAGTGTTGGGGGTCTGCTGGGATTGATTAGGGAGCAGGCTGAGCAACATGCATGCATTTCTAGGTGTTGTTATAATGTTAATTATGAGCTCTTTGGTTTCATAAGGATTTTTTAGCTAAACTGTAAAACAGAGTTTTTGTCTATTTCTGTCTTTTTATGAAAAGTCTTTTGTCATGACCCAAATGTTCCCATGATCAAATGTCAATACTTATTTTCCAGGATCTCATTTTAAATCATTGCATACAGCAGATATGAGTGTGTTACAAGCCAGTTTTGACTTTAGAAATGCCATCATTGCAGTGGCAGGTGAAAAACACACAGTACATTCAATATTTCAGTTTAAAAAACCGTTCTATGCCACCCTTGTCTACATTAGCAGCCCTCCAGCAAAGGTACTTGTGTGGTAGGAAGATGTAGTGGGTAGCAACAGGCACATATGCAGTGAAGGACTTTTCCTTCCATTTGCATTTCTTCATCAGCCCAGCTTCATAAAGGGGCTTTGGGACTATTCACTGCCTTTACTACCTGCAGTAGTGCGTCTGCTCTCTGATCCTCTTTGTATCCATTCATGTTGACTGGCACCTCCGTACCTGTGCCCTGCCCCACAGGTTTGTGAGTTCCCTGTAACAATAAGCTCAGTTTATCCAGATGTGACAAATTGATTTCATCCTCAGGATCGAAGTGACATCTCCTCACACCCCTGCATGAACTCCATGCAGGTGTTTGCTGCTGCAGACTTCGTCCCTCTCCCTCTGCAAGACCAAGAGGCTGAAACACCCCTTGCAGGTATCTTGGTCTGTGCCTAACTTTCCCTGGTCTAATGGGCACCTATCAGGATCCTTGCAGAGGGCACGGGGATTCTGTATTGTCTTACTTTCTCCTGCAGCACAGACATGTTTTAGGACCATTGTTTTAGGACCATTTTAGGGCATATGTTTTAGGATCATTTCCATGACTGAATCCCTCCCTGTGTTGTAGCTGTTGTAAGTGCTTTTGAAACAACATCTATCTGCCTGGTGTGCATGCCCACTGGCTTGGCCATCAGTGTTTCCTCTTCTTCCTTCCCTCTTCCTAGATCTGACCATGTCACTTGGCATCTCCTATACACTTATCCTTATGACATTAATTAATTCTGATAATTACTGTAGGGAAAATAGGCAGATAACTATTAATTTCTCTAATTAACAGTGCATAATTTCTTTGTTCTGTTCTGTTTGTCTAGTTGATGCAATCTGCTTTGGCTCTGCCTATCCACAACAAAAGCAATAGTCGTAGTGCTCAGGTGGCTTGCACTACCCTTATTTCATAGCTGCTCTTACCAGCAGGTCTGGTTCTTTTGGTGTTTGCTGACATGACACTTCACTCTTGCAAGACACATTTGTTTCTTCCAAAGTCCACAAGTGTGTTTTGAAATCGTGCATGGAAAGTTTTCAGTCAACATTAATATTGTCACTGTGTGGGAAGCCAGGACCGCAAGACTGCACGGGAAATACGGGAAGCCTCGAATAAATGAAATCAGGCTGGAATTTTGGTGTGGGGACCTTAGTTATACAAATTATCTCACAGTTTGGTAAGAAAATGAAGAGCAGTGCAATTGATCTGTTGCTTGTTTGTTTGGGGATTTTTTTTTTTTATTTTTTTTTAGCAAAATGTTGTGCCATTGTTGCCAAAATGGCATATTTGAAGGAGTTAAAACACTAAAGGGTTATTTTGGGTCAGATGACTATCCAAGAAAATTCTGCATTTGAATTCACAGACTCACCACAGAGATGAGAACTTCTACAGTTTCTTACCCCAAAGGTTTCTCAAATTTTGAGGTTGGTCATCATCTCAGCTTCTGGTTGAGCTAGATACACAACATGCATGTGTGCAGATGCACACACATATTCAAGTGTGCAACAGTAGTTTGGAATATGTGATCTAATGCCTGTGACTTGGCCCTCACATCTCCTCCTGTATCCCTAGCAGCAGTTCAGCTAATGGATTGTGCCTTGCTGTGAAACTCAAAACAGCCTTTTCAGCTCCTCCTGTCATTCAACAAGTTCCCTAGACCTCCAAATTTTCCATGCCTTCAGGAACATGGTTTAACTTCAGAAGGAAAATCTTGAGATCCTGGGTTTCTTTGTTGTTCCAGGAAAACCATTCACCAGAGTCCCTTTGCTTTCAGTTCTGCCTAAAATTAGGCATTTGGTTTAGGGGCTTCTACAAATGCACATCTGCTATTACATCTGCAGGGTCTTTGACTTCTTTCCCAGACAAACTTCAGAGCAGGGATGGCTTAATTTATGCATACACCACCTGTATCGCTGCTCAATACTTGTGTCTGAAGGAGCCTGCTTCTTTGATGTGCCTCTCCAGGACAGTGCTGGCACCGTGTTCTCTGTGTTCATGATGCCCCAAACTTTCAGGCACGTGCTGTATTGCAAATCTGGGTGTACCACAATGTGCAGTGGATGGGATCATGTGGCAAACCCTGCATTTGCTATAGCGAGCCCCACTCCTGAGGTGACCTGCAAGGCTCTTATTACATTTTCCAGACTATATCTCCTTACAAATCATACACAGCTTGGTATCATGCCAAGGCTGTTCAGCAGGTGGTTAAAAGATCTGTGTGCTGGTCCACATGAAGACCAGGTGACTTTCAAGGCAACTTCTTTTCTAGGTTTTGCATATAACCCAGGAGGAGGCTGATATTTGCAGTCTTCAGCCTTCTTAAAAGGCCTCCCCATCCTTTGTTTCATGAATTTAAGCCCTTGTAATGAGTTTTTCCCAGCCTGAGTGCTTCCTAATACCTTGCATGCCTGGCTCCTAACCCCAATATGAGCCAGTTCCAGTGGCTTCTGCTCTCTTTTGTAGCTCAGCTCCCACATTTCCTATACAAAACTACGACAATACTGTATATTTTTTCTCAATCTGAATTTATTTCCAGGGTCTCTTATATGCCAGCTTGGATTGGATTGAATGCAGTTTGCTGTGTCATTTTCTCATACATATTTATCCTAGGGAAATACCAGCTGATACATTTTCAAAGGGCTGTGGACATGACTCCAAAATAGTGAGAGTTAGGTCCTAGACATCTCTGCGGGTCTGGACCATTAAGGGTGTAACACAGAGTTAAGAGTGGGAAAAACCTAGAGCCCCTTTTGAAAACGTGTGCTCTGTTGCCAAAGAGGTTCATTCACCTCACAGCCATTTAGGAGCCATATTTAATGCTACACTTTAATGCCTGAGAGGATTTAGGGTCTCCCCGGAGCCAGTGGTAGCGGGGCCGTCTCCGGAGCTGGTCCTGGCAGCCCCTGTGCAGCCGGACAGACGCCGTTCTGCTGCTCCCCTCTGCTGTTCAGCGCGGAAACAACACGCTCCCAGCCGGGCATCCTCCCCCAGAATCCAGAATGTTTTCCCTTTAGCTGTTTTTCTTCTTTCTTTGGCCAGGTGTGGAGGAGAAGGGAGCCGAGCTGACACTGGATGTGTTTATTGTGTTTGGCAGCTGGCTGCAAATGCAAAAGGAAGTAATGCTGATTTCCTATGCGCTGTAATTTTCATTTCTGACCTTTTTTTTTTTTATAGACAGGGAAGAAGAAAGATAATTTGCTGGAAAAACAAAATAAATGGGACACAGAACCAGAACTTGTGCCAGGAGAGATACTGGCTAAATGTGCAGTGCATGGCAATGGGCTGAGGCAAAGGAGCTTTAAATGTTTTGAGTCAAGGTCAAATGAAGGCTGTGGTTCAAGTTCAGATTTAAAATATTAATATTAACACATCTTTCTCAGGATGTCAGTTCATTTTAAATGGGAATATCAGAGTAGGGCCTTTATGAGTTTGATTGGACTGCAAATAAAAAAATAAAATCAGATGAATCTCTTCTTCCCTTTCCCCCTAAAAATTCCTTTCAAATGCTTTAGCTTTGAAATTTTGGATTCCAGTTTAATTCAAGTGGCAAGAAGAGTAAAGGAAAAGGCACTGCAACATTAGATAATTATAAATGATAAAGTGACACCCTCAGAATTTTTAAGCCTGCCAGTTTAAGTAATCATTGCTTATAATAGAATTAATCATCTAGATTGTATTGACTTGGATTTCTTTCTTCAAATCAAGCCCTGCTGCCAAGTCATCCTCTAAGTGTAAAAAATAAAGAAACGAGCAAAATCTCCACCTGTTTTTCTCAGTAGCTCTCATATGAGTAAACAAAACACACAGCTTGGATAGAAGACAGACATTTCTTGATATCTTCACTTTTTTTCTCTCTTTTTGCTGGATCAGCCATAACTTACTGCATTTTTCTAAAGCCTGATTAGCATTTGCAAGTTCTGCACAATGGGCCAGCATTTCTGCAATTCCTGGCTTCCTTTCACTTTGCCCTGTTTTGTCGGGGGTGACGACAATAAACCCGAGGGGGTTCAGATGTAAAAGGTTGAGACATTCTCTGGGTTAAACCCCTTCAGGAGAGCTGTAAAAGATGTGATGGCATTTGGACTCTGCCCACCTGTAAAGGTTGCAAAAGGCCTGGGCAGTCTGACATTCCCTCATGAAATGCAGGATGTTCCAGCCGTGAACAAATAAATGTTGTGAACTGAAAGGTCTCCTCCTCCTCCTCTGCTGAGTCAGAGAGTGACATGCAGGCAGGCAAGATGTCAGTGTTCTGTGTCCAAGTGCTGTGCCTTTTGTGGCTACCTGTTCCAGTCACTATTTTTTTCCAGAATAGAGGGGAAAAAAAGAAGCACTGAAATAGCAGGAAGATCTGTGGAAGAACATGGATGTATGTGGGTGAATCATTACACTGAGGGCCATGCTCCAGAGAGAGAGGAAGAGGCTGATTTGAGCCTGCTCTAATCCCATTCTAAACTAAAGTGGCTGCACTCTCACTCCATTCAAATATTTCAGAAAGAAAATGAACTCAGTCAAATGGAACTAGTTTAGGTAGGAGCATCCCTATGGGAGTTTAATGTGGTTAAACTTTAACCACATTTATGTGTAGATGTGGCACATAGAGATGTGGGTTTGTGGTGGACTTGCAGTGCTGGGTTAACAACTGGGCTTGACCATGATCTTAAAGGTCTTTTTCAACCTAAACAATTCTATGATTCTATAAATGAACCCTCCACAATTTCACATCTTTGATAGATTTTGATGGATTTTCCCATATAGACTGACATCAAAAAACCCCTGCTATGGCAGATCTAGGGAACATTTTGCTTCTTGAGGGCCCGGAAGGACTCTCCAATACATTTAGCAGAAGAGAAGTTTAGTGTGAACAGTCAGTAAGAGCAAAGAATTCTTAACAATATGGCCACAGGCTGTAAGAAATGGAGCCATGTATTTTACACTCCCAGGTTTCAGGTGTTCCATGATTTGTAACTCAGAGCAAAGATCAGAATCAGATCTGTTTGAAAATACAGATCGCTGGAAGCCCTGTGAGTAGAGATTGCCAGACCTCTATTAATTAACATAGGCTGCATCTTGTCTTTGTGACAAGTTGCAGTCAGCATGTCAAAAACTGTGCCTGCTGACTGCATGTACTGAAAACAGGGGTGCAGCTTCCCCCTCCTTCTCAAATCATAACTCTGCCTCAAACTGAATATAGAAGGGGTTGTCTCCATTTGTTTTTGAGTTTCTGAGTTTCCTATGTTCAAGCTTTTCTGAATGGCAGATCAAAAAGGAGATATTACCAGTAAAATCTTTGTAATCTCATGATTTCAAAAGCAGAAGCTTTAAGTAAATCCCAAAATTTTCATGTGAAAATAGCAGTTCTGCAGCTGCCTGAATTCCAAACAAGCCTGCCCAAAGGATTTAATTTAGATAGGTTATCATTTCTTATTATCTATCTAGCACTCACAGTGGCTGTAAAATCCCTAGGAATGGTGGCATTTCCATTTATTTCCATGTTCAGCTCCCAGAACACACTCATGACATGAAAATACCATAGAAATGCAAGGTAATTATCATTATTATGTAACTCCTTGGCATCCAGGAGCAGAATTAACAGCCTGAGTGGTGCCTATAAGAAAAACAGAATATATTTCAGTAAGCAAGCCTGTCATTTTTTATCTCTTAAGTAACCTTAAATAAAATTGAACTGGCTTAGTCAGTGTGAAAAAAAGGAAAAAAAGCAAGTTCTTATAATCTTCACTGTGATGATAATACATGTATTACTTCATTTAAATAAAATCTCTGAACAGCACCTGGAGTTTTACAGAGAAATCCTGCACTGGGGATTTGTATGCAGCACGCCTTCATATGAAATGTCAGAATTGCATGGACAAGGACAGCAGTGAAATTTAAAAGGTGATGGATAAGACAGATGGCTGAGCAGAAGTGGTCTGCATTGCCTTGGAGAAAAGCCTGGTGCTATCCTCAGCAATCACTGCTCGAGTTTGCAAGAGTCTGGCTGCTATGGAAGCATCTGAGCCAACCCTGGGTGTTGCAATATGCCAGTTTTCCAAGAAACAGATTGGTGTACAGTGTGTACTATTTTTTTTATTTTCTTGGGGGAGGAGGGGAGAATCTATGGGTGTGGGGCTGTCATTTGGCTTTGAATTTCATCTTATCAATGCATTTCTTGACACCTATGATGATCTCTTTGAAATAGAGATGATATTGTGAATACTGACATAACTGCTATGGAAATTACTCACCCTCCCATCTTGTGAGAGCAGAAAAATCACTGTTTGTACAGAATCTACTAATTTCTACTCACTGTTCTGTATTTAATCTGTGTGAAAGGTCCCATGTTCCTTCCTTGAGACTGATAACAGTGTTGATCTCTGCTGTTCAAGGAGTTTTTTGTGGGCTTGCCTTTGTGAGGGGTCGGCACTCCCAAGAGGTCTGTGCAAGAGTCAGTCAGAGCTGATGCCCAAACAGTGAAGAGATTTCCCTTGGGCCAGGCTCGAGGCTGCATCTGATTATAACTGGGGCTGGGAGGGAAGCAGCCCAGAAGCACAGAATTCAGGGTTTGGAGTAATTGCTGAGCAATATAGGGAACCAGGACTAAAAGAAAATGAGGATATTCCCTGAAAAGAAATGTGAAAGCTTTCTGCCTTCCAGACTAAAATTCTCTGGGATATAAAGATCTTGTGGAGCAAGTTTAAACAGTGACTCAGTTCTCTAACTGCAAGCAACGAGTTCCAAAATGAAGATAGTTAAGTAAAACTAGTCTAATTTCTGATAATGGTTTTCTCTAAAGAATTTGATGATTGTGAAAGTTTCCACTTAATTTAAGAGAATGCAGGTAGATATGAAACTCCATTATGGGCATTTGAGTGGCAGTGGCAGCCCATGCAATGTGAGCAATATATTTGTGACTGGCAAACCAAAAGGATGGTGACAGCACAGACAAGTAAGTGATTGGCCCAATGAGACAAAATAGTCATTTATGGAAAATGTTCAACTCTTGGTAGGAGACTAGGATGAGTTTATACAGCAAAACTCTCTGTAAAGGCTAAACCCTTGACAAGATTATCAAAACATAGCCTGAGAGGAAAGTCTCCAGCTGTGGTGAAGCTCACAGAAGCGGGCAGTTCTCTGAGACCTGGCAGCAGACCCGAGGCAGAAAGTGATGCAAATCTCTGACAGACTAGATAAAAACATGAGCTGCACAGACTGAGACTGAGCAAACTTTCACCCCCAGCCAGCACCATGCATTTGGGGACCAGTACTGCTGTGGCTTGTGGTCTCTTGGAAGAGACAACAAGCCCAAGGGAGTGATAGCAGTGCCATGCGTGACAAAGGAGTCTCAGCACAGCAGTGTGTGGAACAAATGCCAGCAGATGGGGTATGGATTCATTTTCAGTTGGATGGGAACATGCAAACTTGTATGGTTTCAGAAGTAGGGATCTTGCAGTACTGGAGGAGCAACCATAGGTGGGAAAAGATAAATAGTACAGAGGCAGGAAAAGCCCCTCTGAGAGTCTGATATGGCCAGTCTCAGTTCAGATAGCAAATAGGACAGGAAAAGGCCATATGCTGGAGAGATGGGGGTGGAAATGACATAAACAGCAGCTCAGCAGTATTCCCTTATGTTGCTCAGGTCTAGACGACTATAGCTGAGGTCACTCCAGTTCAATTTCTGGACTGCAAGAGGTTGAATCTTCCCCAACCCTGAATCTTAGCCCTTCTCCAGGAAGTAGGTTTTGCACAGGGAAGACACTGGGTTGTAGAATGTCTCATGTCTCTCTTCACTCGCTTTGACAGAGGAGAGAACACTTTGCCTTGGACCAGCCCCTAGTCTTAGCTGTGGACCCTGTCTTTAGGAGACCCTTATTTCAAAGAGAGGTGAGGAGAAGGGTGTCCTCTTTCCTTTTCAGCCTACTCCCTCCTGAAGTAGACCCCAGACAAATCCAGTGCAGGGGCTGGAAGAAAGACAGAAGAGACTGGAGAAGGTGATGTCTCCTTTGGAGGAGAGGGGGATGCTGGCACACAAAGCCCTTCAGGGCCCAAATCTGGCCAGCAGCTGCAATTCTCTGTTGGGACCTCTAGAAAACATGCAGCTTCAACAGGGAAATTAATGTTCCACATAAGAAGTGTGGAAAAGAGAGCTGAGAGAAAAATTAATTACAAATGGAATGCAATCGTGCAATAGTAAAACTTCAGTGACATTTAATTTCTCTGTAAACAGAGCATGGGTTTGTTCTCATGGTTAGCAGGGGATGGATTCAGGAAGCTGTATTAAGTTCTTGGCACTGTTTCTGATTCACTTAGTGGTCTTCAGGAAATGACTTAATTGTGGGATCTCGCAAGTGCTGAGCACACACTGAGGAGAATTTCTTTCCTCTAAAGCAGAGGGGGCTTTCTGGAGCATGACAAGAGCTCTTCATCTCAGGATCAGGGTGTGTTGATTGAAAAAACACAGTCCTCTTATCTTTGCATAAAAACTAAGTTCAAGAATCCAGGGTGCTAGTACCCTTATCATCTGCAAAGCAAAGAGGATGGTTTGCTGGGGATCTGAGAGGAAGCCAGCTATAAAGGGCTGTAATTGAATTAAAGGATGGACTGGCTTTGTTGAAAGAAAGGGGAACAGAACCACTCAGGCATGTGGGCTCACATTGTGAAACAAATTACAGGCTGACACATCCGCTAATAATCTGCGCTTTGGTGCAATAGACAGGAATAACTCAAAACCTCTGTGGCTGGCAAAGGGGAACCAAGAGTAATAGGGGAAGCTTCTTTCCACTGAATCCCATCCCACACCCTCTGAACCAGGTTACCTGATTGTCAGCTTGGGCTGGGTGGAGGGGGACATGCCGGTAACAGGGCTGTGCTGGTGAGGCAGGTCCCCAAGGGAACCACCTTTTTAACTAGACAGGTGAGTGCAGGGAATAAGAGTTTTTTGGCTGGAGGTGAGGCAGATGTTGACAGCACTGGCAGGACTGAACTAAGATACCTGCCTGAGTCTGGTAAATTGTGTGTGAAATCCAGCATACACGGAATATTGCCTGGACAGAAGTGTATTCTTCCCTGAATCAGTTTCTCCAAATAGCTTCATTCTGATGAAAATAGAGAAGGCTTCTTCTGTTCAGGATGGTTAATCCTTCCCACCGTGCTGCAGGACACACAGTTCCCACCAGCACTGCCTTGATGTGGTCCTGTGAGCCCCTTGCTGCTGCTCCCATGCGCCATCACCCAGGCCATGGTGTGGGCCATCCTGCAAAGTGTGAGAGCTTTCCATACTGGAAGGCACAGGTCTGCTCCAAGGGTTCTAACAGGATATTTCCTGTATTTTCACTGCAATTGGCTGGTTTTTTTCAGTGATTCTGGTTTGCACCCCAGGAAACTACTTACCATACGTGCCTAGATAAATCCCTTCTGAAGGGTGTGGGTCAGTGTTACACACTCTGGGAGTCCTGTCTGGCAGAGCTCGGCTGCACTGCAGCCATGAGATGGACATGTGGGCATGAAATGTGTGTTTTTTCAGGCCAGAACAGTAGATATCCTCAATCAAGCAGATTTTCCCGGCTTTCCTGTGCCGAGCCTCTAAAATCCATTGTGTTCCTCCTCTGACCCTGTGCTTTCGATTTCCTCAGATACTCTGTCCTTAGAAACAGACAAGCTTGAAACAGCCAGCAGCAAACATGAACATGAATAAAATGCATATGTTCAGCTGTGTGCAGGTCATCTTCAGGAGATCAGCCACATAAACATTGATAGAATACATAGATTTAATGACATAGTCACCAAGCAATATTTATATTAAAACCCTAGTTACATTTTTAAGATGTGGTAGTAATTTCCCGTATATATTTATACACTTACACACACATACGTAACATTGGTAGAAATTCTGTGTTCATATTAAAGAGGTAAAAGAAACTGTTCTCTGTATAAAACTAGAACATATATTCAAGTTGAGCAAGAAGTCTTCCTTGTCTGCACTCTGTGATATTTCTGCTTCTGTTTGGTGGATTAATTCTTTTTTCCTGGTGCTCTTCTGTGCACTACCATTACCCTATGAATTTTTTACTGTATTTCCCTGTTTTTTATATTATTCCATCTTCACAGAGTGCTGGTGATAACATGTTTTAAGTGACAGCACTACATACTTCCTAAATAATCTCGTTTTACTGGTTGTTTAATCAAAGATTTTTGAAAGTGTTCCTTTGCTTTTTTTGCTGTTGAGCTGTGATGTTCCAGGAGCTCCAAAAAGAGATGTCTCTTTTAACTGTGCTAGGAACTGCTGTCAGTTAAATAAATTGACTTACGCCGATGCAAATGAGAGCAAAATTTGGCCCCATCTGTTCTACATAATCTAGTTCCTAAATCAGAAAAACCAGTCACTAAGAAATGACAGCTAGTATTTTATTTTTGTGGGAATTTGGTGTTAGCACTTCTGAAAACTGCTGAAGCTAATAATGCAGACTAGCAAGCTAAACATGTTGGTTTCGTCTAGAATGATGCTGGAGACCTTTCTTAGTAAGAAATTCTTGGGTAAGAATGTATCTACCATATTTAAATGGACGTTAGATTTACTTATTGGCGAAAAAGAGTAGCCTTCAATGCTGTAGTTTTTAGGGAGGATAATTAAAGATGAGGAAAGAAGAGACAACAGATGTAGTGCTTAAGCGGTGAATAACATCATAGTGTCTTAAACTAAGGAAGGGCAATGTATTTTACCTGAGTAAACTATCTGGATAATCTCAAATCTACTGGCCTTCCTTCCCAGTGCCTGAAAGTGTTCCTTGTTCCTTGTTCTGTGCTACTTGCCAGACCTCTCTGCTTTGTAGTGAACAGGCTTCATGTGGTTGTGACATGCAGCTCATGTCACTCCTTTCACTTTGGAGGAGTGCTAGAACTACCATCAATAAGTTTGCTAAAAGACTATGGGACAGAATTGTCCATACATACGAAATTGCTGTGGAAACCAAGGGACATGTCAGCGTATTGTGCTACAGTAGTGGACAAGAAATGCTGCTATGGGCAGTGTTTCAAACACTGTGTCCGGGGAAGAAGGAACTCTTAAAAATCACAGATCATCTGTAGTTCAAAAAGATGGTATTAAGATGGCTCACTGGGAGTGGTGGAATGCAGGTTTTTCCTGTCGTGGTTGTTCTTGCACAAATGTGTGTCAGTTTGTGCAGTGACACCTCTCCCTTATGTCTCAGTCTCACCAGTTGCATGAGATCAAGTGCAGATGACCAAAAAAAAAAGTCAGAAACTCTGGCCAAAATTTCCAAGCCTACATATATGCATTGGATATGAGCAGCCTGGTCTTCCAGTAGATGCTCCGTATTTCCAACTCCTTTCGAAGTAAATGGAGCTGCTGCAGTTTTCTTTGGCAGTAGGAGAGAGCTCAGCTTTTGTGCAGATGAGGCACCTCACACTGGCTGATGAGACCAGCTACCAAAGACCAAGTGTGGATCTCTCCAGTGTAAATGTTTACCAAATACCATGAAAAAACCCCAAACCCAGTAAGTACATTAAAGTTAGGAGGGTTTTTTTTTAGGAATGAAGATCTATAGTACTTAGATTATCACTCATCACCAAATGTCCTCAGGCCAGGGAAGAAGTCAGTTAACTATAGCAAGAGACTTAGGAACTGTACTTTGCATTATTTGCTGTGCAAGGGATATATTCCTTATCCTTTTGAAGAATACAGCAAGTTCAGGCCCAGTGTGTTTGGATTCCAGCTAATTCTACTTTAATGAAAGGCCCAGTATTGTAATATCAACATATGACTATTTACACTTCTCCTCAAAGAGAAGATCCTCTCGATAGTATTCATCTTTTCAGAAATTATACTTTATGAAATGTCAAATTAATAAGTGAAATAATTTATAAATAATGTGCATTTATAATACAATAATGTGTTAAACTTCACAGATTCCAGAGGATATTTTTATATAAAAGTACATGGTGTAGAGGGGTATGGGAGGTGCAGTTTTTTGTTGACTGGGTAAGCCAGAGCTCCTGTGAGCGCTGAGATATTTCTTGTTAGAGGAACCACGAGGCCCCTCATGCAAGGAAAATTTATTTGCCAACACTCAGGATATATGCAGAATATATGCCTTATTTTGTTCCTCCATCTTTATACAGAAAGTAATCATTAAAAACCTTTCTGATATAATTAGTACTCTATCAAATTCTCCAGGAGTTTTCATTGCTCTTAAGCACCCCAAGTAATTACTGTGCTGGGAACTTGCCATGACCATGAGCTCACCTTGAAATCAAATTACTAATAGCAGGACTGATTCTCACTTGAGGCAGTTTTTAGAAAACTGTGACTGATTGCTGCAAAAGTTACTGTTAAAAAAAACCCCACATGCATTATCCTGCCTTCTTGCAGGGACCAGAGTCCTGGCTAGACAAAGAGACGTTACTGCTGACCACGTGTGAGGAGGAAACATGGAAACTGCAGGATCTGTGTGGAGCCCAGGAGAGCCTGCAGACATAGAGATATATAGCAGGAAAATCATTACTATTACAGGAAAATAGTTACAATTATAGATGTGTGCCTTCCCCTGACTAAGCTCTCTCAGCTGTGATGTCTAATATGTGTGATCTTAATTAGCCACCACCTCTTACTGACCTGAAGTATCTTAAAGGGCAGTTCCAGCAGTTCTCATCCAGGCAGAAAGGAAATGTAGCCCTTTCTCTAGGAAGGCCATTGCATCTAGGGAAGTGTCTGAGTATTGGCGTGTAAACTTTCTACACTTGGTTGTGCTGGGCAGTGTTGCAAGTGAAGCAAATTGGTCACTAATCCCAGAAACTAAAGGCCCAAGTATTTGCATACTTTAGACAAAAATGTTTGGCAAATGCAATGGAACAAGCCTCTCCATCTGTAAGCAATCCTGTAGGGTCTTCAGTGGGTTTAGGGGTGCCAAGTACTCAGTTTCTTGGGCTGTCTCCTGAATGTTTATGTATGGGGCAACCCAGAGAAGCCACTTTGCTTGTCCTGGAAAGATGAAAAACTTCAAATACCTCTAGGTTCAAACACATCTGGAGTCAGAAGGCTGATAGAAACCAGCATCAGTGTGATACAGATGCCTCCAGCTGATCTGCCAAAAGCATGGATCTGTTTCAGCCCTCAACTGTTTGTGTGTTAACTGAATCCATAGAAACTTAAGACACTTTGCTTTTCTGAATCATAAATGCATGATGCCTACTTTATCAAGGAAAATATTAGCTCCAAATGAATGGGCATGATTTACCTCATTTGGGAATCAGACACACTCAGGGTTATATGATGGGTTATATGCACATCCCTTAAGGCCTATTAAAACTGATTTCACAATTTAGGTACTGAATAGATTCAGGCAAATGATCAAGGCAGATTTTCCCCAGAATTAATAAAACAAACAGCCTTTGGCAACTGGATCACTGAATAAGAAGCATTAATTGAAAACCTACCATTAAACGTGATTATTAGTGTGCCGCCTGCACAGCGACAGAGAATCAGAGATAACTACTGGGAAACCCTCTAAAACCTGGATGTAAAATGAGTGTGAAAAGAACAGGCCAAAACTGTGGACAATACTGTACAGGCCACCTGCCAACAAAGTTTGCAGATCACCCAGCAAACTGAAGCTGGACATGTCCTGGCAGACAGAAAGGAAAGTGGAGCTGAAGCCAATTTTTCTCAGTATTTATCAACACTATTATAGCACTGTAGCAAAAAAGAAAAAAATTCCAGTTAGATGAGTGACAGGATTTCTTTACATCTTTCTTCCCCTGAAATATATGCCAGAAAAGTGTCAGCTGAGACATCTGGGAAATCCTGAAGGACAAACTGTTCAAAAAGTTTAGCCACAATCCATAAAAGCTAGATAAATCCTAGTCTGAGTGATATCAAAACCTCAGCAAATTCAGCTGTATCTGGACCAATAGGCTCCAGTGGGCTGGACATTTTATTTCAGGCTTGAGTGACCAAAAAAATAACCAAACCACAGAGAAGGAAAGAGTGGTAAACACTTTCATAAAATCATAGAATCATTTAGGTTGATGCTTGTTTCCTTGGCATAAAAATGCCTTTGGAGAGGCTGGGAGGTCCTTCACAGCCAGACAACAGCCGGCACTGTTGCTAAGAGTGAAAACAGCCTTCTGTGACCTGACATGTGTTTTATTTCTGGTGAGGGGATGAAAGCACTTGTGATGCGCTATGACATTTCTGTCAGTCCTCAAAATGCACTTGATGTTCCCACAGAGAACCTCATGTTTGTGCCTTGCAGGGGGATGGGAGGGCCTGTCCCCTCCTCTCTCCACTGGCCCTGCAGCAGAGCTGCAGGTAGATTCACATCTTTTGAGGGTCCCTGGTGAGTGCCAGTGGTCTGAGGTGGCACAGAGGGCAAATGCTGCTGCTGCTGTTCCTCAGTATCAGGTCCCCTTCACTTGAAGAGAGAAGGGGTGGGATGCAGCCTTCCATGTAATAGAAATTCAGCATGCTTGAGAGCCTTTTGCAGCGTTTTGTAATCTTAGTGAGAAAGCTCCTTACAGCAGTTATTTTGCGATCCCACGAAAGCCAGAAATGCATTCGCAGAGGCCAGAGCTGCCTAGCCCCCTTGGCATCCAGCAGACAGTGTGGGGTTTCCCACAAGTGGTGAAAAGTGAGCAAAAAATCTAATGCTACTTTGGAGTTCAGTAATCCCTTCTCCAGCATTGTTCAAGCCTCAGATACACACTGCTTTTCCTAGATAGACAGGGTCACATCCTCAGCTCCTATCAGCTGGCGCTGCTCCACCAACCGCAGTGCAGCTGACGCAGCCGGGCTAATTTGCTCCCACCAAGGATTTGACCTGCCGTTTTCTTCCTGACAGCATCCCTTAAAAGATACATGATGTTCTGCAGGGCCAGGCTAATCTGCTTGTGGAGGAGCATCCATTGTTCAGCCTGCCATCCTTATCACCCGCTCTCGCCAGAAAAGAAGCCCAGGCTGGATGCTGGTGACAGCCCTCTTCAAGCGTGGGTCTTGCTGAGGCTGTGAGAAGCCTCAGCTGCAGAAAGCCTCCAGGAAGATGGGAAATAGCCATGCCTATGAATCACCCCAGAAACAAATGATTCGCTATGGGTAAACTTGTGGAAATGGCATGGTACTGTAAAGTGTGACAAAAGCTTTTATCCCAGAGCAATGGAAAGCCTCACAGCACCCCCACCTCCCTCTTTCCATGCCATCTTGGAAGTATGTTAATTATTGCTCTGGGTGTGAATACTCCATGTCTGTATTAAGTCACTCTAAACAAGCAAGTCCACTGCCCTTTCCATGTAAAACAATGCTGGATTGTGTAGAAAAGACTGCTGAAAACATTTGACAAAACATGATTTTAGTGGTCAGAAAGCTGTGATTCAGCAATAACTGGTGGACTTGAGAGCGGGTGATTATTTATTTAAAAGTGTTTTCCTGTTGTGCTTGCTGCAGTAGGGATCAATACAGTGGAGACAGGCAATCCTGCAGAGCTCTAAGGCTCTCCCAGTAATGTGCTGGACAGGAGATCTGGACTCTGCTGCTGTAAAAACATTTACTCTGTGAAAAACAATTTCTTGGTTCCCTGTTGAAAAAGCAAAAATATTGGTAGACACTTTGTCCCTACCATCATCCACGAGTTATGAGGATGCTCTGGCCCCAGGAGTTGGCATATTACTTTAAGGAAACCATTTTGCACCGACTGACAGGCAATGTTATTGATGGAAGTACAACCTGGTGATGATCCAGTGGTGCTTGTTGGAATTCCCAGATCCTTCTGTGGCCCCTCATATTTCACAAGGGAAAAAATTATCTTTGCAAAGTTGGACTGCATAGTTAGAAAAAGGATGGGAGTTTCACTCTTCTCTGACCTGCATGTTTCTGAGTGATGCCATGGGTTTTCCTGAGCTTTAGTTAACATTGGATCATCTTGCTGTTTGAAAGGACGGAGAAGTCTGACTTAAACAAATTAGTCCAGAACTGGACTGCTTTTTGTCATGCTGGTTTTTTCTGTTCCCATTTTATGACCCTGAATTTTCAAGGGCACCTTTGAATTAATCCTTTCAATTTGTTTTAAGGCCTGCCTGAATTTTCATAATGGCTGAAAATGTACATAGAGAAGCCAAGATAATAACTTCAGAAGGAAAGGTATTGCATCATGTCATTGTATAGGAAGCACAGAGGTATGCTGAGTTTTTCCTTATAAAGACTAGACATCTTTTAATATAAATAACCTTGAAGTAAGAGCATTACCATAGCAAGAGCTTCACCAATACCTCCTTAAATGCCTATTAGCAGACTGTATGTATGATACAAACTGCAACAACATCACTAGAATTCTACTTAGCTATTCTAAAAGACAATGCAGGCTGGGACTAACAATTATACTAATGCACTGTGTTGCTTAATTGAAGGAATTTATGATATAAAATACATGTCAGAGTTCAAAGCCAAGTATGTGTGTGTGTGAGAGAGAGAGAGAATATATGCAGGTAGGGTTGTCGTCAGCTGGAGCACTAAATACAACCCTCTGTGATTTTACATCTGGGAAAATATCCAGAAATCCTTTCTAAGCAATAAATTATAGGCTTGTGAGACAGCAATGATATACAAGCAAAGCAGCACCTGTAATGAGCTTGCAACCATCACTGAGACCTGGGAACTTTAATGCCCATTAATCTGAGAGGGAAGAGTAAGAATGTGCCAACGATGCTAGAAAGACTCACAACATACCTACCTTGTCTTCCACCTAAGTGCACAGACTGTTAACGAGAACACCTTTTTATTTTTTTCCCCAATCAGCTTCCTGGAAAGTATTTGCTTATCAAAAATAGTTCACAGGGTTATGGTACAATAATTTTCACTAGTCTTTACTGCTTCTGTCAGCTTGGTGACTATATTGTGAACTTGGAAGTGCAGTTTAAAAAAATAATTATGAATGTCTTGATCAGCGTTGATTCATCAGTTGCTTGGTGTATGCAAAAAATGTTATCATCCTTAATTGTCTCTGTGATACTATGCTCTGAGAGGAATATCCCTCAAAGGAAACCCTTGGGAAAAAAACACTGCTCTCAGCTTTTATGATACTAATGTGGCTTGGACTAAATTGATCAAACTCACATTCCACAGAGTAGTTTAAAGGGACCATTTAGCAGCTGGCAGCTTGTTCTGTCAAGTTTATAGATTTGTTAAATGTTTTCCTTGTTTTGGTTTATCCTGTGTTTTGCCTATATTAATATTTAAATTGACTTGGAACAAACAAGTTCCCTTTGATGACAACAAAGATGTTTTGATGAAACTAAAGCAAAGTAAAGGCCAATTTTGGGGTTTATTCTTCCATCTTCTATTTGATACCAATTGACTTTCTTATTACATCTCCCAGAGAGAAACTGACTGTAGGAGTTGGTGTGAAGTGCCACAAGACAATGCCATTGTACTGTTTGGTGAAAAAATCTCTTGTGCAAAAGCTTTGATCAGCAAAGCACTTCAGTAGGTACCTAATTTTCAGCACCAGGAGTAGGCTGCAAGTACTTTAGTGCTCTCTTCCTGTTCTGCGCTCACAGCTCCTAGGGTGGCTGCGTGGGTCAGAAGAGCACATAACCTCACTCATGGTCAACAAGGCACATCTCCATGGCACAGATTGCCTGGCAAATCCCCCTCTCCAAGCTCACCTAGAAGGTACTCTTTGCCCAGCCCCTTCAAAGAGAAGTCTGTGCTCTCCCTGCATGCAGAGCTCACTTTCCAAGCCTTTGGCTTAAGAATTACATGACTTGGATTGCTTGGACAAATGGGGTGATTGATGAAGGCTCTTTGGCTCCTGTGGTGGCTGTGTGTCCATAGGGTCAATCAGCCAGCTAGTTCCTGTCTGCACTCCTTGTGTGCTGTAGGGGTGGCACAAGGAATATGTCTGGTAGTGAAATGCTGTTGCTACGGAGCAGAAGGACTGTCTTGGAAACAGTTCCTCACTGAAAGGCTTCTCCTATGGTGAGACAGCTCAGATAGCCCAGAGAGCAGCAAGAGCTCCAGTCCTGCACTCCAAAAATGCAAGGTCCTGGCACCTCCATGGAACCTGGGGAGCAGGCAGATGGGAGCTCTGCTTGAAAGATTTCATGGGTAAGGACAGCAGGGACTGTGATGTCAAAACATGGAAAAGAAGCCATGCTAGGCAATACTAGGGTCAGTGCATAAACCTTTTCACATCACGTATTGTTTTCACTCCCACACTAGATGTGTCCATTAGATGCTGCACCAGCTACCAGAGGGTGTATCATTTAAAGGGCTCCAATGAATTTATCATACACAGGATGCTGTTTTATACACACTATAGCCAGGGAAATTGCTTTCACAATAAAAGGGTTTTGCTAGAACCTGAGGCATCTGTACTTACCTTTCAGTTCAAAAATTTATTCTTATTGAGGGCACAAGAGTTTGCTTTCGAGTAATCAACAACTTAGGCCAGAAGGGACTGGTCTGGTCTTGTGCATAATGCAGACCAAAGAATGCCCCTCTCTTAATTCCTGTGCAAAAATCATTAGCAGTGTTTGGTGCTAGAAAAACAACCAATTGTAATGTTAAGTTTTCCAATTGTGGAAAATCCACTACAGCCCTTGTTAATGTTTGCTTACCTTCAGTGATAAGCAAAAATGCCTCAGCTAATTTGCAGTCTGAACTCGTCTGGTCTCAACCTGCATCCACTGAGTCTTATTATACCTTTCTGTTCCACAAGAGCCCTTATATATGAAACTGCAACATTAGCTAGAAAGAAAAAAGCACAGGGGTGATATTCCATGGCAAATTAAGGTTCGGGGAGATAATGATGATGCTCCTTCAGTGAATACATGTAGCAGTGCATGTCACCTTGCAGAACATAGCCTGGAGCTGCATTTTGGGGTAATATACGTCAATCTCCTGGGACAGGAATTGCATTCTCTCCCCAGAGTGTAACGTCAATTACAGTCACTGTCTTTTAAGATGTTAAAACTACAAAAAGGGTCAACATATGAAATATTCATGCTGACATTTCCTTATAGCACATCCCTTCCTGGATCAGCCATTTCCTTAGCAATAGCTCTGTATCACACTGTGCTCCCCTGCTGCCCCTCTCCCCCTAAGCCCTGTCAATTCACCTGCCCTTGAGGCTCCTTTGGCCCCTGTCCAGGAGAAATTCTAGGACGTTTCTTTTGCTCCTGCCCTGCTTGGATTGCTCTCAGCCCGTACAGTCTCTGACCTGTCTGTGTTTCTAAGCCTGTGTGATACTTTCAGTGGGCCTCTGATGCCCAGCACTATCCTGACCCCCATTCCTGATATAGTTTCTACTTCATTGCACCACAGTCAAAAAAATTCTATCAATAAGCAGTGTATAGAATGTGTTGTGCAACAAAGCAGAGTGAAAAACAAAGATCCTTACAATTTGCAACAGGAGAAATCATCACAAAGCTTAGGTTAATTTCACATGCAAATGTTTTCATTTTGAAATGTCTGAAGCATTTCCTTGTATGAATGTTTTCTTTCAGCATAGTTGCATAGGAAATTTATTTATGTAAAGCTCTCTCTGCAAAATCTTTCCCTTTTAGTAAATTGGCCCTTTCCAAAAAATATAACACAACAAAATGAAAATAACTGACAAAGTGTCTTCCAATCTGATTATGCCTAATTATGATTAGCAAACTTATGCTGGAGGCTTTTTATTTTTTCTTTTGTCTGCTAACAACTATGTGTGCTTCTGGTGATAGATAAATATCATCCTGATTCAGATGCAATTGCTAGTTCACGTGGTGGTTCCTCATGTTAAAGTATTTAATTTCCTAATGTAACCTTGGGTATTTTGTCATGCTGTACCTCATGCCTGTGTTTTGAGCACTTCCTTTAAAAATCACAATATAAGGAGTATTTTCCGAATGTCTGTCACTTCTTCCCTTTGAGGTTGAAACTTTGCAGAAGAGGTTGGCAGAGGTTGCTAATGATAGTTGTTGTCTGTACCACACATTTCCTCTTTTCTCCCACCATTTTTTGTAGAAGGAAATTTTCTCTTCAGAGTTATCCCAAATTCTTCTGAACATATACCTGTCATCTTTTTTGTTTTATTCACTCAAGCCTGGATTTGTAAGGGTCATAAATCAGGGCTTGTTTATCTGGGGAGAGTTATGGAATCAGACCTGGCTTTAAGTTGCTTCTCCTCTTTGATGGTTATGCTGTACCAGCTCTTATATGAATGTTTGTGAGATGATATTCTGACAGTGAGAAGGGCTGATGTGATGTATTTAGAAAATAAGTACTCAGGCAGCCTGCCCAGACACAGTTTGCCGCGGGCAAGAGGACAAATTCCACATTAATCCAAACGTGCAGAAGTGATGATTGGGGTGACTGTAAAAAGTGGGTGCATGCCACAGTGCCAGGAAACCCGACCTCCAGTCTCCACTTGGCCATTAAACTGATGGATGCCTGTGAGGAAGAGCCTTGCTTCATCACACCTTTGCTCCATTGCATCCTCCCTTTAGCCTCCAAGTCATACTGAGATCACCACCTGTTTGGGGAGGGCACTGTTTTACATTCTGTATTGCTAGGAAGATGATGCCCTGCTTTTGGTAGGGTCTTTCAGGTGCTACTAAAATAAGAGCAATTAAAAACAAAACAACAGCCTCGAGCACACCAAAGCGATAAAGCAAGTTTGTTCAGAACAAGTTGTCTCACAGAGGGATACAGGGATTGTTTGTATTACCCCTAGGTAAAGTGCTGAACACTTGCATCCTCTGTGCAGAAAAACAAACTGACCCAAATTCTTTAAAATTACTTTAATTCAAGAACCACAGTTGACAGCAGAGCCATGCACCATCACAGAGGAAAGCAGCATCAGCAGTCCTTTCTCCAGCTTGTGGGGCAGCCCCAGACCTGTTCCTTGCTCCCTTCCCAGCACTGTGGGGCTCTTGGCAGGCGAGCCCACGTGCACCAGGGGGGCCGAGGGGGCTAACCAGGCTCTCTGGCCAGCAAGCTCTGCTGCTCTGCCCTCTGTTAGGAGCTCAGGCACAGCTCAGTCACATGCCACTGCTCTGGTAAAGGTTTGGGAATGTTGAGTTCCAGTTTCCCTCCTTAGCTGCTGTGCCTCAGTCACACTTAGACATGAACCTGGGACCTGAACATGTCTGTCCAGCTTGCTTCTTTTAGTTAGCTCTAGCAACACCCCATGAGTCACCCGAGCCTGCTGTGTTTTCTCTCGCACTCATCGGTGCAAGAGCAAAGCCACATCACACATGTATATCAGGTATTTTGTATACAAAAGGTACCCTGGTAAGACACAGCCAAATGCCCTATCACCAACCTAGCAAGGGAAGCCAAACAGCCTGTGTGAGTCATTCTTTGTCAGAAAACAGATTTGCTTTCCACTCCAAGGTACTGACTGGAGAAAAAAGGGAAAGCTGCAGCCTGTGCTTCTAGCTAGCCCTCTGGTAAAGTCTCTGGGCTGGTGGCACTTGGGTGACTTTACAAACAGTGTGGGGCTCTTTCCATCAGTTCAGAAGCTCCCTCCTCCCCAGAGGAAGAAATGTGTTAATTAAGCTGGCAAAGCTGTGCAAGCTGAGCTGTCAGGCACTTACAGACTTCACTTCAGATCCTCCTGACAAAGGGATGTCTCAGCACTGTCAGGCCTCAGTCGGTTAATGATGAACAAAATACTCCTTTGCGCTCAGGAGGCGCTCAACTCCACAGCTTTGCTTGTTCAATAAACAGGTTTCTAATATTTCTGCCTGAAATTGTCTCAGGCATATAAACAAGCAAGGGGCAGTTGCTAAGTCTGTAAATTCCCAGTGTAATTCCCGGGATTTATTTTGGTATCAGCCCAGGCTTTTAACTAGCAGCAACTCTCAAAATTTTCAGATCTCAAGATCAGAAAACAGAATGTGAAAACTAGAGAAACTTCTTCTAGTGAATGACCCCACATGACCTTCCACCTTACAGTGACCAAAAATTTACAGGTTTTTCTTTTAAAATCTTCTCTGGTCCTTCCCATTTTGTTGCTATTGATGTGTAATCAACAGCTCTGTTATTTAAGCTTTTAAATTAGAGACACCTTTGAAATTTCATCTTTGCTGTCTTAGCACATCCAAGAACTTCCTGGAAGTATTTAATGCTTGTAAATACAGCCTTAGAACACAGAAAATTAAAATGCTATAAGGTGATCAGGCAGAGATCCAGCTGGCTCAGTGTCCCATTTCTGAATTTTGGCAGTAATGCAAACCATACAAAAATGCTTCCTTGAAATACTTTCATTGGCACCAGCAATGTGCTGCAGAAGGATTTCCTGACTAATGGACAGTCCTTCTCGAAGACTAGCTCTTGATGGCTGTTTTCTGCATTTATTCAATTGCCTGTGTATTTAGTGAACAAATGTTAGTGCCCTGTTGTCACGTGATAGAGAATTTAGTCTTGTTTGTGGCACATGCCTGTGAAAGCATGTTTTTAATTCACTTATATCTTTAAAGGGGACTCTTCCTTTAGCAGTTTATGAACATTGACTGGAGGACCAGAAGGGACTGCACTAGAGACTGAATCCTTGAAAGGTGGCCATCTGACCCCGGTGCCACCTTCAAGCAGCAAACAATGAGGAGTTGGGTAAAAGTAAAAAGTCCATGAATGTGGGACTTGGGCTCAGGAAAGCAGTGGTGCATGAACACCTGCCAGCAGCCAGATGCCAAAAATTGTAAGGCAATAGTTAAAAGCCAGTCAGGAAAGAGACCTTGGGAGATAAAAGATAAAGACTGACAAGGGTGGGAAAATAGATAGGCACAATGTGACATCTTGGGACTCACTATCCTGACAGCATGAGAAATGCGGTAATCTGCAGAAAAGGGTTCCTGCATAAAATGAACTTCTGATGGTGGAACTCAATTTGCTTTCTTGAAACTGTTGATTTACCAAAATATTGAAATATCAGAGGCCATTGCACTCAAATAATACATTGCTGCTTGCAAGGAAGAGCTCTAGAGAGTGGTATTGCAGCCGGCCTTCCTGCCAAAAAATATGTGGAGACATAAGTAGTGTTACAGAAACCGCAGGAGGAAATACAGCAGAGGAGCTGTGATGATGACTGTCTAGCCTGCAGATAGGGCAACAGAGGTCATGGCAGGGATTCTAAGAGTGCAGACACCAAGGAATAAAATGGCAGCAAAGTGGCTTGGAAGCACTCACTGGTGTGTTTAAAGAGTGCCTTACATCAAGGACAAGGAGGGTCTTGGTTTTAGTGATGTAAGCAATACCCAGTATCCTAGATATCTGTGTTTGGACTATTGTGGTTGGGGAGACAGTCCCAAAAATATGTGGAGGTGACAGGAGAACAGACTGGATGAAAAACCATCAGTACTGGATGAAAAGTTGTGAACCCGAGAAAAAACAAATGTTAGATAAAGCCTTTGAGAAAATAAGGTATTTGAACACCATGAATCAGGAGTGACTGAGAAAGAAGGAAGGGGATAAGGCAGCCAGATCCTGGACACAGAGACCTCTGCATTCGTACTCGAGAATCAGAGACACAACATCAAAATAACATGTACCAGTGTTGGGAAAGATATTTAGTCCTAGAAGGAACCAAGTTCATTATGAAGTATTTCCTTAGAAGCTCAGCAGAAGGCCCCCAAACAAAAAGCAAAAATGCAGATGTGAGGAGTCTATTAGAATAAGTGCTTTGCTCTGATTGCTATTACCCTGCTTCCCACACAAGAGGAAGGAACAGCCCTTGAAGTATATGCCTTTTCCCTGAAATAAGCATTTCTCTGAATTAGAGAATAGGGAAATAGGAAGAAACATGGTCAGGTGGGAGGAGAAATGTGGGAGGGCCTCCAGGTGCAGGGAAAGAGATGGGGGAGGGAGCCCACCACAACCTCAGCAGGAGGTAGGTTCCAGCTTCTGGCAACTGCCCTGTGTGGATGACTCCAAGCAAATCATAAGCTGAGATCAGAGGTTGGCAGGGCAGCACCTGTGTGTGGTGAACAGTCAGAAGGTCAAGCATATTTGAGTCTAACAAATTCCTGACAGAAGAACTTCTTGTAAACCTTATAGAGATCTGTTTAGACAGAGGACAAAGTAATCAGGCTGAAACTGGCCTCCTTTTATGATACATATAAAATCAGGACTTCTTGCTTCTTGGAGAGGCAATTGGAGAAGCAGTTTTGCTAGTGGCTCTCCCAAAATGAGTTATCTCCTACTTTCACTGCTGTTGCCATCAAGTTGTGAAGCTGCCTGCTTTGCTTCCATTTCAGCTCCTCACAGTTTGTCTCTCAAATGTTTTATGTACAGATTCGACTACACAAGAAGCACTCAGTTCTCATCAAGTGTAGTCTTGCATGTTTTTATTGAAACTGATAACAATCTCATTCCAAAGAGTGGAAACATTATTTCTGACTAATCAGGTCACACAAGATAACTTGCATGTTACATTCATTATACAATGATTACGATTAAGCATTGCCCCACATGGAGAATATATTCAGCAAACTCACTCAATCCTTTTAATTGTGCCTATAAAAGTGTGCAATGTCCTCATATAGTTGATGCATTGTCATGACCATGGTGCTCTGGAGGAGAGAGATTCTATTCTTGCACGCTGCTAATTGCTACAATATACCATGGATGTTGCCATAAGTAATAAATTCCTGAAACTACTTCACTGGGATTTGGTCTCCTGTATGTTATACTGTAAAAAATCAATGGAATGGCCCCATATATATCTGGGGAAAGAGGCACACTAAATGAATCACATCTTAATTTTCTGATACAAAACGACTTGCAGAAAATACTGCTTAACACTGCAATACTGTCTCGGTACTGTCACCCTCACTTGCATCATGTATTTTTTCAGATAAACAGGAGTCTGTTTAGCAGGGTTTCAGCATCTCTGAACAGGCCCTGCAAGGTTGAATCAAAAGGGCTCAGTCCTTCAAAGTTCCTACATAGCTTCCTCTATGCTCAGATTCTGTGATTGCTTTACCTCTGTGATGCTCAAAAAAATCACAATTCTTTAAAAACTTTTTGCCAGTCATGTTGTTTGTTCTCATAACTCCAAATTTATAAAATAAATATTGTCCTTCGTTTCTTCATAGAATGAAAAAAAATGTTAATTTCCTTCTTCATACACAAAAAGGCAATTAGTTGTACTCTGCCAGACATGCACACCAGTTGTGGGGAAAGAGAAAAGTACAGTCAGAAGTAATTGACATACAAAGCAACAACTTTATCTTTGTAGCAGTGAGTACAACTACCCCTCACAGTTTCAAAACTCAGCATTATATTGTTGACCCTTCAAAGCAGCTTGCTCTGAATATCTTTGTTTTGCTCATTCACTGAGTGGACTCATGATTCTGGGCCAATGAAAACTCTTTATTGACATTCTGGGAATGCAATTTATTCCTGAGAAGACACCATGAAGCTGGACATGTAAAAGAGTTTTGTGACTGGAATAGTCTTGTAATGCTTGGCAGGAATGTGATTTCTTACCTGGCTGTGGTGGAAATAAGCTGCATGCAAACAGTAAATTCTCCTTTTTTTCTTTTTTTTTTTTTTTTTTTTTTTTTTTTTTTAATGTTAAAGGGGAATTTTGTTACAGGGCATACAGTCAGTTTCATAGATAATGTTTTCTATAGATAATGTTTCCTCACTTGATTTTCCTGCAGGTAAACACACGTAAAAAACCAAAACAGGAAAACATGAAAAATTGATTATTGCATGATGACAGCTTTATCTCTTGTTGACTTCTTGTAATCATGTGCAAGTCATCTTAATGAGAAAGCACATACAGCCAGCCACACCTTGCAGTCTGCATAATCACATGCTGGAGTCTTCATGCTTTTCCCCCCCTCTTATACTGCTTTCCTCAGCATTTGCACCCTGATGAGGACACACAAGACACTGACTGCTGGACTGTCTCAGACCTCAGAGGCCCTTTCAGTCTGGAAATCCAAGCCCACCTGCAGCAGCACCATGCACTGAGAGCACTACCCCCAGCCTTTCCTGGAGCTCTCACCTCCATAGTATCTGCCAGGTCTAATGTGTTTGTATCTTTGCTGCCAAAACCCTTCCAATGTGGGTCATTCCTGACTCACAGTTAGGGTTTGCTGATCAGGAGTTATTAATGGGCAGTGTGTTAGCCCTGAATTCTCCTGGATACACACCAAGGCTGAAACCCCACTGGGTTGCCAAGTAGTCAACTGCACCCAGAGGAAGATACAGAGAGGATACAGTAAGAGGATAAGTGTATTCTCCTTTTCCTCCCCAAAGGAGCCCTCTAGTTCTCTTATATGGCAGAGAAGTGGCATAAAGTAGAACAGATGGGCTTGGTAAAAAGCCTGGGACAATACTTAAAAATGCCAGTGGGGATGCAGGGGAAAGTACTGTGCCTTTCACTGTCTTCAGGGATTTCTACACAACAGATCTGTTGAGGAAAAGGCAGAGAACTGCCTGCAAGTTTTTTTGACCATTCCCATTCAAGGAGACAAGAGAGATGCAAGTTGTACAGGAATACCTGAGTGTGCATTCCAGTTTGCTGAGTTTTATTGCTGCTGCTGTGGTAAGCATCCAATTTTCACCCAAAAAGGGACATTTTTTTTTTAATAGGATCATAAGCCTTAAACATCACTTAAGCAGGGAAGCAAACAGATTGATGAGATGCAGTCCCTGAAGATTTTTCCCAGTACCTGAAACTAAGGATAGAATAAAGTAAAACTGGGATTAGAATACAAGTGCTCTTTCTTTAGAATGTCATGAAGTCCTACAGTGCTGGCCCTGCTTAGTTTGCCTCTGCATCAATATTAAACATTAGCAAGTTACTTCAGTGCTGGGTAGGAACAAAATATGAATGAGACATCCTTGTACAAACAAAAAGTTGTAAGCAGTGTCTGTACTACACAGCCTGAAATAGAGGTAGATCAGATATAAATGGGGTAAGGAAAGAGGCATAAAGTAATGAGGTTCACTGGAATGATGCCAAAAATTCAGATGTTTGCTTCACAGGTGTTCTTCCCATCTTTTCTGAAGAGTTGAATTAGAAGGAAATCAGATAAAAAGAAAGCAAATTTTGAAATGAGGATGACAAAATAGGAAAGGTGAAAAAAATGAAAAGAAAAAATCAACGAATGAGTGATAAAGAGGTAAAGCAACCATTATTACAGAGGCAGCACACAGCAGAGAAAGAGTGATACAAAAGTAAAGCATTTTCCAAGAATCCACAAACTTTGGTTTTTCTCATCAGCTGGGGTCTCAGGCTGGCTTCTTCTGGCAGTTTTCTTGTAACAGTGATGAAGAAAGAAGACCACCACCCAGGTCTGCTTGCCTTAAAAATTATGTCTGCATGTACTGAGGAAAGACAGATGGTAGACTGAGATGCCTCAGTTGTGGGTGAGGGTATATAGACCTATAAAACACAGAAAAGTTTGAATCAGTTTGTTCTGCAAACTGGTGTATAAAAGACAGCAAAGTTAAAAACAAATAAACCCTACTTCATGCATCAAAGCATGGTGGTAACACTATGGCCTTTAAATTAAAGAACCCCAAACCACTGGATATTAATCAACTGACTAAAATTTCTGAGTTGGAAAGTAGGTAATGGACTTTGAGGAGGTTGATAGCCTGCCACAAAGGCTGGGAGAACAAGCAGCTGGGAAAGCTTTTGAGCTCTATGAGCTCCTTTGCCTCAGCATACCCACAACTTTGAGCCCAGGGTACCCTGTTAAGCCAAAGAAATAACGTGACCAGATATTAGAGAAGGGGACCAAAAAGGAACCCAGCTGGCAGCCCATCATGTTTCTGCCTCTTTTCCTGCTCCTTTTCTGTTCTCCTCATTTTTTGTGTGCTTCTTAAGGAAAATGTTTAGCCTTGCTGTCCAAGATTAAATATTTTTCCAAAAGAGCTGTGAACCCATGAGAAGAAATTATCTTAAAAAAAAACAACAAAACCAAAAAAACCCAAACAACACCAAAAAACCAACAAAACAATCAAAACAAAGAAACAAACAAACAAAACAAAGAAAAAAAAACACAAGAAAAAACACCAAAACTTTGCTGCAGTGGGATTAGTATATATTATGCAATGGCTGATCTAACTGTGCTATGTCTTTGCTTTTCTTCAGCCTTTCTCTGCAGGCAAATGCTAGATCTTTGAAAATCTGAAATACTTTGGAAATCTGAAAGTCTTTGGAAATATTTGCAATCTCTGGTACCAGATCAGGAAGGCTGTACAGCCATGGTGCTCTCCAAGGTTAGTTAGTCTTCTTTAGACAGGTTACACTGGGCAATGTTGATGTGGCTCAAAAGTCATCAGCTCAAAGAAAGGATCCCTTTGCTACCTGCATTTTCCTTTTCTTTGCCTCTCTTCCAAGTGTTTTATCTCTTCTCCTTGTCAAAACAAAACACCAAAACCCCGAGTATTAAGAGTCACTCCACACTCCAAAAATAAATCTTTTACCATCTCTATCTAAAAACTATTGCACAGCCATTACTAAGTGGAAAAAATCCCATCAGCTGGTAAGAAGAAAGGAGGAATTGTTTAAGTGAAAGCTCAGCTCACAGTTCTTCCTTCAGCTCCTGACTTGACTTTGACTCCTGTATCTTCCTCAAAGATTCAAGGAATTTGTAATGGTGGTTGTTGATGATATGGGGAAGTAGCTCTGTCCAGCCTGACTGGAGAGCATCATGCCCAATCTTTACACAAGTCTGCTGTCAAGCAGCCATCTGGACTGCCTTCCCACCCTGCCACCTGAGAAACACCCCAAAATCCAGACTCTTTGCATTATATCTCGGCGTCTGGCAAGTCTGCCCACAAGAGAGGGAGCCCTGCAATGTTTCAGGCATTCACAACCATCCTTTGTTGGATTGGGGCCCAGTGCCAGGATTTGTGCTATCTTCTGCTGGCATGGACCAACATTTGAATCCAACCCTTGATATTTAATTAAGAACAGTATTTGGAGCATCTGTTTGCAAAAGCAGTCAGAGTGTATTCAGATAATGAGCACTTTGCAGCATGTTGTGAGGCCACGCATTTTGTTATTTAGAGCTTTCTTGGAACTGAATTCCCTGCAAATATACACAGAATGAATTAGAAATAGAGTCTAAATGTTCTTTCTTCTTCTGACCCCCAACAGAGTAATGACTGTATGGAAACGGACACTGCAGAACCACATAGAGAAAATGTCTTGTGAGCCATCTGATAAACCTAAAATTAGAGCACTAGTTTGTCCAAAGAATTGGCTCAGGAAGTCAAATCACTTAAGCTGAACAGAAAAGCATAGAAGGAAGGATGCCAGAGCAGTAAGAAACAAAAAGCATAGCTTGAATTATCCTTCCTTATTCATTATTAAAGCTTTGATTTGATGGGGTTTTTTTCTGAGAAGTGGATGATTCTTCAAACTACAAGAACTTATTACTGATTTATCCAGTGAATATAATGTTTTACACTATGAAAGGTCTATAGAAATTAGATGAGAGTTGTTTCAAAGCACAGGCCATTAAACTCACACACTGTAGAATAGTAGAAATGGTCTCAGCTAGATTTTGTTTCTGATTACAGCTTTTGCTGAGCAACAGAACCTGATGGACTGTCATTAACCTAAGGATCTAAAAATGCAGGTTAGTAGATGAATAAACCCTTCTTACTGCCTTAAACAGCTATTAGTGAATGCCCTTTGACATCTAACTTTGATTCTTACACTTTTTTTTTTTTTTTTGGGAAATTGTGATGAGAATCTTTTTCTTGTGCTACAGTGCATAACAGAAATGAGGAGCTGGTGAATAAGGTAAAAATAATTTGAGAGATGAGATGTAAAGACATTAAATGCTTTCAGACAGGACTTTCAAGAAGAGGGTGTGATCATAAACAAGAGATGCTATAACATTTTTGTTAATGATAAAGGACATAAACCCATGATGGGAATTTAATGGGCTTCATAATGCATTTTATCAGATGTTTTTATGTTCCAAGCTGGTCTCTTCCACAAGGCTGGCAAGCTCTTTCAACATGCTGAGGGAAGTCCAATCTGCAAAGACCAACCCCTTACAAAAAATGAGTGTTGATGAGGTGTAGAAATAAAAAAATGCAGGAAGACAGGATATAATGACTCCAGCTGCCTGGGTAGGCAGGAGGAAGGAGGGGCAGCCATTATCCAAATACAGCTCATTACAAGAGACAGAATGGAAGCAGAGGACCAGACCTCTTGAAAAGGACAACCCAGGAAGGTATCTGCAGGCAGGAGAGTATGGGGGCAAGTTTTTAGGAGCATTGAGAAGGGCTCTTTGTACACTGATGTCTGAGAACTACCTGAGTGCCTGTTCTCTGCAGGGATTGCATGCAGGGACAGCAAGGGGCTCCTCAGGGGCTGCATTGCATCCTCAGCCTCCCCTGGGAACAGGGGGAAGGCTGATAAACTATGGCAGTAGCCTTTCTTTCTGTCAATAAATTACAGGCTGGGGTGTGGCATTTAAAGTGCTCTGTAGGAAGGAAGATGAGAGATCTTTATTTTCAATTATATGAAATGCACACAACAGTTTTGGTATTTAAACTGGCATACATTCATAGAGGTGGAGGCATAAGAAATTGAACTCCCATCAAGTGTGGCAGACTACTTCACTTCAAGGAAACTACAAGAAGATGAGAATTCAGATAAAGTAGCTTGTTCTTGGAGTTCAGGAATCAGCAACATGTAGAGCAGCTCTTCCTAGGGCCAGACTTCATCCAAGGTTCTTGTTTTCCTGTATCTGAGAGACGAAAGAAAGCACCAGATCAGTATGTCCATACGCAGGCATACCCTTTTGCATGCCATGGGTCTATATTCATGGTTTAATGCAGGGGAAACACTCCCTTGCACATAAGGAAGGATTTTCTACAATAACACTGGTATCTGGGAATATGACTTCATACTCCCATCTCCTCTGCATGGCTTGAAAGCTGTATTTACTGTCAACGTTAAACTGCTTCTTCTTTAAACAAATCATCATCTGTGCTAAAAATTAACTTCATTATGATGCAATGTCAGTATTAGACCTTTTTTATTACTATTAAAGTTATTTGCTTACCATTCGTAATTTACTTATATGGACAATTAACTATATCTGCTACTTAATTTGTTTCCAATCGGTTGAATTTCATGATGTGACTAGCATAACAGCAGGTTATTTAAGGGTACACATGATGAAATAATAGAAGGAAGTTCATACATTATTTAAAGATTTGCAAAAAATAGCTCTCAAGCCTCTAACCCTCTAACTTTTGAAACATTGAAATAAAATGGATGGTTCCTAATAATAGGGTTCTTGATAACTCCCAAATTTCTTGAGCTAGACCACACGGCTGTTTTATAACTAAGAAACAAATGATATAAAATGACGGATGCAGTGTTTCAGTCCTCCAAAAACTTCCATTCTCATGTGCTCATGTGTCCCATGAATAACATGGTTTTCATAGGGGAATTACTGCTGCTGGACAATATAACTATAGAAAAGCTTTCCAATATGATGCATTTCAGAATCACAGCAATGAGGGCTGGAAAGGAGTCTAAGAGCTCATCTAGTTCATCCTTTTGCCTTGTGGCAGAGCCAGCCAGACCTTTTCCACATCCAGCAGATGTTATTAAGGCCACTTTCTGGCCTCCTTGTTCTGTCTGCACCCAGCCTTTACAGTTAAACCTTTTTTCTCCTAATATGTAACCTAAGTCTTCCTTGTTGCGTTTGAAGCCCTTTAAGTCTCATCCTCTCCATAGGGAATATTCTGATAAATAGTACTTCATTCCACTTTTCCAACCACTTACACATTTCAAGAGGCATCACATTCCCTCTCTAATTCTTCTCCTTGCCTGACAAGATAATTCCAGTCCTTTTAACTGGTGCTTATAAAGCACAGTGTCTGATAACATAGGGTTATATGTTGCTCTCATCCACCAGAACCATGCTCTCCTCAGCCTGTTCTCCCACCATGCAAGAGTAAGTTTGACTTTTCTGTTAAATTCATGAGGTATTTTAATTAGAAATGGTCATGTTAATTAGTTGATGGCAATTCTCATGATATGTAAACAATGTAAAGGATGAAATAGAAGTGATTATATGCAAAATACCTCTATTTTTGGTTGACTTTTTAGTGAAACCTACCCCTAGCTGTCCATTTTTTACCATTTCCACAGGAAGAATATGTTGTTACCTCAGTACTTGAATTCCTGGAGCTTATGGTGACTGTAAATTTTTTTTTTCTCTCCTTTCATCAGGACAGATAGTGCTATCATCCTCCAAGGGTAATATCCCAGTGAAGATCTGCTGAAACAGATCTGAAGACTCAATACCTATTCAAATTTATATTTCTTCTAATGTCAAAAAAAAATTTTTATCTCATTCACAAAAACTGAGATGAGAAATAAGATATTTAAGGTAAACTAGCCTGTTATATACTTGCTTAAAAGAGGTTTCCCATGTGTGTTCTCTTAGAATCAATCACAGAATCCCCTAGGCTGGTTTTTCTGTATTGCATCCTACTGCAAGCATTTAGTGTAAGAGAAAAGAGACAATTTTTTCAGTAGATGTCTAAAAATAAAATGCATTTGGGTTCTTATATTAAAAGATTCTGAATCTTCCTGCAGCTTCTTAGAAATGTTAACCTAGTGGGATATTTCCAAGTGCTGAGCCGCCTAATTTCATGAGAATCAAGACGAGTTTGGTAGCTAAATACTTGGGCATTTTGGAAAGTCTCTTTAGGACCTGTCAGTGGTCAGGGCAGATGTCCAATGCCATTCTTTGAGCGATTTGACTGTTTTGGTTCAGCTCAGTGAGATGAAAGTGCAAAGCACCAAAGACTTTTCTTAATAAATTCTTATGCCTTGAAGGAGCATTTGGCCCAGTGCTGCTCCCAGAACTCAGCAATACACTATAGCTTACTTTGCAGATTCCAGAGAATTACTAAAAAATTCATAACCTAGAAACATAAAAATGTAAACAGTAATGCTGGATTCTGCACTATGCATGAAAATAACTGATGCCAATTCTAAATGTATACTGCTAATCAATGTAACTAGATTTGTAGACATTAAAGTGACATCTTTGTCTTTCTTCCAACACGGGAAAATTAAACTACAAGAGGCAAAAACATCTCGCAGCAGAAAACTAACTCAGTGTTGAAATTGGTCAGTAGTGCTTTCAACAGTCCCTTGCTTAATTGTTTCTTGTGCTTTTCTTGTGCTGCTGCCAAGAACAAAGGTCATATTTAATGACTGCCTAAATAATTTGCAATATTTTTTAGACTTGGCCTAGAGGTGGCTGATGTGGATCCTTTCATACTTGGTAGGAAAGTCTCAAATGGATTAGCCAGTTAAAGAAACATTATCCTTCTAAACTGATTCAAATCCCTTCACATCCTCCAAAATACACACTTTTCTTTTTCTTTTTTGTTTCATGTCAGATACTGTAGTGACAGCTCAAACAAGGCAACACTGTTTCAAGATTATAGAGCACTCAGGACATCCACATTACCTTTGAAATAAATTTTTGTAAGCCATAATCCTCTGCCAAACAAAAAAGAATATATGTCATCATAGCATTATTGTAATGACATGACCTTAACCAGGAGTCAGAGACAACAGCAAAAGCTGAGGGCATAAGTCTTCTCTGTCTTGTCCCTCAAGCAGAAAATGTCATGACTCCATCACTTAGAAGTAGTGGTTTACCTTCTCTGGTCTAGAAAGTGAAATCCAATACAATCTCATTTTTTTTAATAACAGGACATTCCTGGTATTTACACCTTTCTCTTCTTGCTTTATTGTGGCCCAGTAGTTGGGCAGTAAACAAAAGGAAAGTATGTTGTAACAAAGCACTTCATGGTGAGGTAAAAGCAGAAGCAAGAATAGAAGAAATGGAATATTAATTTCATAATATCAAGGACAGTCTGAAACAGACTGTTAGGTTCTCTTATCGGTCCCAAAACTGGGGCACATGTGCCATGATGAGGAGGGTTGGCAGTGGAAAGCATTGGAGCTCAAGATAATGAATTTCATTCCATTATTACGAAAGTGACCCTCTACTTTCTGTGTTTTCAAAAACATCTCAGTAGGACAGAGGGTGATCACAGAGGTGATGCCTACAGCAGCATTACATGGATACTAAATCAGTTCAGAGTTTCTTTCTGTTCTCTTCTCCCATCAATAAGGGTGTTCTTGGCCCAAAGAATAAATAGGAGTCCTGCATTTTTTACTATTTCTTGCTGTCATTTAAGTCCATACCATCACAGCACCATAAAATCACAGAATCACAGAATATGCTACGTTGGAAGAGACCCATCAGGATCATTGAGTCCAACTCTTGGCCCTGCACAGGACACCCCAAGAATCACACCATATGCCTGACAGTGCTGTCCAAATGCTTCTTGAACTCTGTCCAGCTTAGTGATGTGACCACTTCCCTGGGGAGCTGTTCCAGTGCCCAACCACCCTTTGGGTGAAGAACCTTTACCTGACATCCAACCTAAACCTCCCCTGACTCTGCTTCATGCCATTTTCTCAAGTCCTGTCACTGGTCACAAGAGTGAAGAGATCAGTGCCTGCCCCTCCTCTTCCCATTGTGAGGATGCTGAAGACCACAATGAGGACTCTGCTCAGTCTTCTCCAGGCCAAACAGACCAAGTGACCTCATAAGGCCTCCCCACTCTGATCAAGATGAGTATCTTCCAAATCTGCATACTCCATGACTGTATGATTCACCATCCTTGTGGCCCTCCTTTGGATGCTTTCTTATAGTTTAATGTCTTTTTTATGTTGTGGCACACAAAACTGCCCCCACCACTCAAGGTGAGGACAACCCAGTGCAGAGCAGAGCAGGACAATCCCCTCCCTTGCCCAGCTGGTGATGCTGATGTTCCTCATGCACCCCAGGACACGGGTGGCTCTCCTGCCTGCCAGAGCACTGCTGACTGAGATTCACCTTGCCATCAACCAGGACCCTCAGGTCCTTTTCCATAGAGCTTCTCTCTAGGCTCTTGTTCCCTGGTCTATACACACAGCCAGGATTGTCCTCTCCCAGGTGCCAAATCCCACACTTTGCCTTGCTGAACTTTATTTGAATTGGTGATTTCCCACCTCTATAATTTGTCAAGGTCTCTCTGCAGAGCCTCTCTTGCCTTCGAGGGAGTCTACAGCTTCTCCCACTTTAGTGTCACTGGCAAACTTTGGGTCCTGTGTCCAAGACATTAATGAAGATGTTGAAGAGAAGTGGGTGGAAGATGGTCCTGGTTTAGGGTAAATTTGGGAGAAAACTTCCGAAGGGGTCCCTCTAGAAGGCAGATTCAAGCAGTCCCTCTCCCAGCTTGTTTGGGAAAAGATTTCCTTGGAGAAAAGTGGAAAAAACCTGTTTATTTAACAAGCAAAGTATTCACAAGCATAAAAAATTGAGTAATATTAACAATGAAGCCTCTTGCTGTTCTGAAGAGCTGGCAAACTCAGGAATTCCTTTTCATGGGGTGTAGCTCAGCTCACTCAGTCTCTTATCAGTCCCTCTGGCACTGGAAAATGCTGGATCCCATGCCCCGGTGGGCCACAGGTGTGAGTTCCTGGTGTTTTTCTGGGTTTTCAGTCTAGAGCAGGGCTGATCAGTTCCAAGAAAAAGAAAAACCACAGTCCAGGGAACTTCTCTGCCTCAGTTAGCTAAAAAAAAACCCCTAAGTAAAAGGAAAGGAGAGCTCTCTCCCGCTGTCCATACTGCAAACAACACAGTCCGTGAGAGAGAATGCAGGGGAGTAAGTGCAGTTTCTGAAAACAGTTTCTGGGTTTTCTCCCCCCACCTTTCCTCTCAGAGTCAGTTTTAATGGTGCAGAACTTAATATCCAGCATAAACAGAACAGAATATTGGGGATACAATCATCATAAAGCCACCCCGGGACAAGGATGGGTCCCTGGGGAACCTCCCTAGGGATAGGATACCAGTCTAATGTCACCCCATTCTCTATTACTCTTTGTGCCCGACCCATGAACCAGTTGCTCTCTCACTGCATAACACTGTTATCCAGCTGTGTGCTGGACATTTTGTCCAGAAGGATACTGTGAGAGACGGTTTCAAAAGCTTTGCTGAAATCCAAAAAGATTACATCTACTGGCTTATGAGGTAATCCAAGTGGAAGGGTGCCTCTGGAGGGCTCCTGTCCTCAGGGCTCTAAACAGTCAGGTTCATTAAAACCTCCAAAGGCACAGACTGTACACCCTCTCTGGGCAATGCTTTCCCATGCTCAATTTGCCTCATGATGTTTCTTTATATCCTCTTTCAAGCTACACCTGTTTTCTCACATGCCCTTGCCATGCACCACCATGAAAACCCTGGTTCTGTTTCCTCAAAAACCTCCTCAGAGGCACTGGAATTAAACAATGTGCAAAAGCAGAAGTAAATACTAAACAGGCTACAATATGTCCACAGTAACATCAGACCTTCCTATTGGTGTCTTCTCCCATTTCCTCTCCTCCATCCTGACTGAGCATTAGCTCCCTATCCTTCCCCAGCATGCTGATCCAGCAAGGTGTGACAAACAGCTGCAAGGACACCTGTGTACAGGACCACTGACTTAAGACAAACTTTCATATGCATAAACAGTCTCTCAGAAACACGAAATGCTACAATGTCACATTTTCACACTCATCTTCAGTATCATTCTTGGCTTGGAGCTAGGATTAACCATCCATTATCTCTCAGTCACAAAAGCTGGAAACCAAGCTTGAATTTATGTTTTAAATGGAAACTGATATTCTGAAATCATTCCTTGGCCCGGGAGTATGTGCTGGTAACACATTAACCAATGTGAGAAGTGGTAGCACTGCATCTATACCTAGGCATGTGCTTTCAGACCTTGCCAGACAGAGGGAAGAGAGAACAGCTAAGCCTTGCATATGCTCAGTTTCCCTCAACAAAACCATAAACCAGCAAATTGTTACACTAACCTTAACTTGCACATCGAGACACTCCATTGAAATGATACACTGTAGGCTTGTGATTAGCTATCAACAGATTGTCACTTAAATGTCATCCTTTACAAGTTATTTAAGATGGAATAAATTTAGCTGAGAACCAAGCCACACTGGGGGAAGTTCAGCTTCTAGAATTTTGCTGTCCTGTTAGCTCTGAGCCACACTCATTTTTGGTAGTGTGTAATGACATGGGTAAAACTTACCCATATTTTGTATTATATGATGGAGAGCAAATGTTGATAATGATTTAATTACTCATTTGTACCAACAGTAAAAATATCCACAATTACTTTTATTAAGCCCAAACTGGAAGACTGCCTTTCATTCACAAAGGAACAGGCACACTACCAGATCATGGGAATTAGGAAAAAAATGCTTTCCTGACTGCATTCCACTTTTGTTCATTATTAATGCATTTTTCATCCTCAAAAAGCATGACAAAAGATCCAAGTGCAAGAAGAAGGCATGGGGGAGAGAGAGAGAGAGAGAAAGAAAAACTGTCAGTGTATGAACTTGAACTTAATAACACTAGCCTGGCACTTCCCAGCACACATCCATAAAACTGTACTGGTAATAAATAGCATGAGTCCTCAATTCAGAATTTGAAGTTTTGCTTATAGGGGCCTCTTCTGAAGCTTGTTATACTGTTTCCAGCAATGTCCAGTCGGCCAAGGAATGGCTTGCCCATTTCACATGTTTTCTCTGGAGTACTGCCAAATTCCAGGTCCTTCTCACCCACAGCAGAACATGTTTCTATTTCAAGGGGCGCTATTATTTCCGAAAAAAAAACCCAAAATTGTGGTTAACACGTGGTGGCAGCAGTGAGTAGCAAGGAAGGAATGATGAAATCAATACTCAAGCTTCAAGGAGTGAAAGGTGTGGGCAAATTCCACAGAACTGTTGAGTTTTCCATGTGCCCATGTGTATATTTCTGCATTTGTTATGTGTATCTTTGCAAATCCAGGTGTGAGTATGGGTTTTTCCTGAGGGCATTTTATCCCACTCTGTGTGTGTGTGTGTGTGTGTGTGTATCTGAACGCTTCTAAGAAGCAGTTCAGCCCACAGACAATAACCAGATGACCCTCACAAACACAGAAGCAATGTAACACTGCTGGGCTGCTGCTGCTTAGCCTGCTCCCCAAGCCCAGGTTGCAGCAACTGCTCTTGTAATATCTAATGCTAGCTCAGGGCTGAGGATGGGATGCTGAAGCCAACAGTGAAATGCAGAGAGAAGGGTGTGCCTTGTTATGTTGGGGTGTCACGTCCTTGCTCCTCTTCTTCTAGAGTACTGAGAAGAAGGCAAATCTAGTTAAGTTAAAATAGAGCTGTATGTAAGAAACAATAATATTGATACCAGTTAAGCAAATAACAATTATGTTTAATATTTTCATAATTTTCCTTGGAGAAAAATAAATAGTTAATTGAATGTTGTCAGCACTATGTCAGTGTCGGGAGATTTAATTTTGGAAATTACTTTATTACTTTGTGTTACATCTGAGCAGCCTAAAGATCAAGTATCATAGCACATCTCTGGGCTCTGAGTCAAGAAAAGGAACAGTAAGTGTCAGGAAACATGAGAAGATTAGTATTTCTGCCTCATTTGGGGACCTGTGAAGCTACATTTTCAAATGACAGGCTGCAAATGGTTTTGGAACTGCTTCATGAACTCCTCTGCAGCCTGTGTAGCGGGGTGGAGTAGGTGACTCCTGTGAGCTGGAGGACCTCCCCATCACAGGCTGCCTTTGCTCTTCAACCAGTGCCCTGGGAAGTCAGGGAGGAACATTAGCGTGGATTTGCAGGCACACCAAGGAATGAAGTCTATCCCCAGAAAAGCTGCCAGCCATTAACTAAAATAGTAAATCCAAGCATCTCTCACCTATCACGGAATTGGTGTCATTAGTGAGATGTCCTTTCAAAGGCAGATGAGAGGATGGGAGAACATGACAGCATATTATTGTTTTATAAACAATAAACTAAGCAAAGGTTAACATTTGTAGGTTTTGACTGCTTTTATAAAAATACTATGGACTGCAATTGTCATGGTCCACAAAGTGATGACAGAATTGAATGCAGATACACTTGCAGCAACAGTGATTTCAAAGCTGTTTCCTTGAGACTGTAGTATTTGTAGTAAGTGTGCATGAAGAAGGGATGAAGTGCTGCTGAAACACAGCAGTGCTGGAACCATAATGGAGGTGATCCGAAAAAAAAATAGTAAGGCAGGTTCCACTGATGCAAGAAGTAATAGCCCAATAATGTAGACTGGTCAGCCTTGTATTGCCATTTCTTTTATCCTGACTAATCATGTGTGAAAGCTATTACTCCTGATGAATCCATATTCCTTCTGTGTCTTTTCATGATCTGTATTAACTACTCCCACCACACCCTAAAAGTGTCCTCAGTGGGATTTTATAGTAGCCTTAATGCTGTTGTTCACACAGGCTGATTGGTACCTTGGCCTGTGCTGTATTGCAGGGATGATTATGACATTGCCAGGCTGTAAAGACAAAGGGGAGGGGATGTAGACATTTTAACATGCAGAATTTGAACCCTCCACGTGTTGCCTGAGAAGAAGAGTTATCCTTGCCACAGTATGGCTGTGTGAGAGAACACAAGAGAGAAAAAGAGAAACCACACATGACAGGTCCTGTCTGAGTCCAAAGAAATGCCTTGCCAAGGCATCTGTGAGTATTTCTGCCAGAGATCCTATCCGCCCAAAAGAGCAAATGAGAAAAGATGTTAAGGATCTGTCTTGGGTTTTCTCAGGGGGACCTTGAAAATTTTGCTAGCCCGCTATGTTTCCCAGTGCTTGCTCCTCAGGATGGAGCAATGCTTTGGAGGGCAACAGGGAGCAAGAAGGGAGGGCAAAATAAATATTATTTGCATTAGCCTTGCACCTTCTGGAGATATGAATACAGGACAAGAAAAGGTAATAAAAAAACCCCAAATCAACAACAACAACAACAACAAAAAACATACACAAAAACCCCAAAAAACAAAACAAAAAAAAATCCCAGACTTTCTACAGTTACCTGTTGCTTTCTTTGTGTTCTTAGCAGGATTAGGTTTGGGTAACATGTGGCATAAGCTCCACCATGCAGCAGATTTCAGTATTCTATGTGGTCATATGCTACAAAAATTTAGTTGCTGAGTGTGACAGTAGTTTTACAGCACTGTTAAAGGATGGCAAGAACCATGGGCCCATTGCAGTTTCATTAGCATAATTGGCATCCACACTTATATGGATTCAGCATTACTGAGGCAGTTTCAAAGGGACTGATTATGTGCTGTATTCCTTGGAGCAGAATTTCAGCCAGAGATCCCACTGGGATGGAGCAGACATGAAAAAGAGCCCTAAATTTTATAGTGTTGTGTCAGTATTACTACAAGAAAAGTGTGGTAATAAAAGAAATTTGTCACACATAGGCAATTACCAGCTTAATGGATTTACATTGTTCTTTTAGATTTATCTTGATCAGTTCTCTGTTATAGCTTCCCTTGATCATCTAATAGGTTTGCTCTTTCCCTAGAAACTGAACTTCAGTGTTTTCTGTTACTTGCATGCAAAATGTAGCCACTGAATTTGTGATCTAGAAAATAAGGGGTAGCATCCTCTAACACCATTAGACTATGTGTTTCTGCTAGCAGCAGGTTTGCTCAGAGTGTTTTTCTTTTCCTTTTTGAAGCAAATGCCCAAATACAACTGCACAGCCAGCAGGGCAAAATCAGCAAGGAGGGTACAACATCATGCACTTGCTTGTCCCCAGGTCTGAGGATACAGCCAAAAAAATTCTGATAAAGTCTGACTATGGCAACACCTGCTAAGAGCTCCAACCTGTACTTGGATCTTGCTCAAGTTTCAAGGATGTCCCAGCTACCTTACAGCTCTTACTCCAGCCAGTCTTGTACTGCAACACAAAGTCATCAGGATTCCATACTTTATTTTTCATTTTTTGCTCTGGATGTGCCAGAAAGTGGGTGTACTCCTCCAGGATGATTTTGCACTGGAAGGCTAGTGTAAGGATGCTTAAGAAGGTTGACAAACCAGACTTGTACTATTTTTTTTGGAAGCCATTTCAGTTGTTAGATAAATATAACACATTTTAACCTATATATATTATATATACATTTTATATCCTTATATATGGGCTATGCAGATTTGCCATCATAAAAATACGTGTATTATGAAGTAAGGAATAGTGAAATTATGAAAAATTATGTTTCTGCTCATGTTACAGTATATGTACCTGCAGCTGTGCACAACCTGTGAGACCTGATGGCTGCCAGCTCCCCTGCCCAGGTAGGGACACTCACAACCTACTGAAGAGTTTACAAGGACAGAAGCTAATCCAGTGCTGACTTTTGCTTTCACAGGTAGGAACCCAGGTTCTCATTCTGGAGGGCAGCTGTGATCTTTTTGGGGAAGGGTCTCCAACACCAGGTCCCTGCCATTCAATTACCCAAGAATTTCAGGGATCTTTCCTGAATTTTCAGGGCTTAGTGGCTACAGTATCCCATCTAGATTTTTCATGTGCTATAAATGAAGAGAGATCTGTTAGTAATGGAGAGCCAGTAGTCTTTTAGATAGTCCTGTGTCTCTTACTATCCCAAGTTAATTTGCCCCTTCCCATACCTTGACCATGCAATTAAATGATTTAAATATTTTCAAATTAATGGGTTTGTGGTTTTTTTCTTAACCCAAAGGGGATTAGAACACTGAATGTAAATGTTAAATATAATCACTGAAAAGACCACAGGTGTCCTTAAACTGTCTTTGGGACACAGAGAAGAAAATTGTTTTTTCCATTTTCTTCCTTAGACTGCTGTGGGAGACAGCAAAGAAAGCATCACATATTTCTTTTGATATATCATAGAGAGTGAGCTGTGGGGTGCTGTAAAACACTGTTAAATGCAAATATATTTTGGGAAGGATGATTAGATTTAATAAGGGTATTTAAAAACAGCCTAAATATGTCACTGAGAATACAAATAGAATAGTTCTGTTATTTTTAAATTAAACCAATATAAGTATTTACATTTCTTTTTAATTTTTTTTCCTTTTAGAAGAAAGGAAAGAAAATCCAGGTTTACATTACAAAATGGACAGTGAGGATTTCCCTGTTTGCTCTCTAGAATTTTCTTAAGCCTGATATTTTGAATCAATGAGTTGAACAGAAACAGGATCACTGTGGATCACAAATGTGGAACCAGATACATATGGAATTGTTGAGGTGATTAACATCACTTTCTTGTACATGTTGAAGAAAATCTTTTATGTCCTGCACAGAAGTGTCTGTTTTGATGGGAACACTCACCACCTATCCCACAGCTTCTTTATATGGTTTCAGCAGGAAAAACAACTACAGTTTCTATCAACGCTAGTCATTAGAAATCACATTTAATAAGGAACAAAGGGCCCTAGGTCAAGCTGTGAATGCCCAGAGACATCCCAGCCTTGCTAGCAGGATGTGCTTTCACATGTGCACTTGGCAGCAGCCAGCGGAAGCAGTCCATGACTCCCACCCCTCTCTCCCAGCCCCGTGTCCACCTTGACCATGCTTAGAAGGATTATTTCTGTGACTGTGCAATGAGCTGGCTCAGTGGACAGGTCTTAGTTAAAGATTATTCAGGAAAAAAAAAAAAACAAAAATAGAAAGAAAAAAGTTATTTTTCCGCCTGCCTGCCCAGGTGGCAGAAGCAGGTTCTTGGCAGTGCTTCCAGGGATGCTCACATCTCCAGCTGCTTGCAGCAGCTCCTGTGAAACCACAGCCTCACTGCAAAACTCCTCTTCTGAGGAACAGGAAAGAGTAAGGGGCATGCTATTAGCTCCCTTTATCCACCCTGGTGTTTCCTGACATGGAAGAGCACCAAGCTGGTTCAGGGGAGCTGGAAAAGGGATTGTGTGATAATGGAAATGATGGTAGTGCCAGCCCCAAGCATTCAGAAATCCTGAGCTGGGCTGGCAGAAGTCATAAGGTTTTTAGAAATAAGAAAGGTAGTATTTATTTTAATTCTTGCTGCAGTTTTAACCTTTAGGGTACATGAGATACTGACTGCACATCTTCTTAGACTTTTCAGAGGGATTAGATTGATACAATCACAAACCAAGATTTACATAGTGCTCAGAAAATATAACCACCCTTTTCTTGGTGGCTCTTTATCTACCCAGCATATCTGACACTTATGTATCAGAAAACTGAATCTGACCCTGATAAATTAATGAAAAATTACCAGGCTGCTGTGGTGGGCACATGCTGCCTGGGGCTGGCCATGATTCCTTGCTGCCAGCTCCAGGTGAGCAGTGAGGTCCCTGAGCTGCAGGCACCTGCAGGCACCCAGTGCTGGTGAGTGAGCTCCCAGGCCACTGACCTGCTGGAGAGCCACTCACCCCATTTTGGGTCACCTCCTGCTTCAGAGCCTGCCCAGTAAGTTGTCATCAGGAAATACTTTTCCCTTGCACTCTGCTGATTTAATTTGGCAAATCCTCTGAAGATCAAAACCTCCCATGAACCAGTAGGAGTTTCAGATTATGTATATCTCCTCTTGGGTTTATGGGTGATCAGAGAATGCCCATATGCATTATATATTATGCAGTTGAGGTATTTTGACAGAGTTGGAAAATCGGCTATCAGGAGATGGTTCCACAGCTCAGCACTGCTGATGGTCTGAGAGAAATCTCAAGAATTATTACACTGGGTGAATATCTGCAGCTCAGCACATGCACACTTGCCAATACATACACACAGATACATATCTTACATTGAGATATGCAGCTTTTACTACCATTATTTAAGTGTCAACATTCTTCTTCCCTCCCCTCCAGTGTGTTCTCACACTGCTTGACCCCATGCAGGCCTGTCCAAAAGCCTGCTAAAAGAAAACAAACACTGATTTCAGGTGGATGAATACGTGATTCCCAGCCAAAACCACTTTGCCTTGCACAGTACTTCAGTTTTGCATTGTGAGTCACTACATGTACCTGTGAACAATGGGCTAAGCAGTCACAGCCTGTTTAATGCAGGATCTGGCCACACCAGTGCAGAGGGAATTGCTGGGTTCCCATGCTGGGAGGGCAGTGGTGCAGTGACCTCAGCCCCAAAGATGTAAATATCTGTATCAGATGTGAGGTGAAGGAGTTTGTGCTGGGTTTTTTCATCTGGGAGAAGCAAAGGTATCAGACACTAAAAGGACTTTTGAACTACATTTTATTTGTATTTGTTTGGCACAAAGAGAAGCACAATTCTGGCCAGTCTCCACAAGTGAAACTGTTAATAATGCCTAACACCAGATACGATCATGCAGTGGAGCTGATCCATTGCTCTCACCAGTTGCAGTGCAAGGCTGGCACTGGCAGTTCGGGGTGGCTGGGGAAGGTGCAGTGCAGGCTGCAGCAACCTGGCTTCCTTTTCTCTCCAAAAAGCTGCCAGAGATCTGTGAATTCAGGACTCTTTCTGTCCTATGATGCTCTGATGGACATACTATTTTATGGAAGTGTTAGAAGTATGGGCAGATTCGTTCACCTCGACTTCACCAGTTTGCCCCCAACAAAAATGTCTCAGACCCCTAAAATCCCCCTGGTGTTCTGCATCTCTGACCTTTGGCTAGGCACTGCCACAGCAACAACCTCTTCCATACAAACTCCCAGCAGGAGAGATCCTCAGAAGCCTCCTCTGCCCCCATCAGGCACCATCTCTGCGACAGAAACTGCATTTTTCCTATCAAAATGCTGTTTTTTCAGATGAAAGGGTGTTGTTTTGATGCTTACAGAAACTTGTGAAAGAAATGAACAGCAGGAAATCCTAGCTGGAACAGTAATGCAAATAGTAATAACATCAATAAAAAGAAAACTTCCACATTCAGCCAAATGTCTGCTCTAAATGACAGCAGTAAGGAAATATATATATATATAAGGGTGTAACATACAGTTATGTGTGTGGGTGTGTCTGAGCTATAGTGCAGGGAGGATGCTACTTATCCTTGGGTGCATGGCAGGTCTAGCAGTGATTCTCATTTTCAGTTGGTATTTTGGAGGGCAATCAACTTAAAACCAACTGTGATGGTAACACACTTCCACAGTATGACTGCAGGACATAATTCTCAGAAACATAATAAATAAATTTCATCTTACTTTCTATAAAAATTTTCTATAAAATTGGAAAACCTGCTGTTTAGAAACACAACTACACCGTGTGTGCAGCACTTTCAATACATGCTCACATTCCAGTTCACTTACTAATGGGCATGTGGGCAAAAGCAAAGTCTTTCACTAAATCAACACGGTGTTGCACAGACCAGTTGCCTGTACAGAGCCATTGCCAAATATGTTACATGGAACTTTTCCAGTATTTCTGTTAAATGATGCTATTTCAGTGTATGTAAATTTAAATTTAGCAAATTCACCTCATGGCAATGTAGTACTCTACAGTCAGTACTTTAGGGAATATTTGGTGTTAATGTCTTCAGTAAAAGAGCTTTAATTACCTTCATCCCAGTGCTGGCTGATGTGGAGGTTATTCTCTCCACTTTTCCAAGAAAAGTATAATACTTTGCTAGTTAGAAAATGAAAATACAGGTTATCCAGCATGTCCTACAAGTTAAGAAACTCAGACTGTGTCAGGTAAGTAGGGAGAGCAGATCACCAGTACAGATTCTGAGCAGAAAACACACCATATACAGCTTGCTGGAGCTCAGGGCTCAAATCTTCTCATCTACTAAAGAAAAAAAAAAAAAAAAACAACAAAAAAAACTAAAACCACTGATTCCAGCACTGTAGTGGCAGACCCAACTATGAAAGAGCTGATACACCTTTCTGATTTCATTTGTCGTGGCGTATGTTCTAGGAGAAGGCAGGAGCAGCAAGTTATCAAATCCTAATTAATAATAAAGTTGGAGGTATTTTAATGCATTTTCTCTGTGCATGTCAAGTGTCAGGTCCAAAGCAGCTCCAAAATCCTTATCAATGAAAAATCTCAGACTAAAATATCCATATATTAGGTTCTCTGACTGCTGCGACTGACATAGTACTAACCTGTACCTGTACAACTCCATTTTGTTTTAATGTTTTATACAAATGGAAATCCTTTAGCATGAGAATGAAGACAACATCCTGAAAACAGGAATAAAGTTGTCTATTAAGATGCAAAGATAAATGCAAACTGTTTGCTTCATTTTCTCTTCTTTGAGTTACAAATTTCTTGCTGTCATGAAAAACCTTTTCATCTTTCCTGAAATTCATCACTGTGGCACTCGGCTGACAAATGTATTCATCACAGTAGTGTATTTCCCAGAGATTCCTGTCTTCTGCCTCAAGCATTTTATTCCTTTAGATGATAAAAGTATTTTTCTGAGAAGAGTTTACATACATACCTGTGTGGCTGCAGGCTCACGCACATCATCAAAGTATTAAAAAAAAATTGTACTTCCAAGAAAAAAATCAGCTTTAAGGATGGATATTCTTTATGACAGAATCTAATTTCCACAATGGCTGCACAGTGATCATCTTTCCACCATGTTTGAACAGTGAAATGCTCTCTGCTGTAGCAATTAAGGAGCAGGTAAGTGTATTTTATGAACTTAAAAGTCTTTTTGGAGGTTCTCAATGTGTGGCAATGCAACTACATTACTACATTTGGATGTGTAATAGCCATTTACATGAGATGGCATCAGGCAACACATCATTACTAGGTAAGAATACGTGTGTATAGCTACTGCATTTTGGTTTATATAGCTGTCCTGAGGGGAATGAGAGCTGAGAAAGTTGACCAATACTGCAGCAACTGTGGTATTGGAAAAATAAACTTTTCTTCACCTTCACTTTTCCTTACAGACACTGTTCCCTTTTTAATGGCACCTACTCCCATAGTGTTGGGTGTGAAAGGGAATTTGTGAAAGCAGAACCTCAACTTGTCCTCCTTTCTGAACTCATATTGTGTTACATGTAGCTAATTTTCAGAGGCCTCATTTCCAGTGCAATTTGGCTAGTGGAAAAAATGTCTTTTCCCTTGGTTCTCTACCCCCACCCTGGTGAACACTTCAGGGCTTTATAGCCAAATACATGAACCATTCACTGGAACCACTTTCCCACAATTGAAACCAAACCAGTCTGAAAGCAAAAACCAGAGGATATAGTCAATAAGTGATCTTCATCTCATCAGGAGAGGAAATTTATGTATGCAGAAATCCTCTTTTCTAAACAGGCAGCTGGTTGCAATATTAAATGATATCATCCACCATTAAGGGGTTTGGGTGCCCAGAAATTTCTCATTCAGAAGTGAGATCCTCTATTTTGCTTCTCACATGAAAATTGGCATTTCCATTTTAATACTTTCACTATTTCCACTTAATACTTTGCTACAGAACTGGTGAAATGCGTTTCAACAAAATATCCCTGTGTAGCAGGTGAAACCTCCCAACAAGACTTCTGTGGTGCATAAAGCTTTCAGCTAGCCAAAGTGACTGACCAAAACTCATCTCCTCTCATTGGGTTTAGGTGCTTCACATTGGGTGTTAGTCTTTAAAGAACTGGCCAAGCCAGAAAAAATAATTTGCAAAATTACATCCCACTGGAGTTTCCAGTTATTCAATACTGTCCACTCTGGTACACAATGAGCCTGAAAAACTCCCAAAACATTTTGAGGCATTTGGTTATTTATATAAACAAAGCAGAGTATTTTGTTAAATAAATAAAATGTAAGTAAAATATTCTATTTCTTTTATATCAAGAAATATGTAAGAAAATATTCTAGTCTATAAGCACTAATCCAAGGTAGGTTGATGTGAGAATGTATAAAGGTGCTGATATTCACTGTGTTTTAAGAATACGTCATCTTGGGGTGGGCTAACAGCAGAAAATATGTTAATTATGTTTTTCTTTCTCTTTCCATGTCTCAGGTAATTATAAAAATAAAATTTATTTCTGTAATGTTTATTATATTAATTTTGGCTTCACAGCTACTCAGAACTAATAGTTTTTTAAGATCTCATTCCTAAAAGCATACAACTTCATTTCACTATGCTTGGACAGTTTGGAGACAGTAAAAAAAGAAATCATAAGAAGATTTTGGATAAAATTCTCCTCTGTGTCAGCCCAGAGGCCAGGGTCCCTTGTACCTTTCCTGTGCCTCTCTGAGACCCTATCCTGCTGAAGAAAATAATTTATGGGGAAAAAAAGTTGCATGTTATTCAAACTAGAAGAAATGTGAACAAGATTTCTAATACGCAATTCCAGATAAAATTGCTACCTTTGTAAAAGCCTCATTGGTATCCCATCCTGCTGAAGAAAATAATTTATGGGGAAAAAAAGTTGCATGTTATTCAAACTAGAAGAAATGTGAACAAGATTTCTAATATGCAATTCCAGATAAAATTGCTTTTTACCAGCATTACTGTGCACTCTTTACCAGTAATATTGTAAAATAGGCAGCATAAGGACACACCAAACATCTTGCAAACTGCCTGCAACATTTTCCCAATCAAAATGCAAGTGATGTAATTTCTTGCTTCTGCTGCCCCATTCTATATATTCTTAATTTTCTGTTTTCTCTCACTTCTCCTTGAATTTTCCTTAGAATACAGGACTGATAGGAACTTAGAGCTGTTTTGCTGGCTCCTGTCCCTTGCTGATTGTTCAAAAGACACTCATATTTGCCCGACCCCCCTCTGGATATTAAATTTGGTCCTTGAATAAGGAGGGCACAGGAGTTCTCTCATCTCCTGTCTGCATCAGACAGGTACTAAATTGGTCAAATGCGCCACCATAAGCATATTGGTGCTTTAGAAGTGTCAATCAATGATATTTGATTGATGAAGACATTATGATACTTAATATGTTTCCAGTACAGTCAGTAGCTATGAACAGCCAACAATTCAAAATGTAATCTCTGGGACAGAACTACAAAATCTTGACTGGTTTAGATTTTGATGGATAAAATGTGTCACAGAATCTGTAAAAATCTTTATGATGATGCTCCCAGCATACCATTATAAAATGAGTGTGGTTTCCATCTAGCTCCCCAGAAATGCTGATTCAGGGCCATAAAGAGAAATGCATCCCTCTGTAGGAAACTATAACATTTCTATTGATTTCAGACACCTTGTATTCTGAGCAAAAATCAAATTAGCCCTGCTGTAATTTAGGAGTACAGGGCAGTGTTTGGAGGAGATCAGTGGCAATGAGGACTCCTGGATTCTATTCCTAGCCACAGCAGTGACTCATGCCATGACCTTGTGTAAGCCTGTTGACCTCTGTGCCTGTTTACCCACGTTGAACAATGAAAAAAGAATGAATACCTACTTCACTGGGGTTGAAGCCCTCAGTCAGAAAGAGCCAAGTATACAGGCATTCCTGGCAAAGTAAATAAATCATGAGGACGTTTCCAATGAGCTCAAAAAATATCTCCAGTGTGAGGTTTCTGTGGTCTCTTCAATTTGATCCCGTTATGTATTTCAGTGCAGCACATAAGGTCCTATCTTTAAAACACTGGGTAGTGTTACGTGCTGTGGGATAGGTTACAGCACGAAGATTTAATATTAACATTAATGGGAGCTGTGCAGTTAAAGCCTATGGCTCTCTGCTGAAAGTGTGCCCTTGGGAGAGCCAGGCTGCTAATAATTTACAAATTGTCCAATTAAAAAGTGTTGTGGAAATTTCTAACTTCTGCAGACATGTCTTCTGAACTCCATGAGAAATGCTGTGGCTTTCAGTATGTTTGTGTGTCAATACTCAGACTTGTGTGAAATATTCTGTGAAGGCTCCTAAGGGAGGCTTGGGCAGTTATTTACCTTTTAACAAAGGGTAACAAAGTTACTTACCCTTTAACAAAACATTTAAAAGTGCTGCTTTCCTTGCAGCACTGTTACATCTAACTTCTGAGGTTTAATTTCTGTTCTATTTCTGTCACTCTGCAGTCAAATACTGTATTTTGTGGGACACTAGCAGATCAGACAATACTGATACTGGTGATATTCTCATTTTTTGGTTTCAGTTCTAATAGCCATTTGGGCTGCTTTTCACAGAATAAGGCAGCAATTTATACTGTGACTTGAGTAAAAACATCCACATGCAACTGACTGGCATCAAGGAAACAGCACTCAGAAAATCCCCACTTCTGTGTTATCCCCTTCATGTATGCAAGCCATCTCAAGAACCTCTCGTGCTTAAACTGAACAGACAGGTATCTCCAAGATCCTTATTTTTACTTCTGCATTTTACCATTTGAACTTCTTCATGCTATATTATCTTGTAACCCAGAGAGGGAAAAAAGCAAAGATCAGCGGTCGGGGATCTGTTGGTTGATGACATATTTAAGTGCAGATGGTACAGCCAACAGGCCTGTCCCTGGCTGTATCCTGAGTACTGGAGCAAGGAGCTGGAAAAGCAATAATGTAAGAGATTTGCCTTTCCCCACTGAATCAGGACCTGGCTCCAAGCTGCACCAGGTGCTCCTGAGACAGGTGAGACATTTTCATGTAGGATAAACTGTCTGCATGAATTGCTCAAAATAGCAGGTGAGCTGAAAGTAGATGTTTTTCTCAATAATTCCACCAACTCATAAGCTTCACACGGAGAAGAACTTTATCAGCTCCCAGACATTCTTTTCACTTTGAAAAGGAGCAGTCCAATTTGGGGACAGACAAAGGCAATACCTCCTGATGTAATTTTCTCCTTCACTGACTGCATTGATAAAATTATCTCTAATTTCCACAACCATTTGTCTCCTTACCACATTATTATCACAGTCCTTGACTGTTCTGCATAGTGTCAAAATCTACCTGTTTCATATTTGCAATTTACAAAATACTCCTATTCACAAACAACAACAACAAAAACCATAGGTACACAAATACACAAATAATAAATTAGAGGGCTACTTGAAATAAATGAAGACATTTAATTATCATAATCAGCATTTTTGGTCATATCCAGATGTCAAAAACATTCATTTAGAAAGTATGGCAATGTTGATTTTTTTCCCCCTTGTCTGGTAAAATTAGACAATTCTTAACTGGTTAAAATAAAATAACCCAAACAAACACATTCCATAAGATCACTGGTATTCAAAGCTAACTAAAATGGTTAGCCTCAGCTAGCACCTATAGAAAACCCTTCTGTTCTCATGCTGCCAGTCTCCAAAAGAACATGTCCATGTGCCAGGCTCCTGCTGGAATCAATAACAAGCCATGAGTGAAAGCAAAACCACACAAATGAGCATTCACACAGAACACACTCTTTGCTTTATTAAACATTCATTTTCCTTAGCTTAATAATAAAGTCTAAGTAGATTTAAGTGTATGTGGAGCATTAAGAAGTCACGGTCTATTTCGAAGCTACAAGAAAATCAAGAAACTTGAAATATTCATATCAGTGTTGTCTGTAGCAGTACACAATTCCAAAAAGCCTCAGTCTCTCGAGCCTGCTATTTTTTTTTTGAGGGGAAATGAAAATTCAGGAGAAAATAACTCTTGCCAGTCATAGTTACCATGGCTGGCTGCAGCATTATTTTATAGAAGAGCAGCACGGTCTGATTTCAGTGCCCTGTACGCTGCTTCTCGTCCTTTCAGATGAGGTTTTTCAAGACCCACCTATGTCCTACCTACCCTAATATGGCACTTCGTGCTTGATGCACAGCATACAACAAGCCTGGAAATTATCTGTCAAAATACAGAATCGGAGCGTTGTAGATGACATCTCTGCTGGTCCTCTGCCAAAAGAGGTGAACACTGAATAAATACATTGCAAAACCATCTTTCTCTTTTTCGAGTTAACTGTCTTCTGCATTCTATGTGTACATGTCTGCTCCGTCTGGCGTTTTGTCAGAGCGCCTCTCTGTGCGTTTATGCGGCCTGCGGACACTGCCCGGCACCATGCCCCCAGCTCTCCTTCCTTCCTTCCCCTGCCAGCAGGAGCTCGCAGCTGCCTTTGGTGCCGGAGCAATCCCGCCTGTGCCGGTAACCCCGTCCCAGTGCTTGTGGCTCCGTGTGGCCGAGTCCCGCCGGGTGTCCCAAGGGCCGCGCTGCTCCGGGCCCGCTCCGCTCCCGCTCCCATGTGCCCACCCCACGCTATCGCCCCGTGCCGGGCCCGCCGCGCCCGGCCCGCCAATCAGCGCCGCCCTTACTTTGCCCCGCCTCCCGAGGGCCAATCAGCGAGGCCCTTGGTGCTGCGGGCGGGCGGGTTCATTCAGGAAGCTGCTCGGCGGCGCGAGCGGCGGGGCGGGGTCGGGAGGGCGGGTCGCGATCGGGCCCCGCCAATCAGCGCCGCCCTTACTTTGCCCCGCCTCCCGAGGGCCAATCAGCGAGGCCCTTGGTGCTGCGGGCGGGCGGGTTCATTCAGGAAGCTGCTCGGCGGCGCGAGCGGCGGGGCGGGGCCGGGAGGGCGGGTCGCGATCAGGCCCCGCCCCCAGCGGGGCAGGGCGCGG